>NC_051389.1:39747725-39750225 GCF_015228065.2 Penaeus monodon
ACACACACACACACACACACACACACACACACACACACACACACACACACACACACACACACACACACACACACACACACACACACGCAACTGTACTAACAGATGTTCGAACTACTCCTGTGCCTCCTCTGATCTTAAGGGAGCTTCATATACATACTTAGTAAGAGCATCTAGCACCGTAAAGGATATCTCTATAACCGTCTGGATTCTGGAAAGGCCTTACTAAATCCATGTAGACCCTATGGAAAGGCTCTGTAACCTCTGAATATTGCAACAGTGGAACAGGGATCTCATGACCTAGCTTGTAACGAAGACAAGTGGTCTATCCATACCACTCCATGACCAGACGTTGGGCACACTGCAGCCTCATAAAAGTCCTATGGAACAACCTAACGGTAAACTGACTTTCCATATGGGTGTAGAAAACCCATATGGAAAGTTAGTTATCAGACCTGACTTGGTAATATACTAACTTGCCCGGAATTTTTCACACCCAGTATGGTATGGTCTGTCAGCTGTGTCTCTCTCCTCTGTCTTATGAACGTGTCCTTTCGTGCGGTGATTCTCTTCGAGGGAGAATGGTTGTTCCTTTGCGAAAGAGAAAGCTGGGCTGCATCTGCGTCCTGCCCAAGGAAAAGGGCAGCTGCTTGGACGGAAGTGTGAAGTGTACCATCCGATCTTACTATGTATTGTTGACGTCCCTCGGCCACCGACAAGGCTCGTCCTCAAGCCGTCTGCAACGCTTGAAACACTGCAGTAGAGGTTCTGTTCGGTACCTACAGATGGTTTCTGGTGATCCGACGATCACTAGGGTCAGCATGTGCCAAGGTAGCGGGTGTGGTGAAAATTTTGCACTGAGGGGCAACTTTCAGTAGGGAGGAGTTTCAATCATCTTTAGAGGTTTTAATAGTAGCAAGGCAGGTTGTTGGTGCTGGATAGAACTGCGACATCCTGATTGTGTTGACGAGAGTTTGCGAAGAGTTGGCGAGGCAGGTGAGCCGGATTGGCGAGTATGGCGGTGTAGAGTGCGAGGATACATCTTCAGCGACTTTATCAAGAGGGTAGCACAGGCGTGAGTGGTCAGCATGAAGTAGTAGGGCAGACGTGATGTGGGTCAGAAGAGGAGTTGGTAGCGATGGCTGGGCGTTGAGGGAGTCGAGGAGGCACTTCGGCAGTAGCTTCGGTAGATAGCGTGGATCGGCAACAGGCATGGCGAGGAGTGTAGTGGCAAGTGAATTAACGTCGGCGTTGTGAGGTTCTTGAACACCGCTGCCATCAGATGTAAGCGAGAGAATATGAGCGACACGAGAGGTTGGGAGCACCGCTCTCGCCATATGAGAGCGAGACGAGAGATGAAATTGGGTGGGTCAGTGAAAGGGGTCTTAGTTTGATGGTTTATTGTTGAAGGTAGATATGACCCCCAAGAGACCCCGTGTTCCCGGGGTCGAGGACGAGCTGGTGGAGCTGGACCCTGTGTGGCTTGGTCTGTCAGCTTTGTCTCTCTCTACTTTGTCTTATGAACATGTTCTTTTATGCAGCGATTCCCTTCGAGGGTGGATGTTTGTTACTGTGCGAAAAGAGAAAAACAGGCTGCATCTGCGTCCTGCGCAAGGAGACGAGCAGCTGCTTGGACAGAGGTGTGAAGTGTACCATCCAGTCTTGCTACATATTGTTGACACATCAACTAGACTATCTTCTCTTCCTTGGAGATATCCTACCCTAATGTCAAAATCTTCTACAGCCATACACCACCTAGCAAGTCTTTCAGAACCATCCTTGTTATCAAACAAATACTGTAGTGGTGTATGATGTGTATGTATAAGGACTGGGTATCCCAGTATTAAAGTCATTTTGATCTTAAGACCAAAAACAAATGCAAGAACTTCTCTCTCAATAGTTTCATAATTCATCTCGGCCTTTTTCAACTGCCGGTTAAAATATGAAAGTGGACATAACAGAAGTGTCTTTTGCTTATTAAAAGCCTCTACTGCCTCTTGGTTCAATTCCAGAGCAGTCTTGTTATCTTTCATCTTACTACCTTTAGTCAGTTCAACCTTGCCTTGCTCTTTTAGAAAATCCTCTAATAAATTTCCTGTAACAGTTTGCTGCCCCCAGAAAACCATATAAGTCCTTAAGGCACACTCAGTTGTGGGTACTCTCGCATAGCCTTCACTTTACGTTATTGTGGTTTAATCCCATGCTCTGTGATTAAATGTCCTAAATACTGTACTTCCCTCTTAATGAATGGAAATTTTGATAGCTTTTGTGATGATTTGCTTCCTTTAATCTGCCTAAAACTCGTCTAAGGTTTGTGCAATGTACGTCTCCTACCATGCCTGTAAGCACTTGATTTATAATTCTCTGAAAAGAGGCATGTGCATCCTTCAGCCCAAGAGGAAGTCTTGAATTCATAATGACCGTCCATCGGGGAAAAAACAGTTTGCTCACGTCATGAAGTTGATAAGTGGATCTGATGATATTCCTGTCTTCAGTGTAAACA
>NC_051389.1:39757725-39760225 GCF_015228065.2 Penaeus monodon
ATATCACTAATCATATCAAAGACAAGACCAGTGTCTATGATAACATTAATGTAATCAATAAGTAGTAGTTTCTGGACTTAAGTGCCTTGCACATTTTGCAGTGGTGATATTATACTGGCATTGCCTCCAAAACTGCATCCTCTATATAATGTATAGTGCACTGCTATATTATGAGTAGCATGGTTAGCGTAACCTACTTTTTCCGAGACAGTCCATTATCGACTTTTTATGATTTGTCCATATCGGATGTCCCTGCAGTACTTTCATAATTCCAAATGGTACCATGTCTATTTTTCTTCACCTTTGCGGAGGCTTATACCTGGCCCTTATAATCTCGATTTTTTTTTCTTTTTAAGAGATGGGAGATAGTGGAAAAATGATAGTTTTGTTAATTGATCCACATTGTCACAATTGATATTCCTATATACCCTGCTCTGATAGACTAGAATTTTGCTGAAGTATTTTCCTAGTTACCATGTTTCCAGGACTAAATGCAGTAAGTCTGTAGAGTGCACTGTGGCTGTCAGAGAAGCTAGCTAGGTATCACTGCTGTTCACTAACTTCAACGGTATGGTATATGGCTAATGAATCGGCACTAGTTGTAATTGCCCAGTTGAAAATTTGCAGTCCCTGCTGCTCTATGAGGAACAGTAGAAGCATCACAGTAGATTGCAAGGGGGGGGGGTTACCACAAAGGGGATGGAGAATTTTAATTATCTTACTGAAGTCATGGATTTAGGCCTTGTTAATTTGTCGATATGAACATATTCATGTGATCTATGCCATGGTGCAGTAATTTCTTCTGGGATGTTAATATCCCCAATGTTTCACACGTTGAAACTTAAAATTGTTTGGGCAGTCCCATTCTAGGTTGGACTGTATCAGCAACATACTAAGAACATAGTCTAGCTTGAATCTTGCAAGTTAAATATACATCAACCTGAAGACTATTAAGATGGGCACCTGCGTATCTGTTACTTATGTATTGTAAATGTCTTCACCACTCCAAACATTGCTCCCTGATGTTTTGAACAATTTCTCGAGTGAAGCGAAAAGTGCGGGACATCAGGTGGGGAGCAATCACCATAACCAAAATACTTATAGGTGTCAGAATTTGCAATAACTTTTCCACCTTAGAATATATGGCCGTTTATGAGATCCGGAAATATAATTAGTCTTGATAGGGTTGATTATGAGTCCAAGGGACTCATAATGAACCTCTGAAGAAATTCCCCCTTATCAAAGACCTGAATGAGGATCCCATCAGCATAGGATGTGATGTAGTGTTGAGCTTGCAAAGGGAGTGCATAAGTATGTTAAATAGTGAAGGGGACAACATTCCACCTAGTGTTGTGCCTAACTCTAGTTCTCCACAAGCAATGTAAGTGCCTTGATACAATACTTTTGCTCTTCCCAAAGATAGATAACCCTTAATCCATAGCAGAAGCTTGCCCTTAACTCCTAAGAGCGTTAACTCATGGAGGAATGCAGTAGGGGATGCTCTGTCGAATACTCCTTTGAAATCTATGAAGAAAGATGACACATTTGTGTTCCTTTCCCTTTTTGGAAACCAAAGACTAATGTATGAATTTAATCTTTGATCTGGTGGAGCAGATAGGTAAAATTACTCCTTTCAGGATATCGGAGAAACTGGTCTAAATTCATCAGGATATCTTGGTTTTGGGCAGTAGTATAGGTTAAGTTGAAGAGATTCCATCATCTCCAGGTGCAGTGGATTTGCTAATCTTGATGGCTGCAAGAAGTTCATGACTCGTGAATGGTGCATTAGCCTCATCTGAAAGTTGGCACTGATAGTCAATTTCATTTTGTGTTTTTACTTAAGGGAACACCTGTGTATGGCTAATGCAAGATTATCGAGAGTTTTCGCAGCATTTACTGATGAGTGACATAGCTACCCTTTCTGGATGAGGGTGGGGAGTTACACTGTATTCATTGCCTTTAATCATATTGACTCCCTTCACACATTCCTTATGGGAGTCATGGAGTCAATCGGTTTTACTTAGGTATACAATCTCTCTTCTCGATTTTGAGGTAGTATCTCATTACGGCGAGGACGTTGAAGTCACAGAAAGTTTTACATACCTTGGTAGCGTAGTCCATATCTCTGGGTTGTCATACCAGGAAGTCAGTAGACGGATTGGTTTGGCAACAGGAGCCATGAACTCGATCAACAAGAGCGTTTGGAGGTGTCGGTACCTATGCAGAAGGACCAAGCTGCGTGTCTTCAAGGCCTTGATACTGCCAGTTTTGCTCTATGGAAGCGAAACCTGGACGCTATCCAGTGTCTTGGAGTCTCGCCTTGATGCCTTTTGTAACAAGTCCCTTCGCCGGATCATGGGGTACAGTTGGCAGGACCATGTGTCCAACCGGCGGTTACACCGTGAGACTGGCATGGGACCTGTTACTTGCATAATCCGGGATCGCCAACTCAGGCTATATGGCCACCTAGCTCGCTTCCCTATGGACGACCCTGCCCATC
>NC_051389.1:39762725-39772725 GCF_015228065.2 Penaeus monodon
CTTTACTCGGCTTGCATAAATCCTTATGACAAAGGATTTATGGTCCTGGCACGAGTACTAGCAGCAAGTGTAACGTGCCGGACCGAAACCAGTGGGATGGTGGGGGGGAGGATAAAGGATTTTGGGTTCGCACTATGGCGAAGGATAATGAGTAATCGAGGGTGAGGTTATGGCAGTCACGAAGCGTCAGGTTACGAGGTGAAAGTATTTAAAAATGGGATTGTGAGGGCTGTGGTAAGGGGAGGTTAAACTATTTATTTAATAATAATAATAATAAAAAAACACAACAAAACCAAAAGAAAAAAAAAAAAAAACAGAAAGAGAATACAAACAAAAAACTGAACAAAACAAGGGATAGGAGAAGGGGAAAGATGAAAATGAAGGAGAAGGAGGTGGCTTCATAGGATGTGGCCAAGCCTAAAAAACTGCTGCCAAAGAAAAAAGATCATGGCCTAATCCCTGTCTCCGGCCGGAACGAAAGATGGTGTCAAGTCTATCCACCCAGTCAGTATGCCAAACACGGAGTGCGTCGGTATGTTTACAGACCAACCTACGCCACACGAGGAAGCAGAGAAGCTTCCTCGTGGAGTTCAGATGTAATAAATTGATCCCAATCTACCATATAGATTCACCTGAATGCTTTATTCTGAACAAGCTAGAATTTGCGCTTGTTAGTGTATGCTGTTTTGTGAGTGCAAGTGGTGTGTATGTGAGGAGAGGTTTGACTAGTGTTTTGTATAGATGCAGTTTCGTGCGTGGGGCCGCACTTTTAAATCGATAAAGCGAATGTAAGGTTTTTCTTGCCAAGGTGGCCTTTGAATTCATATGCAAATGAAATCGAAAGTAGGTATCAAAGGTTAAACCAAGGATGGTACAAGAGAATCAGACTTGGAGAGGTGCTTGCATCTGTCGAAGGTGTTGAGGTAAATGTTTGAGGAAGTTTTCGTGGTCTTACAAAACGAACTTTTGTTTTTGTCGCGTTAGTCTTGATACGCCATTTATGCTCCCATCTCGAGATGGTGTCGAGTTCGTCGTTAATGCACTGAACGACACCTGAAAGCGCATTGTGTCGAGCTAGGTGCGTACAGTCGTCGGCATAGAGGATAGTGAGTGAGTCTGTGTGTGGGGTCCGGAAGGTCGTTTGTGTATAGTGTATAAAGTGTTGGGCTGAGTATGCTGTCCTGAGGTACTCCGGCGTGCATTGAAATGGTGCCTGAAACTTTGTTTAGAAATTTTAATTTTAATCTGCGCTCATCAAGAAAACTGCAGAGTAATTTTTAAATCAAAGGTGGAAAATTAAATTTAGTGCACAGCTTGTACTTCAGGCCAGTATGCCAGACCAAGTCGAAGGCTCGCTCAACATCTTTTGTGACAAGAACAGTCTTTAGTCGTCGGTCTTTGTTGTTTATGTAATTTGTGATGATGGTGAGTGCGTCCTACGTCAAGCGATGCGAGCGAAAGCCAACTTATTTGTGTGAGAGAAGGGAATGGGCTTCGAGATACCACCTTAGTCGAGTGTTTATGATTTTTCGAAAATTTTGCCTAATTTCTTGAGTAGACTAATAGGGCGGTAACTCTTGGGGTCAGTCAGGTCTTTTTGTGGCTTAGGAATGAGGGCCACTAATGCAATCTTAAAGGGAGAGGCAAAATAGCCGGTAGCGAGAGAGGCGTTGTAAAGGCGAGTCAAAGCTTGTATAAGGTTGTCAGGAAAGTGAATAAGAGCGTCGCGTCCGATCTGTGAGGAGCCGGAGCCTTACGAGGAAACCTCTTTATTTTTTCTTTTTCTGCCTCACACGAGATGGGGAGTTCGCAGGTGTCGTCCAGCCTATCCAGTCGGACAATTGGCTCTGGATTAGTTTCTACTCTGTTCTCTTGGCTCCAGGTATCAATTTCTTGAATTCTGTGAGTGAGCAGGGGATGAGGAGGGTGAGAGTAGAATACTTGGCCCAGTGTTCTTCAAAAGATTTAATAACATCCACGGGATCTGAAACTTTTGCGTTTTTGTGAATGAGGTGGGGGAAGGGGGGGGGGAAGTTACTACCTTTAAATTGTTTAATTTTTTACCAATATTCCCATGGATTGCGAAATCAGTTGCATTCTACTTTTTAAACTAAATTTGTCCAATATTTTTCTCGGTCGTTATCAAGACTATCGATGACGTGTCGTCTCAGAATAGATAAGTCCCATTGAACATGGTTTAATCTGTTTAAATTTTGAGTAAAACGACTTCGAAAACAGGTCAGGAGACGTTTTGTCCTTTCAGATGGCTAAATGATATGCGGGTTTTATACTGAGACCTGGGGATGGTGCTCAGCATAGTTGAGGCGATGCAGGCGAAGATGTAATTCCAATGCCCATCTGTTGTTTGGGAACCAAGCCCTTCAAGATTAAACTCAAAGTTTGGATCATTTAAATTAGATTTAAGCGACTCCCAGTCTGCTTGTTTATACCGGAAAGATCGTCTTTCTTTGTTTGTATTGGTGATGTGGAAATTTTAATTATGATGGGTCTTGGTCTGAACCAACGTTCGGACCGGGTTGTAGGTGTGTGTGGTAAGCAAGTGCTGCCCTGTTCCCGAAAACGAGATCAGGGCGGCCCTTTCCTCTATTTATGTATGAGGTGAAGAAGTCGGGTCCTATGTAGTGGAATCTTTTGGTTTCCAAGTTAGAAAGGAGATGCCTACCGTGTGCATTGGTAGTGCTGTGGTGTAGTGTCGTGTGGGTAGCGTTGATATTGTTTCACGGGTCACCAGAAAAACACTTGGCTTGTCTTAATTATTTATTTCGACCTGAAATAATATTTGACATAAATAAATGTTTATCCAAAATCTTATAAATTGGATCACAATAAACAAAATACATACCAAAGCACTTTAAAATGAAATAGATATTGAAATAATCAAAATGTATGAGCAAATTTATGCAAACTTTGATGAAAACAAAATTACATAAATAATATATCGACATTAAATCTTGATATCAATGATACATCTTCATACAATATCAAATTGCATAGTAAATAATATTAATCATATAATTTTGCAAGAGATAAAATGTGTCAAAATATTAATTCAAATTACAAAGGAAAATTAAACTTACAACATTGCCTCATCTGGTGAGCGTGAAGTATTATCTTGTTTCTCCACTTAAAATAGATGATCTTTAATAAACTGCAATCTGCTGCTCTAGATACTTACCAACAATTCCAACATCAAAAAAGATAAGAATACCAAAATTTCCCATCATGCTCAGCACAAAAAATAACAGAACTTGGCCATGCGTGATAAAATAACAGAAAATAATAGAATATTATTAGTTTGTACAAACTAATGATACAGATATCTCCGGCAAAGAAGACTGGGAGTTTTGTATAATTAAATAATTTGTTGAAGTCTGCAAGAGGTAAATTAGTCCTTGGTTATATATAGGCAGTGGAAAGGATAATGCCTTCATGGCATAGCCCGGGCCAAGCTAAGCTTCGCATATCGGACTTACCCTTTTAACCTGACTCCCATGAAGTCAGGGTGGCTAAATGGGAGGGTGGGAAAACTCATGAGTGATGGTGAATTTTATGAGGATACAGGACCCCATTTGCAATCCGTCCCCTGATTGCCTGGATGTGTAACCATAATGCCGAATTCTATAGCCATTGGTGATGGATATAAAATTCAGTAGGACCACATCCAGGCCTTCTTGTTCTAGAAAGTCGTAAAAAATATTACGAATCGAAAAAAATGACCTTACATTTGCTTGAACGATTGTTAGCATGTCACACAGGGTAGACCCATTTTACCTGGGTTTACCTTGCGTGGCATTACCTGATCCCGGTAGCGGTTCTGTGATCGAGCCTCGATCACCGGTTCCTCGAGGTCAGGGAGAGAGTCCTGCAAGCAGGACACAGGGCGAAAGTCCTGGGAATCGGCGGACCAATTCCCAATACGCCCGCGCTTTGCCAAGCACCTCCTAGAAGGGAACACAGCAACGGCTCCCTCCAAGGGGAGAGGGAGCTCTTTCTCGGGAACGACTTCGGCGTCGATCTCGGAGTCGCTACTACTCTCGTCGTCAAGGATGGTGTCATCCATATGATGGCGACGAGGCTGCGGGACTGGGGGATCCTTTTTGTTTTTTTTGGCGTTCTTGTTTGGTGGTGAGATCTGTTTGCGTTTGTGTTCAGTGTTTTTGTAGTGTTAAGCACTAGTACAGTTTCTTTTGGATTTCGTTGTGGTGCTGGTTGCAAAATGAGGTGTCTTTGTGTGAGGCAATGAGGCTGTGGGTCAGTGTTTGTCACCTCAGTTGCTGTGGTTTGTGATGTTGTGGCGTACTCAGGAATGTATAGATTGTCGTCTTCGAAGATCTCCTCTGGGACAACAATGCTAGGGAAAACGTTTTTCTGTAGCATGATAGGGACAATGGTTGCGAATTTGTTGGCATTGCATTTAGCAGCAATGAGAACTACGTGTAAGATGGCTTGTATTTTCGGGTTTGTGTTAGGTGTAAAAGTGTTGTTGAATTGGGGAGGTGGAAGCAGAGTTGTCCTGGAGGTAGATGCAGGTCGTCTGGGTGTGCTAGTCTGGGCAGGTTGTGTGGCGGCTGTTGTGGCGTATGAGGGAGCAGTGTTTTTGTTTTCCCTAATCTGATTTCGTTTTGCTTTGAGTATTTCTTTGTGTATGGGGTAAGATCCGCTAACTGCAACATGCGACCCCTTGCAGTTGCAGCATTTGGCGAAGAAGTGACTTCGCCACCGCAACGAGAGCATCTCTGTGTATGTGTGCATGTGTGTTTATTGTCTTCATATCGGTAGCAGTTGAGGCATTGTTCAATGTGAATAAAGCACTCTCGTTCAATATTGTAGGTTGGAACCGATGTATTAAACATGATCCCACGTGAGAGAAAATTTCTGGGCTTCCTGTGGGGAAGAGACACGAATCTTAACGATTCGTGACTCGGGAGGCTTGTAAATGTCAAGGACAGTGACACAGCTCTTAGCGGATACTTCATGACTGATAGACTTACAAGATCGTGGGAGGATCGTCCTGTCGATCTTTTTAGCCACGACAGTGCAATTAGCCTTCGTTTCGGGAGAGGGGACAGGAGTAAAACCTTGATCTTTTAATTTCCTTTGACCTTCGGTCGAAAGGAATGAGATCAGTTGTTCTGGTTTGGCTACTGTCACCTTGAAGCCATTGTGGGTCTTAAAGAGGTGGGTGATTGCCACCTAAGTGATGGTGAAGATCTTCTGGAGAGCCACCTCACAAGCGATGGGCTCTCCAGCGTATGGCAGTTTTATGACATGGCCATGGTCAAGCCATAGCGTAGGTGATTTGAATGATCAAGGTTCCGTCTAGCAGGTGCTAATACCGACAGAACGGGGTAAGGTGGCTGAAGGCGTCAAAAAAGTGGGGCTCCTACCTGCCTATTTGATTTTTATACGAATTTTCTAAGTGGCAGTCATGAGAAAATCTGCCAGACCAGTCCCTAGCAAAGGATGGCAACTCGCAACACACCTTAAGGCAAGCACGCTAAGGGCCCCCAGATATTCCCTCCCCTGCGGGAGTTACAGGTCTGTCCACGTCCGAGCTCGAAGATGGGGTCCAGTTAACCGTCAATGCGAAACGAGTTATAATAATGCCGAAAAAAACGTAAAGTAAAGCTAATTGCGAGCAATGAAATTCGCGGCAACAACGAATGTGCGCAAAACAACCAAGGTATCGCGCAAGGCCGTGCTCGCTGTGGAGGAGTCAAATCGCACTCTTTTACCAACACAGCAAAAACCTTGGAACCAGAGATTTGAGAGATTTGCGAAGTTCTAGCTTCGCCCGGGCCTTCCATATATGGCCCGGCCTGTGTCAGCTTTTTATGGCTGTCTCATTTTGTTTTCTGACACTCGGTGCTTACCGTGGCGGTGGGATTGCCAGCAGGCGCTCCTGCCGCCATGGTGTAAGCATACCGCATAATCTCTTTACCAGCACGGCAGCTGACCAAGAGGGCCTGAAAGCCCTCCATTTATTTATCCAATACAGGGGGTTATATTAACTCCCGCGGACGGAAACGTAAATAATACAATAGGAAATATTATGAGAAAATGAAATATACAAAAGATAAGACCAATAACAAAGATAATAAAACGTTAGAAGAAATCATTAAGAAAATTATAATTATAATAATAATAAAAAAAACGTAAAACAAACTGCTGCAATTCATTAATAAAAATCGTAAAATAACCTAAAATGATGAACAATTAAAAAGAAACCATTGAAAAATAAAATTAAAATACAAGAGATAAAAAAAAGATAAAAGAAAGATGCATTCGCAGCAGATGTGGATATTCTGTTATCCGCACTTCATGTAAAACATCGTAAAAAATATGTGGACAATGAAGGGATCTCATTATAAGTTTTATTTTTAAAATGTACAAAAAAGGTACAAAAAAATGTACAGTAAACGTAAAATACATGTAAATAAAGCCAGCATAAAACATAGATAAAAATAATGGTAGAAATGAGGCTGGCAGAGGGAAGTGGTCCGGCTGTGCTCGACTCGCCCTATTACGGTAGGATGCTGGGTAGGATAGGGGTAAGATGGGAGCAGGAGAGGATAGGGTTAATGGTAGAAGATAGGGCAAATGGGAAAAAGGAATGGAGAAGAGGGAAATCAGTGCTGAAGTAAAAGAAAGAGAAAAGCGAAGGAACAAGAAGAGGGTGCGAATAAGAGGGGTACGAGGGGAAATACGGCAGGATACAGGGCAGGATAGGGATAGGATGTGGGGCGGGATAGTATAGAGATGGAGATAAAAGGTAAAAAAAATCAAGGATAAAGAGTGGACGAGGGAAAAACTACCGTGGAAGTAGAGAGAAGATAAAAAGAGAAGAGAAAGAAGAGGGTGCGAATAAGGGTACGAGAGGGATAGAAGGATCGGGGCAAGGAAGGGGGGGATAGGTGAAGGGTATGTTTGGGGGGGGGGGTTGAAAACCTCACAGATGAGACAGAAAGAAAGAGAGGGAGAGAGAGAGAGAGAGAGAGAGAGAGAGAGAGAGAGAGAGAGAGAGAGAGAGAGAGAGAGAGAGAGAGAGAGAGAGAGATGAGTCAGAGATAAATAGAAAATGCAAGAGGGAGAGAGAAATAGAGATAGATAGATAGATGGAGCTAAAGTGAGAGAGAAGTCGAAAGAAAGAGAGAGCATGATGCACACACACACACACACATATATATATATATATATATATATATATATATATATATATATATATATATATATATATATATAGAGAGAGAGAGAGAGAGAGAGAGAGAGAGAGAGAGAGAGAGAGAGAGATAGATAGATAGATATATAGATAGATATGTATATATATATATATATATATATATATATATATATATATATATATATATATATATATATATAGAGAGAGAGAGAGAGAGAGAGAGAGAGAGAGAGAGAGAGAGATAGAAGATGAATAGATATGCACACTCCTATTAGTGAGTCATGTGGCATAGTTGGTATAGTATTTACCCTCCGGTTTCATACCCGGAGTGACCTAGGTTCGAGGCCTGGTCAGGGAGGATTGTTATATATCTATACCAATGAGGCAATGCATTATTCCATCTTTCATAGATAGATAGAGAGAGAGAGAGAGAGAGAGAGAGAGAGAGAGAGAGAGAGAGAGAGAGAGAGAGAGAGAGAGAGAGAGAGAGAGAGAGAGAGAGAGAGAATGAGAGAGTGAGTATGGAGGGTCATTAACATATGGAACCAGTGACCTAACCTTACTTCCTCT
Organism: Penaeus monodon; assembly: GCF_015228065.2. NCBI lineage: Eukaryota > Metazoa > Arthropoda > Malacostraca > Decapoda > Penaeidae > Penaeus > Penaeus monodon. The sequence goes on from NC_051389.1 coordinate 39,770,497, forward strand.
ACATTTCCTGCAGCTGCCCCACACTTCCTGCAGCTGATAAATGATAATGTTAATCCAACCTTCGCCCCTCAGGGCTGGTTGGCCGGACACACGACCCCGCGCTCACCACTTTACCCAAAGAAGTAGCGTGTATTCCCTTTACATGTCTTGTGAGTCGTAAGTACGTTGACTACCATTACTATTCACCAACAGTCTCTTACAACTGGGGGCAGCGTGGTCGCTGCGTCCTTTTGGTTTACAACATGGACAGACATCTCTGAAATCCGCTCGCCCAAGCTTCAACTATGTCTTTAAAACCACGTGAGTACACGTTTTGGGCCTTTTCATTTATTTTCCTTCCTTCTTCTCCCATAAATGTCTGACATGCATAGTATGTGCGGTCACTCACATTCGTTTTGTTGGGTAAAAGTGCTAACAGCAAATGGTATGTTCTCACACTATTCATCTGACCTTAGATCGCATTACTGTATGATCACGATATATGGTCAACAAACATGAATATCATTCATTAATCAAGTAGTTAATTAATTTGTCTTATTATTAGAAGTTTATATTGTTTCAACTGCAACGAATTTAACATGTTCATGATTTTATCTTTATCATGAATATCATATCATTTATTTCTCTTCTCGTAATGCGTTTTCCTGTCTTGACCTGACCGCACTTTCTCTTTCCCTTCTGGTCGTTCAGCACGTGGGAAGGCCAAGAGATGACTGCTCGTTTTTCCTGTAATTTGGTTGTTGTTGTGGACACCATGGGGATAACCGCAGCATTATTACATTACTTATTGATGACACGTTCTAGAACGGAGCTTGTAACGCGATTTTATATAAATTTATTATTTCGAGTATAGCATTAGGATCTTCCCCATATCATAGTGCACAGGGATGCCTGATATACCCTGGGGTTGCCTGATAGATCTACGCTATAACGTTACGATTGTTATTCGTTCGATCGGCAGTTTTCGAGTCGGTGTGACCCGCAGTTATGTCTGTTAATTAATGTAGGACTAGGGTTTAAGTTAGAATCATTATTCACTTATCACTCATGCCTTTTCACCCTTTAGAAGTCACTTGCATGTTTTGGGTATATCTCAAGCGATCGTGTGATTTGTGATAGATACCCATAGGGAATGTCACGAATGCCCATCACAGATACACAGAAGAGTTGTGGTTATTTATAGATTTTCCCGGCTCAGTTCACTTCACTGTACAAAGTACAATAAAGCGTCGATAAAGTCTGACATGCATAGCTAGACATGGCTACCTCAGCAGTTCAAAATATCTGACCCCAAGAAAATTTGCTTGCTAGAAAGCTTGTGAATATTTTTTCACGTCACTGTTCATTAATGTGTACATTCTGGCGCATATCATTAAATGTTGAATTCAGTGTGGTAGTTGAAATAATTTTGTATTAATAGCACTACTAATTTATCTCAGTATTGTTATATTGAACATTAATCTTCGTGTTTGTGATACATTTGCTGTGAGTTCACTCTTATTTTAATTCTCATTCACGCTCACTGTCACTCACACACACACATTTACTCACACACTCACTCACTCATCTACGCAGAACAAAAAATACTGAAACCTTTTCATGAATAGGGTTTGCTGCTGTCGTAGTTGCAGGCGTAAAGATCTATGATATATCTCTTTTGCCTGCAACTTTGTCAGTTGTGATGAGTGACTTGTACATGATGTACAATTTCTTATTTTACATTTATTTCTTGTCTGTGTGACAACAACTGGTTCAAGTAAATCCTTGCACATTGTCAGTGTTGTTTCCCTTATCTACTCTCATATTTATCAGAGACAATTGGTAGTTCAAGCCAGGTCCATATGGATCGCTACTGACGTCTCCCTCTCCTATTTTCTTTTCTTTATCTTGGGAAAGTAAAACACAAAAGGAAAAACAAAAAAGACGAAAATAAAGTAAAAACGAGCATCAAAAACTGAAAATTTATATAAATAACTGGCTAGTGGCACTGAACATCCCCTCTTCTCTGTTGCCTTTTTTTTCTCTTACTATCTTGTATGTATGATCTGGTACTCCAATTATATATAGCAGTTGGACCGACGATATCCAACACAGTATGGAAGGAGGACCCTGCTGCAGAAATGGTCACCTTAGGATGCTGTAGGAAGGGTGTCACCGGGCCAGGATGTTCATCAGAGCAGGTATTAAGCCGCTCCATGATGTAGTGGAAGGGCGCCGCCCGCCGGGACC
>NC_051389.1:39775225-39790950 GCF_015228065.2 Penaeus monodon
TAACCCCTAGGCATCATCATAACGTGTGTCCCCATTTACATGGGTTGTGAGTCCTAAAATTATGCTGACTACATTACGTTCAACCATTATAACTGGCGGCGGCAGCTGGAGTCGTTGCATCCTTTGGCTCACAACACAAACGCACAACCTCCGAAAAAAAACCGCTGGTGACCGCTCCTGAAGACATGTCTACAAAACCACGTGAGTACACGTTTTGGGCCTCTTAATTCTTTTCCCTTCTTTCTTCTCCCATGAATGTGTTAAGCCGTTGGTTTTGACAGCAAATGGCACGTTCTCACACTATTCTTCTGACCCCAGCAGATGGCATACTGTGTGATCACAGTATGTGGTCAAACAAACATGAATATCGTTCGTTAGTAATGTAATTAATTAATTTCTTGTTATTAGAGATTTATATGTTCAATTGAAATGAATTAATTGGTTCATGATTTTATCTTACCATGAATACAAATCATATCATTTTATTGTCCTCTCGTGTTTTCTCGTCTTGACATGAGAGAGAGAAAGGGAGAGAGAGAGGAGAGAGGGAGAGGAGGGAGAGTGAGAGGAAGAGAGAGAGGAGTGAGAGAGAGAGAGAAGAGAGAGAGAGAGAAGAGGGAGAGAGAGGACGAGAGAGAGAGAGAGAGAGAGAGAGAGGGAGAGAGAGAGGGGAGAGAGAGGAGAAGAGGAGAGAGAGAGAGAGAGAGAGAGAGGAGAGAGAGAGAGAGGAGAGAGAGAGAGAGAGAGAGAGGAGAGAGAGAAGAAGAAGAGGAGGAGATGAGAGAGACGAGAGTGAGAGAGAGAAGAGAGAGAGAGAGGAGAAGAGAGAGAGAGAGGAGAGAGGGAGAGAGAGAGAGAAAGAGAGAGCGCACATCAGAGGAAGAAGGGAGAGGAGAGAGGGTTTGAGAGAGAGAGGAGAGAAGATAGAAGAGTAGGAAGAGAGAGAGAGGAGGAGAGAGAGAGGAGGAGAGAGAGAGGAGAAAGAGAGAGAAAGAGGAGACAGAGAGAGGAGAGAGAGAGGATCGTTGAGAGAGAGGACGAGAGAGAGGAGAGAGAGAGGATGAAAGAGAGAGAGGAGAGAGGAGGAGAGAGAGGAGAGAGAGGAGAGGAGAGAGAGGAGACGAGAGGAGAGGAAGAGACGAGGAGAGAGAAAGAGAGAGAGGAGAAAGGAGAGAGTAGAGAGGAGAGAAAGATAGGAAGAAAAGATAGAAAAGAGAGTGAGATTGATTTTTGATTTGATAACCTTTATTTAGAAGAACAGTGTTGTTACATGGACCTGCAAAAAAAGCCATGGTATAGATACCAAAGTATCTATCAACTGGCTGTGCTGTAGTCGTGTAGAGGCATTAGTAAAACCCTCTGGTTATATAATGCCTTAATGGGCTGTGCTGTGCTAGTATCACATATAAAAATATCATTTGGCTGGTAAAAAAAAACATGTTATCACTAATCATGTCAAAGACAAGACCAGGGTCTATAATAATGTTAATATAAGCAACAAGTGCTAATCTGTGAAAACAGTACTATTTGAATCGATAGGATGCTGTTTTTGTGAAACAGAGTAAGTAAGGGGTTAATATTATGCAACTTGGGCCGCCTTTGCAAAAAGTTTGTCTAATGGTGATATTGAAACTAGTTTTGACGCCAAAAACTGCATCCTGTACATATTGTATAGTGTACTGAACCTATGCGTAGTTAGTCAAAGTAACCTGCTGTCTCCGAGGGAAAGTCCATAGATTAAGGACTTTAGAGGGTATTGCATATATCTGAGTCCCAGCAATTACTCTAGCGTAATGCCAAATAGTTACCATGCCGTCTTTTTTCATCTTCTCAGTGGGCCCATTACCTGACCATCATAATCTCGAAACAAGACAAGCTAATAGTTTTTCATTTGGTTGAGAGATAGCGGCACTAAGAATATGGATCTTCACGAAAAGTGCTAATCTGGGCTAAACGGGTCGTTTTAGCCAGATTAGCACTTTTCCGGTTGACGATCCATATTATATGTAGTGCCGCTATCCGGTCACACAATGAATTCCGATTCTGAGAGGGGTATTCCAGGTATAGTTGACAATTGGATTCCCTGTTTGATAGGTTAGAAATTCGTTGAAGGAATTTCTAGTTTACAATGTTCTGCAGTAAAGCAGTGAGCCTTGGAGAGCGCCCTGGCTGTCAGTAAAGACAGCCAGGGTGCGCTGTCTGCTTCACTACCTTTCTTGAATGGCAGAATTATCCGGGTACGGGAATCGGCATCAGTGTGCTTGTCCAGTTGGAATACACACACTTTCTTAAAAACTATTCTCAGGGAATTAGTACACCAATCATTGATGTCCATGAGGACCAAGGAGGCATCACATAGATTGCAAGCGTAGTGGGGGCGTGCATATGAGGGGGATGTAGTATGTCATCTATATATTCAAGTCATGGGCTTTAGTTAGTTTTAAAGCAATGGGATGATTTGGGCCCTGTTAGTGTATCAATATTAAGGCATGTACATTGAGTTCGTGCAAAGGAGCAGTAACGAGCAGTAAGTACTGTTCTGGAATGTAATCAGCTTCTTCGTTGTTCCATTACATTGAAGTCCATAATACTATGACGCAGTTTTAGTTTTCCATTCTAAGTTCGGAATGTATGAGCTTGATTATCGAGGATCCTCGGGTATGCCTAATTCTGTAATTTAATCTCGTTTGAGTTTGAGAGCATTAGTGGAGATTGTGGTCTAGTAGAATCTACCGGATGTCTGATGCCAGGATGGTGTTAACTTGGAGCCGCGGACTGTGAATAGTAGGGGAGGTCTAGCTCTTTCTTATGACGAGAACTTTGGCAGGTCGTGGGCATTCCAAGTATAATTCTCATGGCCTTGTTATGTTCAAACTTCCGGGGTTTTGAGGGCACCGGTGGAAACATACTAAGAACTGGGCGCATAGTCTATAAGGGACCTAACAAGGGAGATATACATAACCTGTAGAATTCTCAGAGGAGGGCCCCTATATGTCTGTTACTTATGATTGCACTGAGTTTTAAATGCCCTCAGGCAACGTTCCTTGATATTGTGAACAATATACTCTTGGCTTTTAAAGCGAGAGGCTGCGGGAATGAGGTTGGGGAGCAGTCCACATAACAACCAGATATTTGTAGGGTCAGTTCTTGCAATAGGTTTGTCCTCCTAACCTTGGAATTGTAAGGTAGTTTACGAGACTCGAAAGATACTTAGTATTGATTGGGAGTTGATTATGAGGCGAGGGGAAGCACCACTTTGCAAAACTCCGATAGAATGTAATCCCCCCTAGCAAATATACTGAATAAGGAATGTCATCAGCCAATGATGTGAGCCTGCATAGGTTTCCTAACTTACGCTCTGAGTTTGCCAAAAAAAGAGGTGCATAAGTAAGTAAGCAGTTGTAGGGACCCAATACTCCCCTTGTGGAGCAGTGCCCTAGTCTAATCGCCCAAAGCACTGTAGGTACTTTGGTACCACACTGCTTTCTCAAGTAGATAATCCTAATCCATAGCAGAAGTAGTGCCCTTCAACTCCCAAGAGTGTTAGTCATGGAGGGATGCTTGTAGTGGGAGGCTTCTTGCGATATGCTCCCTTAAAATCTATGAAAAGTAAGAAGACTCTGGCATTACTTCCACTTATGGTACAGTGCTAAACACATGTGTGTTCTCTCCTTTTTGTGAAAGCCACCAAAGACAGATGGATGAATCAGTCCTTGATCTGGTGGGAATCAATAAACGAGAGGTGAGTAAGGAAAGGAGTGTAGTAGTAGGGTAGTTAGGTTAAGTAAAGTTAGTCTAAGGAGGAGGATTATTTCACAGGTTTTTTTTTAGACAGGGCACAGGACGTCAGAGATCCGTAGGAGGAAAGGATTCTGTTAGGTTATTTCTTTTCACGGGGTTTTAGACAGGCGGACTCGTATGTCAGGAAGAGAAATTGGTCTTCTATATTCATCCAGGCCCCCGCCCGTCCGCCCCGTTCCTGGTTTTTTGGTGATGGGAATGATGGTTGCCTGTTGTCCAAGTGTAGTGGTATTATGGTAGGCAAGATGCCTGCCGTCGTAGGTTAAATCTCGTTGTTCGTCTTTAGTGTAGGTCTTAAATTGAAGAGATTGGCGAGGTTAAAATTGAAGAGATCAAGAAAAGAGGATTTTTTTCCCCTCTAACTGTACCTTTGCCAAGAAGAAAGGGCTTGATGATGCATAAGTGATATCCATCTGTATTTACCAGGCTTTTTAGGTTCATGTGCCAGTGGAACTCAAGTGGCATTGCTTATGTAGTCTTAATGGCCTGGCTTTTGGCTGGCAAGGAGTATGTTACTTCCCGGTGTAAAAAATAGTTCTTCCCTTGTAAAGTGGTTGTAAAATGGTTGCATCTTTTTGCATCATTTTTTGCTTGCATCCATACAGCCTCATTCTAAAGAGGTTGGCACTGATACTGAGTCGTGGGTCGTCCTAATGACTGCATGAGACGGATATGAAACTAACATCTGGGGGTGGGGGGGGCACACTGATATTGCTGGAATCTAATGAAATGACACGATGACAACCTGATACTGACGGTGATAATCAATTTCGTTGTTTTTATGGCTCTTGATTTTAAAGGGAGGCAGCAGCAATCTGCCGTAGGTTTTATGGATTAATGGGAGAGAGAGAAGGAGGGAGAAGAAGACTGAAGAGACTATCAAATTAAAAAAGAATTGTCCTCACACATATTTTATTAGGAGAAGATGAAGATCGAGGGCTTTACCCTATCTGGCTGTGGGCGGGGTGGGGTGTCTGGGTGTCTGGTTCGGTGTCTGTCTGTTTATATTTTAGTTATTTCTATATAGTTAGCCGGGGGTGGGGTGTTTCTTACATGCATATGGATTGCCTTGTATCTTTAATCTTTGCTTAATCCTCCATACCTTAATTATGGGGGGGGGTTTTGTTATGGGTGGTATGCCTAGGCATACAAAATTTTTTTCCTCCCTCCCCGTTTTTTTTTGAGTTGTTTTTGATAGTTATTAATTCATTGATCTTTTTTCTAAAAAAAAACACAAAAATGAATCCCTAGCCCAAGTTCGCAACAAGTAAAAAAAAGTACGGGTTTTTTTCCCCAGGTTCCAGGGTGTCGTATGCGTAGTTAACTTGCTGTAGATATCGTAATTAGGAGACTTCTAAGAAAGAAGTTTTAGCTCCAGGGGGTCTTCTTTGTTCAGTTGTTGTGTGAACGTTTCTTTTCCTACCCTCTGGGGGATGATTGAAAACCCTTGCTTGGCCAGCAGTGTGCTTTTATGTGGCTTTAGGTTGAGATAAATGAGTGTAAGTAAGTAATGCTGTTTGCCAACTGTTTATTGTTTGACCAGAGAGTTCATACCGTGATCCAACAGTAGTGGTAGGAGAGTGTAAATTAGGAGGTAAACAGTTTGAAAAATTGGTAGATGAGGAGGGTAAAGTCTTTCTTCATAACAGCAGGCAATTCTTTTTCCTGAATGAAATTCATCAGTGATATTTAGTAGCCAAGGTCGGGTTCCGAAGGCGTGACGTGGTGGGGGGTGGGGCTCCACCAAAGGTGGGGCTACTTCTATTTGGAAAAAAAGGAAGAGTCTTATAAAGGGAGTTAACAAGGCGTTATTATAGTTATACAGTTAAAGAAAGAGTTATAAAGAGTTCTTATAATAATGCCCGTGATCACTTAACCTAAGGAAGAGTGGGATGACTTTGCAGTGCAGTGCTTTGGTGGTTTTGTATTTGGTTTTTTTGTTGTTATGCCTGTGTGGCTGAAAAATTGTTATATAGAGCTATATAGTCAGGTTTGCCGCCCAGGACGATAATGAGTTGTTTTTCTAAGGGGCATAATAGGGTTACTATGGGGGGTCACTAGTGGTTCGGGCACTGTATTGGAGATAGTAATAATAAACCTTACCCAGTTTTTGCCAATCAAATGGTACTTCCCTCGGAGAAAAAGCCTTAGGAAAGGATGGCGATTAAGGGAGGAAAAGGATGGCCCGAGAAGGTGAGCATTTTTAATAATTCCCACGCAAAAATAAGACAAGTATAATTCACTATGTATCATGCAGTCAGGAGTTTTAAGCACCACATTCACTATTATGTTGGATTGTATACATTATGATGGGTGAGTTAGATTTACCATCAAAAAAAGAAAATATTTGTTAATACTAATAGTCAACACAGGGGTTGAGGCGTTGTCACGATTATCAGTAACATTCACTTTTCGATGTGATGGAATTGAAGTCTTTACTTGAATTCTTTAGGTAAATGCCAATAAAAAGCCCTCTCGTAGTAGAGGATTAATTCCAAGGTTATATTTATGGCAAATATTTGGTGTCTGTCATCTATGGGTGTATCCTGCAAGTTTTGCATTAACGAGCAATAGTTCGACTGCCTGAAGAGCAAACACATCAAACATTTTCGGAAGACGCTGTGAGGTTGAGGGCATGTGAAGGTAACTTAGAAGGTATTACTGGGAGAGGGAGACTTTCTTATGCTTTGGCGTTTCTGTAAAAAATGTTTATGTTCCCAGGTAATCCATTCAAGAGATTACTTTCTGAGACATTGTTCTACTTGACCATTTCCACGGCCCCACTAAAGTGGTGATGGCTGGTGTTGACGAGGAGGGGAGGACGTTAAAATCCTTTCCTGAAAGTGAGATGGTGCTGGGGATTTGTAAGGGCCATTTATTGCGTTGCATTTATGCGTATCATCTGCTCCTAATCTGCCGAAAGCAGCATCTGTAGCAAATCCTTAAGTTCTCCGTTTGGAACTCTTGTTTGTCCTGCCTGCAGTGAGGGCTCTGAGCTGTAACTGATGCTAAGGCTGGTGTGCGCAGGATCGCACTACTAGGGTTGTACGCAGCTAGTGTCGAAGCTGGTTGCAGATGCAGAAATTGCAGAAGCTGATTTAGCATTGTAGGTGCTCTGGGTTGGTGCTGCAGCTGGTGCTGCTTGAAGCTATTGTGACTGAATACTTGAAATTGACGGAGGCGGAACTCCTGTTGGTTGCTGTGTGCTGTGTCCGTGGGCCGGTTTTTTGCCATGGCTCTCTGCATGGGCCACCACTGTTTGACCTCCGCATGGTGTGGGAATTCCACCCACATCATCAACGAGCGGGCCTGGGAGTGGATGTCGGGCGTCGGTGGGGGGGAGGGCTTGCCTGTTTTTTAATCATTGTTTTTCTGTCATTTGGGTTTAGTAAAGTGCACATGGGGAATGGGCATTGGTCTGTTGGCAGGGGGCAAGTTCACACATTTTCGGAGGGATATTTTTTCCCCCAGAAATCTCTTTCTGCAATTCTGAGCTTCCGTGTGGAAGAGCGCTAGTAACGGCATCGCGGTCCCCGTTCTCGTGGACCGTCACGTGTTCCGTGGTTCCACTTTGAGCAGATCGAGCAAACACCGGGGTCAGGATTTGAAGACGGCACACCTAGGGTTTGCATGCCTCAACCTTTTGATTACTTTTGGGAATTACCTCCCCTCATACGTTATGATGACTCTCTGGTCATCAATTCCGTGGATCTTCATTCGTCTCGCATGGATGATAGTTCGCGGTTTTTATAGAGTCATCTCTCGGTTTCGATTTCCTTGGGACATCGAACACCAATGCGTTAGTGCTCATTCCCTTTACCAAAGACTTGGCTTTTCAAGGACTTCACCGCCGCACCAATAGGTGTTATCCTTGGGCAAGTATTTGTTCGTTCTTGCACCTGACATATACTCTATTACTTCTATTTTAATCAATGACCCGTGTGTCCTTATTGTTAAAGGGTGCATTTTAGGGCATGAGAGACCCAGCAGCGATACTTTTCCCGTGTGTGCGAGCTTTGTATCGTTCTTGAGAGTGCGCGCATGATAAGTGCCCGAAGACGAGAACTTCCACAGAAGCAGATTAGGCTGCCTCTTGCTTCCTCGTCCATCCTCACTGGGGCCCAACCAATGTCCTATCACTGGAGGACATCGTATCTCACCTCAGTTTACTTTTTTTGTTCGTCGTCAGCGTCCACATCAGTGGTCGCGGTCATTCCCCGACCAGCGGAGAGGCCGACCTCGAGTGCCTGTCCTTTGAAAATAAGCAGTTTACACACACGGTGTTCGCCCTACGGTGCCTCGCAGCACATCTGGGACGTGTTGCGTTGGGTGCTTTCGCTTTTAATTTAATGTTTGGTTCTTTTGTATCACTGTAGAAGTTATTATATTGAGATTATTATCACCACACCAGATCAATACACAACTGACAGGGTCGTGAGTTCCTGATGTCAAGTATCACAGGACCCTTTCAGGACAGGTCCAAGGTCACGAGAGGGCCACTATAAATCCTTTCACTGTGGGTCGTTGAGTTAATGGAAGAGAGAGAGAGAGAAGAGAGAGAGAGAGAGAGAGAGAGGAGAGAGAGAGAGAGGGAGAAGAGGACGAGGGAGAGAGCGAGATTAGAGAGAGAGAGAGAGAGGAAGAGAGGAGGAGAGAAGGCGAGAGAGAGAGAGATCGTAGAGAGAGAGAGAAAAGACGAGAAAGACGAGAGAGAGAGAGGATGAGAAGAGAGAAGAGAGAGAGAGAGAGAGAGGAAGGAGAGAGAGAGGAAGGAGAGAAGAAGGAGAGAGGGGGAGAGGAGAGAGAGAGAGAGAGGGAGAGAGGAGAGGAGAGAGGAGGAGAGGAAGGGGGAGAGAGAGGAGAGAGAGAGAGAGGAAAAGAGAGAGGAGAGGAGAGCGAGAGGGGGGAGGGGGGGAGAGAGAGAGGGGAGAGGGAGAGAGAGAGGAAGAGAGAGAGAGAGAGAGGAGAAAAAGAAGAAGAGGGAGCAGAGGAGGGAGGGAGAGGAGAAAGAGGGAGAGAGAGGAGGAGGAGAGAGAGAGAAGAGGGGAAAAAACAAAGGGAGAGGGAAAGAAGGTTTTTAAAAGGGAAAAAAAGAAGAAGGGGAAAGTTTTTAAGGAACTTTTTTGGGGTGAAAGGGGAAAAAGAAAAAAAGGGGGGGGGGGAACGGTTGGGGGAGACAAGGGGGAAGGGGGAAAAGGGGGGGGGGGGAAAAAAAGGGGGAAAAAGGGGGGAGAAAGAGGAAAGGGGGGAAGGGGGGCAATTTTCCCCAAAAAAAATTTTTTTTTTTAAAAAAAAAAAAAAAAAAAAAGTAAAAAAAAAAAACCCCTAAGAGAGAGAGGGGAAAAAAAACAGAGGAAAGAGGAAAGGAAGAGGGGAGGGGAGGGGGAGAGGGGGAAAGGAGAGGGGAGGGGAGGGGGGGGAGAAGAAAAGAGGAGAGAGGAGAGAGGGGAGAGAGAGGAGGGGAGGGGAGAGGGGAGAGGAGAGAGGAGGGGGGAGAAGGAGAAAAAGGAGAAGAGAGAGAGAGGGGGAAAGAGAGAGAGACGGGAGAGAGAGAGAGAGGGAGAGAGAGAGAAAAAGGGAAAAGAAGGGGAGGGGAAAAGAGAAAAAAGAAGACAGATAGATAGATAGAAGTAGATAGATAGTGAAAAAATAGAGAAAAGAGGATTGAGGGGGGGGGGGGATGGGGAAAAAAGAGATAATAGATAGAAAGAAAGATAATAGAAAAATTTTGGTTGACATAATATTTTCTGGGCGATGATCTTTTGATATTATTTTTGTTTGAGTGGTGACATATTTTTTGAAAGCATAATGAGCCACAGAGAAATTTGTTTTTTTTCCACACAACACATGATAATTATAATTTAAATTTCCCCTTTAAACATTTTGAGACATTTTTATTTCCCAGTGAATAGATTTTGCGAAGCATCTAAACCTCTTTTTTGTTGTTGTTTTTAAGTAAACGGACTTTTAAAAAAAACTGGATTGGGTCAGCAGAGCTTTTTAGAGGTGTCGGTAATTGTGGGAAAAAAACTAGTGTTTCATCAGCAAATGGATTGTGAAGTTCTAAAATTTAACCTCTTTGTTTAAAATGCTATGTTAAAAAGAAGGAAGACGGAAAGAAATTTTCCGATGTCAGGTTCATATACTAATTTTCCTACGAACGTTTTTAGCGTAAATAATATTTAAGTTATGAGTAATTTATGTAGACTTTAAAACCAATAAGTAAAAAAAAAAAAGTATGAACTTCTTGGTTAATAGAAAAAAGAATCATTGAAAATGTAGCAGTGGGGACACTAGAGCGTGAACTGACACAGCATCCAGTTGAATTAAGATAAAAAACCGTGGGGGGAAAGGACCTTTTTTTCATAGCACCCGGGAAACCCCAAAGACCCCCTTTCCAAATGAGGGGCCCCCATGCCAGGCCGGCCGCGACCCCCCGGGGGCCCCACGTCCTGACACACACCCTGCCAGACTTGAGGAAACCCCCCCGACCAGGATATCCCTAGCATTTCAAAACACCTCTGTTTTTGAGTCTACAACAGTATAATTGATTCCCTCGGTCCCTTTAAACCATTGAAATTATATATTACAATGAATACAACAAATTACTAATTCCTATATAAAAAATAATGGGGATTTTTCCCAGTTATTTGTAATTTAAGACCCAAACCCGTTTCCTTTTTATTCCTGTATGCTGTAATGCGGGAAGAAAAAGATTTTAAAAGATGATGATCAGAGACAGCAACGGAGAGGAAAAAAACTGAGGGGGGAAAAGGAGAGGGGTGAAAAGGAAAAAGAAATAAAGAAAGACTGCAAGAGAGATTTGGATATTTTATATATATATTTTATAGTAATATATAAAAATTAATAAAATAATATATAAAAATAATATAAAAAATTTTAAAGAATATAAAATATATATAATATATTATATATATATATAATATAAATAAAAAAAACAAACCCCAACACACACAACCCCAAAAACACAAACCCCACCCCACAAACACAACAAACACAACACCACACACACCACAACACACACACACACAGCACCCCCACACCCACCAAACAAACAAAACACACACAACACCCACACACCCAAAACACCACCACAAACACCAACACCCCAACAAACACCACAACCACACACACAACCACACACACACACACCACACACCCCAAAACCCACACACACAAACACCACACACCCACAACCCCACACACCACAACAACACAACACACACACCACACAATCACACAAAACAACAGAAAAATAATATTAATAATAATATATTATTAAATATATATAATATAATATTTTATAATATATATTTATTAATAAATATTATATTTCATAAAATATCATTATATATATAAAAACAAAAAAGTTGAAAAAATAGTATTTATTATATAATTAATATAATATAATATAAATTAATATATATTATATATATAATTATAATATTTAAAATTTTAAATATATTTAATTTTGTGTGGTGTGGGGTGTGTTGGGGTGTGGGGGGTGGGGTGTGTGTTTTTGGGTTGGGCCCAAATAATAATATGTATATATATTAATTTTATTATTTTTATATAAAATATATAATATATATATTTATTATATAATATATTATATAATAATATAATTTTATATATATAAAATTTTATATAATGTGGTGTGGTGTGTGTGGTGTGTGGTGTGTGGGTGGTGGTGGTGTGTGTGGGGGTGGGTTCAATTTAAAAATTTTTTATATAAATATTATGTATGTATAAATAAATTATTATATAATAATATAATAATTATAATTATAGATAGAAAAGATAGATAGAATAGAATCAATATATTTTTTATTTTATAAAAATATAAATATATTATATTTTAAAAAAAAAATGAATATTTAAAAATCTAAAATAAATTTTTTTTTAAATTTTAAAAATAAAAAACCAAAAAACACAGGAAAAACAAAAACACACCAACACCACACACAACACCCAAACCCCCAAAACCCCCCCAAAAAAAAAAAATATTTATAATTAAAAATAATTAAAAATATATAATATATATTTTTATAATTTAAAATAAAGTTATAATATTATATAATATTAAATAAATTATAGATTTAAAAATATATATATAAGAAAAAAAAAAAAATAATTTTTATTTCAAAACCCCAAATGCAACCCCCACACCACACCCCCACACCCCTTTCCCCACCCCCACCCCCCCCCCCCCCCCCCGGAACAAACATTTAACCACCCCAAAACCACCCACCCCCCCCCCCCAACACACACACACACACAAAAACACACACCACACACCACACAAAACCACAAACAAAACACCACACAAACCCCCGAACACCCCCACACACACCCCAAAACCCACAACCAAAAAAAAAAACAAAAAAAAAAAAAAAAAAAAAAACAAAAACCCGAAAACAAACCAAAAAAAGAAAACAACATATAATTTTAAAATTTTATATTTTATATAATAATATAATAATATATAATATATAAATTTAATTAATTTTTTTTTGGGGGGGGGGTATATATTAAAAAATATATAATTTTATTTGTATTATATTTAAAAAATATTTAAAAATAAATTTTTAAAAATATTTTATATATATTTAAAATTTAATATATATAAAATATATAATAATAAAAATTGGAAAAAATTAAAAACCACCGATATTTTCACAATTAACATAATAAAAAAAAAACAAAAATTTCATCATACGACAACATACATAACCACACAACAAACCCCACAACACACACACAAAAACACACAATATATAATATATATAATATAATATAAATTAAAATAATAATTTTTGTGTGGGTTTGTGGGGGGTGTGTGTGGGGGTGTGGGGGTGTGTGTGGTGTGTTTCATATATCAATATATGCGAAAACCACACACACCAAAATGTATGACACACACCACCCCACCAACACAAAACACACACACAACACACACACAACACAAAACACACACACACAAAACCCAAAAAAAAAAGAAAAACCCTAATAAATAATAAAAAAAAACCCCAAAAAAAAACCCAAACCACCCAACACACCAACCACCCCAAAGAAACAAACAAAAACCAGAAAACCCCACCACAAAGAAGAAACCCCAAAACCCCAAAAAACCACAAACCCCCCCCCCCCCCAAAACACCAACCCCTTTTTAAATTTAAAAAGGAAAAAAATTTTTTTTTGAAAAAAACCAAAAGGGGAAAAACAAACAGGGGCCCCCCGGGGCCCGGGCCCTCGGGGGAAACCCTTTCCCAAACCTTCCAGGGAAAAGGGCCGGGGCGGAAAAAGGTTTTGATTGGGACCCCCCCCAAACCCCCCATTCGGGAAAAAAAAAAAAATTTTTTTTTTTTTTTTTTTTTTTTTTTTTTTTTTTCCAAAATTATGCGAAAACACACACCCCACCCCAACACAAAAAAACCACACACACCCACCCACACACACACAACAAAACCCAAAACAAAACACCACACCACACACACACACACAAAACACACACACCACACACACACAACAAACACCACACCCCACACACACAACCACACACAACACAAACACACAAACACAACACCACACACACACCCCACAACACACACACACAAACAAATAAATATATATAAATATAAATAAAAATAAAAAAATAATCAATAATAATATATAAAATTATAATATATTATTTATTATGTATATATGTATTTTCTTCTTTTAACGGTAGGTTCATGTCTGAGCCGCCGTGGTCACAGCATGATACTTAATTGTAGTTTCATGTTGTGATGCTCTTGGAGTGAGTACGTGGTAGGGTCCCCAGTTCCTTTCCACGGAGAGTGCCGGTTTTACTTTTTAGGTAATATTCTCTCTATTACCCGGGGCTTGGGACCAGCACTGACTTGGGCTGGCTTGGCCCCCCAGCGGCTAGGTAGGCAATCGAAGCAAAATTTCCTTGCCAAGGGAACAAACGCGCCGGCGGTGACTCGAAACCCTCGAACTCGGGATTGCCGTCGTGACAGCGTTGAGTTCGACGCTCAAACCCATTCGGCCACCGCGGCCTTTGACGATCATGGGCTTCCATGATTTTCTTGGCAATTTAGAGCGGTGGTTTGCCATTTCTTCCGCCGGTGTTTTTTTTTTTTTTTTTTTTTATCGGGGTCACCATCTCTATTACCGGCACTGACTTGAGTGGCTTGGCCACCAGTGGCTAGGCAGACAATCGAGGTGAAAGTTCCGTGCCCAAAGGGGAAAAAACGCCCGGCCAGTGACTCGAACCCTCGAACTCAGATTGCCGTCGTGACAGTTCTTGAGTCGACGCTCTAACATTCCGGCCACCGGGCCCAATATGTTATATATATGTATATATTTCATATATATATATAATATATATATATAATATAATATATATAATATATATATATATAATATATATATTTTGGGCCACTCAACTCGATTTTGCGCTTTTCTTTCTATTTGTACATCAACAACCCGCAAATATCTTTGATGTTGTCGCTCAGTCTTGTCTTCGATTTGCCTTTCCTCTGTTTCCTATCACCACCCCTGTCAGCAAGTTTTTCTCAATACTTTTACTTTCTCATCACATGACCAATAAACTTTAATTTCTTTTGTTAAGATGCCAACAGCCGGTTTTACAATTTATTTTTCTCAGCATTCATCATTCGTTTTCTTCTCTGTCCAGTTAATAGTAGTACTCGTCTGTAACACCACATTTCAAAAACTTTTGATCTTTTTTGTCTTTTCTTCTTCAGCCCCCAACACTCGAACCATATGATGCAATTTGGGAAAACTAAGAGTTCAAAAACCCTCAGCTTTGTCGTAAGGTAATGCTTCGGTTTTTCTAATGTATTGAGAAAATTGTGGCGTTTTGCAATGGTAATTCTTTTTTATCTCCGGTGAATCATCATATGTATAGTTTAAAACAGCTCCAAGATTAAGTGAACTCTTTCAAATTTTCCAAAATATATATGTATATATGATATATTATATATAATATATAAAATAATATATATATATATATATACATTATATATATACATATATAATAACTTACACACACACACACACACACACACGCACACAGATAAGTATGAATATATAAATTGTATATATAAAAATATATTAATAATATATATATATTTATATATTATATATTATATTATATTTTATATATATATATATAATAAATATATATTATATATTAATTAATATATATATTTTATATATATATAATTATATATTTGCGGGGTGCGATGGACAAGTGAGAGAGAAAACGTGGGATAAGTTGGTGGCGAGGATGGTGGAGAGGTCCACGGCTGCTCAAAAATGAGCATAAGTTATTTATGATAATATAATAAATGCGGCACACACACACACAAATAATTTTATATATATATATATAATATATATATATATAATATATATATGTATATATATACATATATAAATATATATATATAATATATTATATGATGAAATATATATATATATATATTATTCATATATTATATATGTTATATATATAAAATTATATAGATATTAAATAATTTATATATATATATTCTATAATTATATATAATATATATAATATATTATATAAAATAAAATATCCAATACATATAAAATCAGCGCGCGTGCTCCAATACGCGCGCGGCGTGTGGCATATGAAACCCCCCGCACTCGCATGCGGCGATGATGTATGCATTTTCATGATTAAAAAATTTTGGTAAATCGAACCTAGATACGATGAAGTTTGGGCAAGGGAAATTTACTCGATTGCCTATTTAGCCACTGGGAAAATAGAGAGAATGATTACCTAAACGTTAACACGGACTTCGTGGAAAGGAACGGGGACCTAATACCTCAAAATTTCCCTGAGATAA
>NC_051389.1:39791050-39798550 GCF_015228065.2 Penaeus monodon
AAATTTTTCGTCCCACCCCCATGAAGCTTGCGCGTTCTCCAATACCCAGAGAGGATCGAGTAGTGGGGAACTTCTTACCGCCGACTTGCCTAGGCGAAGGACGGTAAGTCGATGCCCACCCCCCAGCGATACGGAGTTCACGAGAACTCGCAGGCTCAGGAAAGTCACATTAAGGGGAAATATTAGCAAAAGAAAAAGTGCGCCCAAAGGACGCCCCAGACTATTGGGCCTCCCTACCCAGGGGTCAAAGCACTACCCTGGTGTAGAAAAGAGCTGCGGGTCTGAGGTGAGGTGCTGACTATGCTTACTGTAGCCTCGTGTCACCTGCAAAAACAAGAGCACTGAAGGTGGTGGCAAAGCACAATAAATGATCTGTAATTACAGGATTTACTTTACTTTTATTTACTTTAAGAAACTCAAGAACAACAATGTCAAGTGAGACGAGAGGCCCCGGGCTCCAGGGTAACTCTTGTGGCACAAGACTTAGTGTTTGTTGTTACTGCGTTATGAACAAGGTGTTTATTCAACAAAATAAGATTTTTTTTTTTCGTAAATCAACGAAAAGGATGAACGGACGAGACAGGCAGTACTCGTAACTGGCTCATTGGTGACTTAGTACAAGTGTACCATCTATGTGTAAAAAAATTAAACAAGTACACACAGGGGCAGGCATGTACGAAATGCCAGCCCGTCGGCAAAGGGATATATATAGTAATAGATAGAGATAGATAAGAGATAATAATATAGATATGATATATAGATATAGAATAGAGATAGGAGAATATATACATATAGAGAAAGATATGGTAATAATAAATAATAGATATATGAGATATATATGATAATATAGAAATATATATAAGATTTTAAAAAATATTATATATATAGATATAATAATATAATGTATATATATAGATACATATATATAATATAACATATAATCAAGATATAATAGAATAATATATATTATATAATAATATAATCAGAACATAATATTAAGAGAATATAGAAGTATATATAAAGAATAGAATATAAGAATTATATAATATAATAGATAAAAAATAAATATATATAGAATATAATAATAAGATAATATAGAGATATTAAATATATATATGATATATAGATATATTATATATAAGTATATATATAATATATATAAATATATATATTAATATAATAATATATATTATAGAATTTAAAGTATAATAGAAGATAGATATAGAGATATATAGATATATATATATAATATGTATATATATTAATATATATATATAATAATAATTATATATAATATAAAGGGTAAGAATAGATATTAGATAAATATATATATAAAAATATTATAATAGAAAATAATAAGATAAATATAAATAATTATATTAAGATAAATGATATATTTATATTAAATATATATATATATAAAAAATATATATTAAATATAGTTAATAGTAATAATATGATATATATGAAGATATGATATAGATGATAATACTAATATATATAATACATAAATATATGATATAATATAAAATATAATATAAAGTTATTTATATATAAGGGATATAGAATATTATAATGAATATAATATATACATATATAATATAATATATGTTAGATACAATATAGTATATATATGTAAATATAATGTTATATAATATTATATCAAGTAATAATATATATATAGATATATTAGATAGTATATTTGATATTAGATCTAATATAGAATATACTATATATATATAAAACTACTATCAATATAAATTAGATAGATATACGATATTGTAAAAGTCGATATATGATAGAGATTATAACTATTATAATATAGAATAATATATAGTCATATTCTATTATTATAGATATACTATGCATATAGATATATATGTATATATATATATGTTATATATATTATTACATATTATATATTATTATATAACAAAAATATATATAGTATTATTATTTATACATAGAATATTAAATATATATATGATATATATATTAATATATAATTAAGTATATATATATACTGTTATATATCATATGTATATATATATTTAAATATATTATATTTTATCTTCATATCTATATATATATGCATAATATATATATATATAATAGTATATATAGTTATTTATGATATATCATTCATATTTTTATTTGTATAATTTATTATATTATCTATATATATTCTTATTTATACTACCTTTATAATATATATATACAACCTACACCACACTCTACACACATCATACCATACATCACTATATATATATATAATATATATCATGATAATTATCTATATATATCATATATATATATCTATATATAAATTTTTGATGTTTTTTTTTTTTTTTTTTTTTTTTTTTTTTTTTTTTTTTTTTTTTTTTCCTTTTCCCTTTTTTTTTTTTTTTTATCTATTAATTTTTTTTTTTTCTTTTTTAATTGCTTATATTATTATGGCCTTATCATTTTATCGTCTTTTCTATCTTTTTTCCTTTCTTTTTAAAAATTTTTTTTTCTTTTTTTCCCCCCCCCCACCCCAAACCCTTTTTTTTTTTTTTTTTTTTAAATTTTTTTTTTTTTTTTTTTTAATATTTTTTTTTTTTCTTTCTTCTTGTTTTTTTTTTTTTTTTTTTTTTTTTCTTTTTTTTTTTTTTTCAATTTAAATTAAATTTCTTTTTTAGTTTTTTAAATTTTATTTTTTTTCTTTTTTTTTTTTTTATTTTTTTTTTTTTTTTTTGTTTCCCCCCCTTTTTTTTTTTTTTTTTTATTTTTTTTTTTTATTATTTTAAAATATGGGATTTGAATTTTTCCACGAGTGTTAAAAAAAAAGGAAAAATCCCGGGTGCTGGGCACAAGTGGAAAAAACCGTGATACGAGACATCCGAGGTCGATCACTGATTGAGCGTGCGGGGAGCGACCGGCGGCACCCCGGGTCCCCCAGGGGGTCTGAGAGACGCTGTTCAGGAGGGACGGGGGAAACCGGGCCAGGGTGTCTTGGTGGTTTTCTGGTAAGGGGGGTTTCTTATTTTTATCGTTTTTTTAAAGAACATTCCTTTTTAATATAGTTTGAATGTATTTAAACAAAATTTTTAACTTACGAGTTATATTGTAAAATTAAAAATAGAAAAATGTAAAAAATTTTACTTTTTTTTCTCAATCCCTTTTTGGGAATTATTTTTTTAATTTTTTAAAAAATTTAAATTCATTTGAGATCTTTTTTCCCCTGTTTTCTAATAAAAAACAGCGGTGGTGGCGGCGAATTTTTTTAAATAAAAAATCTAAAATACTTTTTTTTAAATCTAGATTTCATGGGGGGGGCGCGGTGATTTCCATGTTTTCCCTCTTCATTTCCTCCCAGTAATATTTAACGGGAAAAATTTTGTGTAAATTTGATCACGGGTGGGTTTTGGGGAAAATTCGAGAACCCCTCGGAGGATAGGCTTTAAATCTTCTTTGGGGTTTAAGGTGGGCCGGGCGGAGCAGTTTTTTGTTTTGTTTCCTAAAGTGCCCAAATTGCCTGTATTCCCTATTCTGTGTTTTTAACATTAATAAAATACTTTTAATTTACTAGTAGTATTTTTAAGTGCCTCACGTAAGTAAGGGAATGATTAAAATATTTATACATAATTTTTTAAATTATGAATATTGACATTTAATTTTAGATTATATATATGTTTTTTTTATCTTTTTCTTTTATTTTAGTATAATTCCTATGTTGTTTTTGATTGATAGCTTATGTTAACAGAATATTCCCCTTACAGAGTAGAAATACCCTAAGGCATATCAATAGCATTTTAAGTTTCTTTGTGTTGATTCACTTTTTCCCTAAGTAGAGTCTTTTTGAATGCGTTTTACTTGCCCTTTTGGGGGTTTGAAACATGTTGTAATGGGTTGTTTTTAAACTATAAGTCTTGCATTTTTTTATTCGTATAATGAAGTGAAGTGTAAAGGGGTGATGCTTTTTTTTGGTATGTGAGGGTAGGAACGGGGACATAGAAGCGAGAGGTGCTAGGTCAGCATAGTTCACCACTACGTAAAACAAAAACAATCCTGGTTTTCTCCCTCGTTGATGACGTCTCTTTAAAAACGTAAAAAACCCCACCCCTGACTCACGGCCCCCACATGTGAGTGCTTAGGGGGGATGCCAATTGGGGAAATTGTCCCCGGGGGAAATTGTCACGCGCCGACCTTCCCTTTGTGAGCAGGGGGTTTTCCTCTATTTGTTTACCACGAAATTTTTCTTTTTTCTCGCTGGCGATGTGTTTTAATTTTTCTTTTTTTATATTTGGTATCAAGTAAAATTTGATATTAGGTTTAAATGGATTTTCAGGTATAGTATTTTACTGAATAAATTTTTGAATTTTTTTGTGTTTGTATTTAAATTTTACCGTGACACCTAAACTAGTTTCACTCTAAATTTGAAAGGATTTTAATTTATTTTAAGACTCCGTGTTTAAGGGGGCGTTTGAGCGCGCTCCTGCATGCGGTTTTCCCAGTGTGAGAGTTAGAAAGTTTTGTTAAACTTGTCTTATGCCTTGTTAAAAAGGCGTGCAAGACCCTAAGCTTTATTCTATTGCTATTTTGCCCAAAGGCTGCGGTTTAATGTACTGGGCTAATTACTTCACAAGGGAAAGCTGAAGAAAAGACGGTGGGGTTCCCCGGGATGGAGAAAAAAAAATGCAAAATTCAGGCGAAAGGGAAAACCCCCGGGGGGCTCCGGGGGCGGAAGAAACTGCCCAAAGTTTCGCTGCCCAGCCGTCTCTTGATCTCCGGCTGTATTTTTCAATGGGGGAAGGAAAGAAATCCTAAAAATGAGGTAAAACACCGCCTTTCCCTTTTATGAGGGAAGTGTCCTAAGAAAAAGAGGCCATGACAAATCTTGATAAAGGGGGATAAAGCGGTGGAAATTTAACCGTGACGAAGTAGGAATGATGATGGAAAGATCCCCCTTGCCACGAGCTTAGAGGGGAACGTTGGGAAACGTCGAGGATGGTATGCAAAAGCTAAAGATGCGATTATAACTGGAGATCCTTGGCGGCAGTTCGGGGGGTTTCATGATGCCGTGACCAGCACCAAAACTGCGTTTTGATATGTTTCTAGGTGCCCGGAGGGAGAGGATGAGCTTTGAACATATTTTAACAAATTGCGAAACGCGGCCGAACAAGTTAAGAACAATTGAGAGTTTTTCTCCTCTTGTGGAGAACATGATAGGGATTGTCTTTGCCAGGGAACCAAGGAGTTTTTTTTTGGCTTTCCAGGAAGACGAAAAGGGTTGCCCAACATTTTTCCAAGAGTACAGGGTTTGGGCTAAACAAAAAAAAACTCTGATTATCGGGGAGGCGGGAAAGGATGAGACTCTAAAAAAAGAGTGTAGGGGCAATAGCCAAAAAGGGGGCAGGGTCTCTAAAAAAAAAAAGAAAGTTCATGGTGGAAAGGTAGAAAGTCAAAAGTTTCACTTACACCGGAAAAAGTTAAACAAAAGGTCGAGGTTAGAAAAACCGGTGGATAAGAAGGAGATGAAAGGACAGACATAAATTTAAGGGAATGTGACAAAGGATGTTTAGACAGTGGTTTTTGTCAAAAAAGGGGTGGCCACGGGAAATGAAAATTCAGTTTTTAAAAGCTCGCAAGCAAGCTCTAATGCTCATATGGGGAAAGGGGGCGCGGGAGACCTACATGATAGGGATATTGTCAGAAGACAGGTCATCCAGGAAGATTTTCCTTTTTGATCAAAAGTTAAGAGGGGTGTCAGGACACGCCAAAAGATGGAACAGGACTAAATGTTTTTAATGGGGAAATTTGGGGCCCTTTCCGAGAAATTGTCCAGAGTTTAAAAAACCCATTTTAAAAAAATAGTACTAAAGGGGGTTTTTATCCCCCCTAAAGTTGCCCCCATTTGCAAAAGGGGCAAGGGAAAATAGTCAAAATGTAGAATGTTGTTTTAAAAATCCTTCCCCCGGGGGACAGTGAAGGGATGCTGTATTGATGTTTTCTTGGGGATAAGTTCATTACAGGGACTATTCGACCGGGTGCAGAAGTTTCCCTTTGTACATAGTGAAGTCGAAAAAAAGCTAGGTAATTCCCTATAAGCAGGTTAGGAAAACTTTCATTGAGGGGATGGGTCTTTCAAATCACGAGGGGAGATAGATCTCACTTTTTAAAGTGGGAAAAATAAAGACTTCATTTGGTTCTTGGTGGGAAACCCGGAGTTTACCATGCCCGATGCTCATAGGAAAAGATTTTGCGGGAAAAACATAGGGTTGTATAACATGCCTATACCTTTTTCCATTAAAAGGTCAAAATGTGAGGGTTTTGCGTGTAATAAGAAATCTGTCCCTCCATGGCAAAACCCAGGTCTGAACGGGCGCTGGAGGGCCAAAAGGGAAAGCTGCGGGGCCCCCTTTAAAATTTTTCCCCCCCCGGGTGAGGTGGATTTAAATTATGCTACGGAGAGTACTTTAAAATAGGTTTTCAATAGACAATAATGGGGTTTTTTTGAGAGAATATTCTTTAAATTTAATAGCGGGGGTATTATGAGGTGCCTAGACAAAAACAGGTTTTTGAGGAAATATTACTTTGTTAAACGGGGCTATTGATGAGGATCCATAGACAAAAACAGGGTTATGTGAGAAAAATTACTTTAGTTAAAAGCGGGGGTATTGATGAGGATGCCCTAGACAAAACAGGGTTATTGTGAGAGGATTACATTGAATATGCTGGGGGTATTGTGAGAGTGACAAGTGAATACGGGGGGTACTGATGTTTTTTTTCCCGTAGAGATCTGATAGTAGATGCAGATTTGTGTGGATCTTTTTGTTTTTTTAGTCAGGATATTAGTATGAACATTAAATGGGGCAAATATGTTATTTTTTCCCCAAAAGGGTTTTAAAAAAGCTTTAAAGGAAGGCATAGTCACTCCATTCCTCCTCAGATCGTCACGAGTGGGTTTTTGGGCACCATTTAAAAAAAAAAGGGGAATGGTAGTCGAAATTGGGCAGAATAGACTGGGAAACTCGTAAAAAATTGTAGACATGCTCCTGGGGAAACCAAGGGCAGGGACAAGTGTTAAAGCAAAGGAAAAAAAACTTGTAGGGGTTTTTAGAGGAAATAGAAAAATATTTAGCGAGATTCAGAAGAGCACAGGTTGCTGGTAGACTTGGTGTTAGGTTTTTAGTCTAGATGAGGATCCTTTACCTATTTCGAATGAATACTTCCACGAACAAAGGTTCTGGCTCCTCCAGTTTACAAGAAACCTTATCCCATCCTATTGAAATACAGAGACGAGATTAGGACTCAGATTGACTCTATGTTGAAGGAAGGGATTATACAACCCTCACGTTCTCCTTACAATGCACCACTGGTGCCAGTACGAAAGAGAGATGGGGGTTGCGGTTATGTCTTGACTTCAGAGCTCTTAATGAATGTATTGAGGATGACCGATACCCCTTGCCAAACATAGATTCTATCCTGCAAAGGCTAAGTAGGAGTCGTTTCTTCTCG
>NC_051389.1:39811918-39814418 GCF_015228065.2 Penaeus monodon
TCCCCCTGGATATCTGAAAAAACACTAAGTGAAATTGAAACAAGATGCCTAAAATCAAAGGGTATCAATAATCCAGTTGAAGAAGTAATTTACAAAAAACAAAAAATAAAAATTCAAAGATTAAGGAAAAATATTTAAATGAACATTGCCAGAGAATTGAAAACTGTTCTATCAATAAGACAACTAAAGAACTCTACCAAGGAGTACGAAACATCACACGAAAATTTAAACCTACAATGGACACTATCAAAACTGAAGATGGACTTGTTTTATGTGATGGAAAAGAAGTCAAAGATAGATGGAATCAATATTGTTCCAACCTATACAAAAAGAATAAAGATCTAACAACAACATTAATTAGACTAAATGACAGCGAAGATGAACCACCGCCACTGCTAGACGAAGTTATAAAAGCCATAAAAGAGTTAAAGAATAACAAGAGCCCAGGAATGGATGAAATAACAGCGAAACTAATCAAGAATGCTGGCGAAAGTGTTGAATACTTCTACAAACTTTGTACAAAAATTTGGAATGAAAGATGGCCAGAAGACTGGGTAAAATCAGTCTTTGCTCCCATACCTAAAAAAGGTGACGCACCCCAATGCAACAATAACAGGACAATTGCATTAATAAGTCACAGCAGTAAAATTTTGTTGAAAATTATTGCTGAAAGAATGAAGTTGAAGTTAAGAGAAGAAATTGTAGACGAACAAGCAGGTTTTTGCACTGGAAAAGGTACCAGAAACCAGATTCTAAATCTGAAATTGATCATAGAGAAAAACAGAACATCAGAAAGACCTATACCTGTGTTCCATCGATTACTTGAAAGCTTTTGATACTGTTGATCACGATATCCTCTGGAATAACATGAACAATATGAAGTTTCCAAAACACATCATCCAACTAATAAAAGCCATGTATGACCAAAATTGGTCATGTGATGAGAAGTAAAAGTATTGAGAAAAACTTGCTGGCAGGGATGGTGATAGGAAACAGAGGAAGAGGCAAATCGAAGACAAGATATTTGCGGGCTGTCGATGGTACAAGTGGAAAGAAAAGCGCAAGATCGAGTTGAGTGGCGAAGGATGGTGGAGAGGTCCACGGCTGCTCAAACATGAGCATACCGTTATTGATGATATATATATATATATATATATATATATATATATATATATATATATATATATATATATATATATATATATATATATATATATGCAGTCGTAGCCGCCTCCGCCGCCGCCGCGGTCGTCGCATGTGAGTTTATTTTCCTCTGTTGCCGTATGCAGATTTACCTCCTTGCACGCACAGCCACGCCGTCAATGGGTGATGAACTGTGTAAACTGCAGCCAATGTTACTCTGAACAGATAAGTCGACGAAGGCGGTGAGCGATAACATAGACAGTTTATCTACTGAATTATGGTGCAAGATTTAATGAAAATAATTTCTAAGGCGAAGTATGTTAATACTTTTAGGTATTTCATTTATTTCTTCTATATATAACAGGGGTACACAGTAATTCTATGAAAAAATGTTGATATTGTAGACAAGCAAGGCTTATTTGTCATTCAGGAATAATTACATATGTTTACATATTTACATGCACCTTTCCGAACGACAGTAAGCCCTACCATCGTTTATCGGTCTAGGAAGAAGAGTTGTGAGGAAAGTGAGAAGTAAAACTTGAAAGAATGATAGAGTTTATTGTGTATTGCTGTAATATGTGTTTTTACTATTGTTATTTATTTCATATTACTGATAAAAAGACATTACTGTTTTCAGGTTTTATAAAATCCTTATATTTCGTTCATAAGGAATGTCGATTTGATGTTTCTATTTTTTTTCACTAAAGTAAGTTGCATTCAAATTCTCGGTTACCAGTTTGCCATTTTAGGCAGAGAAAATAATACAAAGATACGAAAGCTTGATCTTTTTGTGATAACAATTCCCAGGGTCTCTGTAGATGTTGCTGTTTCGGAATCTTCAGATGCCGAATTACAGCAATTGCTTTTCATATTAACAACATAACTGTCAAAAATGTTTGTGTCAGATCATCGGACACAGATGTCCTGATTATTCTGATTGGTTGGTTGGGGAGGCAGCGAGCCGAGGTTCGTGCTACTCCAAACATAGTCATGGACTGTGGCAATGTAAACAGTCGTAGATATTTATACACATTTCGAACATCACGGCTTACCAGACCTTCCAAGAGCACTTCCAGGATTCCACACATTCACTGGATGTAACTTTACAGCAGCCTTCTACTGGTTAGGCACAGAACCATGATAAAATTGATTAAATTGAAAATTAGAATCTATGTTAAATCAATCAGTTACATTAGTATTTACCCCATGAAGTTTACATTCACAATTGGCTGTTATAAAGGCTGAAATATTATATCAGTGGAAACTTGTAGACTGTGATTAGACCCTTTGGTCATTCATTTCAGGAAAGGAAAAGTCAAACCACTGCAACTCCTTGAGAAAGACGAATCAGGCA
>NC_051389.1:39819418-39828069 GCF_015228065.2 Penaeus monodon
ATCCTCTCATCAATAACCCGTTTTGTTTGGCATCCTCATCAATGCCCCGCTATTAACTAAAGTAATATTCTCATCAATAACCCCGTTATTGTCATGGCACCTCATCATAGCCCCCCATTAAATAAAGTAATATTTTTACAATAACCCCCCTTTTTTCTATGGCATCCTCATCAAACCCGCATTAACTTAAATTATTTTTCAAAAACCCCATTATGCTATTAACCTTTTTTAAATACTCACCAAAATTTAAATCCACTCACCAGGCGGGAAAATTCACAGGGGCCCCCCCCCGCTTTCCCCGGGCCCAAAAAACCTTCCCTTCCCAAAACGTTCCATGGGGGGAAAATTTTTTATTAAGCCCCAAACTTACCAAAAAGTATCATGTTTACAAAATTTTTTCCGGAAAACGTTTCCCGAGGATCCCCAGGAAACCCGGGTTACCACCAAAAAAAAGAAAAATCTTTCCCTTTTTAATTTAAAAAGGTTTCTACTCCCCCCTTTTTAGGGAAAACCCACCCTAAACATTCCTAACTCAAAGGGGAAACCGTCTTTCGATTACAACAAAAAATTTCCCCCCCTTTAATACGAATCTTATCCCCAAAAAAAATCTAACACATCCCTTTACTTCCCCCGGACAATCTTCCATCTTCCCCCGCATTTTCCCCCCCAAACCTAGGGGGAAATTTTGGGGTAAAATTGATGACATTTTTTGAAAAAGGAATTTCCCCTTTAAAAACCCCTTTTTTTTTGGGGGGGAAAACCAAAAATTTACAAAAAAACATTTTTCCTTTCTTCCACTTTTCGGCCCCCCCTTAATTTCACCCCCAAAAAAAAAAAACCTTTAAAAATTTTTTCCCCCTTTACAATCCAATTCATAGAATCTCCCGGCCCCTTCCCTTTTAATTTAACTTTTGGGGGTTAAAAAAACTTTTTTCCCCCCCCCCTGGCCGTTTTTCATCCCTGTATAGAACTCCCTTTTCACTTTCCCCTTTTTTATTTGCCCCTTCCCCTTTCTTGCTTTCCACCCCCCTTTTCCGGGGACATTTTTTTAAGTTAACTT
Source organism: Penaeus monodon (assembly GCF_015228065.2). Classification (NCBI taxonomy): domain Eukaryota; kingdom Metazoa; phylum Arthropoda; class Malacostraca; order Decapoda; family Penaeidae; genus Penaeus; species Penaeus monodon. The sequence goes on from NC_051389.1 coordinate 39,820,479, forward strand.
TTCGCTTTTTTCCCTTACATAAATTTTTTTTTTAAACCCCCTTTTTGGGTTTCCCCTTCTCTTTTTAAAACCATCCTTACCCCCCCCCGAAAACATCTTTTTTTTTAAAACCCCAAACCCTTTTCTTGGAAAAAAAGGGAATTCCTCCCCTGGGCACAAAAAATCCCCGGAGTTCCCTGGCAAAGGGCATACCACTTTCCCAAAAAAAATCCTATAAAGGTTTTAAGTCCCGGTCGACTTTTTAAAATTTTTACCCTCTCCCCCCTCCCTAAAAAAAAATAAACCTTTTTCCCCCCACCTCAAAAACCCCGATTTTCCCCCAAGGGGGTCTCCATTATAATCCATCTTTGAGTTTTCATCCTTCCTACGTTTTTAGCCCTCTGACTCGGGGAAGGGGGATTTTTCCCCTTTCCTCTTTAGATTAAAATTTTTTATCCTTTTTCCCTTTCCGAGTCAGGCGCCTTTTTTAGGAACTTCCCCATGGGGGGCCCCGGCCCCTTTTTTTTTTTTTTTTATCCCTTTTTTACTACTTTTCCCGGGGAAAAACAAAAAAGAAAACCGCCTTTTTTTAAAAAATTTTGGGGGGTTTTTAGGAACCCCGGGTTTTCCCTTTTTAAAAAATTTTTTTTTTTTTAAACCCGGCAACCCACCCCTTTTCCGCTTTCCCCCTTTAAAATTTCCTCGTAAGTTAACACGACCTTGGCAAAAATGAATAAAAAAAACATTTCAAAATTTTTTAAAAACTAACATTTAACAAACCTTTTAAATTAAAAATAAAAAATGAAAAAAATCGCCCCACAAAACCTCCCAACAAATTAAGCTTTCCCAAATTTGAGGAACCTTTAAAGGGTCCGGTAATTTCCCCCAAAAAAAAATTTCCCAAAAAATCCCCAAAAAATTTTTTGGGAAATTTCCAAATTTTAATAAATTTAAAGAAAAAAAAAAATATGATATTAACACCCCCGGAACGAAAACCCCGCCCCCGTTTCCCCCCCCCCAAAAACAACCCGGACAATTTTCCCCCCCCAATTTCGATTGCAAAGCCCAAGGACCAAAAGGGGGGCCCATTTAAAGGGGGAGACGAATAACGCATCAAAAGAGGGAAAAACAAGGATTTAAGACGAAATTAAAAATGCCCCTTTGCCCCCCGTTTTATCGTCCCGTTCTATAAAAAAACAACCAAAACCCTTTTTAATTATATTTTAACAAGGAAAAAAAAAAAAAAAAAAAAAACACCCTTTTTTCCATTTTAAACCCCAAAACAATTAAAACCCCTATAAAAAATTACAGGGAAAAAGTGAACAAAAAACAACTTAAAAAAGGGGAAAAAAAAACCTTTTTTTTAAAAAAAAAAAAAAAAACCTTTAAGGGAAAACAAACTTTCTCCCAAAAAAAAAAAAAATTCTAAAAAAAAACCAAAAAAAACATTAAATATCCCAAAAAAAATTAAAAAAGAAAAAAAACCCGTTTTTTAAACTTTCGAAACTAGGTTTCCCAAAATATATAGTCTTAAAATATTAAAATGTTTAAAAAAAAAAGGAAAACAGTCCAAAGGATTTAAAAAAAAAAAATTCCCCCGGGGCCACCAAACCCAAAAAAAATTTTTATCCTCCATTTAAATTTCCAAAACCCCCCGGGTTAAAAATTTAAATTATTCCCCTTATATTAAAGGAGAAAAAAAAAAAATAAATATTATAAACTAATAAAAAAATTTTTAATTTTTTAAAAAATTTTTTTAAGTTTTTATTTAAAAAGGGAAAAAATTAATAATTAAAAATTTTTTCATTTAAAACAAACCCCCAAAAGGGGTTGGCTGAAAAGTTTTTTTTTACATTTTTTAAAAAAATCAGGCTTTTGAAATCACCAAACTTTTAAATGAATGTTTTAAAAATTTAAAAACCCCGCAAACCCCCTTCCAAATAACCCCCCGAACCCCCATGGGTTTTTTTTGAAAAACCTTTAAATTTAAGGGGTGGGGTTCCCCAATAATACTATCTATTTAATTTAAGGTTTTTAAAATTTTAACCCTTTTTTTTTTTTTAACACGGGGAAATTAATTTTAAAATTTTTTAAAAAAAATTTTAAAAAAAAAAAAAAAAATTTTATAAAAATATAAAGTAAAATTTAAAATATTAAAAAATATAGTTATAAATAAAAAAAAAATATTAAAATAATAAAATTTTAAAAAAATTTTAAAAAATAAAAATATTATTAGATTTCTATTACAAATATAATGCCGCCACCACCGCTGTTTTATTAGAAACAGGGAAAACAGATCCCTCCAGTGAAATTAATTATTTTATAACATTACAAATCATAATCCTATATAAGGATTGAGGAAAACTAAAGTAAAAGTTTCTACATTTTTACTATTTTTAATTTTACAATTATTTACAGTAAGTTAAAATTCCTGTGAATACATTCGATCTATATTAACATGGAATGTTCTTTAAAAAACGATGAAAATAACTGACAAGTCCCCGCTTTACCGAATAACAAAAAAACCAACGACACCCTGCCATGTTTCTCGTATCTTTCTCTTGAACCGCGTCCTCTCAAGCCCTGGGAGTGACCCGGGTTCAGCCCTGCCGGTCGCTCCCTCGCCACGCATAGCATCACGTGATCGTACCTCGTACGATTTCTCGTCATCCGGTTTTCCACTTGTGACCAGCACCCGTGATTTTTCCTTTCTTTTGTAACACTCTGAAATTCCAAATCTTCCATTATATATATATATATATATATATATATAGTATATATAGATATATATATATATATATAATAGATTATAATATAAATATGTATATATACATATATATCCAAATGATATATAAATTCTCATATATATATATATATTATGTATATATATATATATTCTATATATATATAATGTCTTTATATGTATATATCTTCTTTAGATATATATAATGTATATATATAACAATATTTATAGAATTTAAAATATATAATATTATTCAAATATATATCTATATATAATATATATATATATATATAAGATATATATATTTTAATTATATTATAAATATATTTATTATTTATAATTATTACTTACATATTTATAATATATAATAATATATATATCATGTTATATTTTGTATATAAATTGTGTATATACATATTTATGTAATATGCATATTCTATATATATATATATACTATAGTATCTATATTAGCTATATATATCTATTATTTATATATGTATATATATAGATATAGATATATCTATATATATATATATATATATATATATATAATATTCTTGTTGTGTGTGTTTGTATGTATATATATATTTTATATGTTATGTACTATATATATATATATATCTTATATATATATAGATATATATAATATATATTTATATATATCGATAATATAGATCTAATATATTTATAAACATACATACATACAATATATATATATATTATACTCTCTAATATATATATTATATATAGCTAATTGTATATTTTATATATATATCTTATATTATACATAATTTATATACTGATATATTTGCATATAATAGTTTATATTTAATATCTATATATATATATAATATATATATCTAAAATCAATATCTATATGATATCATATATATAATATATATCTATCTATGATATAGTCATCTATACTATATAAATATATATATGTCTATGTGTGTATATATACGACATCTATAATCATATATATATATATATATATATATATCTCATATCTTATAATACATATATATCTATATATATATATCTCTCTCTCTAGATTATTATATCTTTCGAATATAATAATATATATTATATATACACATATAATATGTAAATAATAATAATAATAGAATATATATAATTATATATTATATATATATATATTATATATAATACTAATATATGTATATATATATACATATTATGATATATAATAGATATATATATATATATAATAGATATATATAATATATATAATATATAATATATATAATATATATATAATATATATATATATATATATAGATATATATATATATAATATTAATATATTAATATATATATATATCTAATATATATATATATAATATATATATATATATATAATTTATATATTATATATGATATATATATATATATATAATATTATATATATTAATATATTATATATATATATATATATATATTATATATTATTATATATATATATATATATTATATTAATATATATATCCCTTTGCCGACGGGCATGGCATTTACGTACATGCCATGCCACTGTGAGTTTACTTGTTTAATTTTTTTTACACATAGATGGCTACACTTGTACTAAGTCACCAATGAGCCAGTTACGAGTACTGCCTGTCTCGTCCCTTCATCCTTTTCGTTGATTTACGAAAAAAAAAAATCTTATTTTGTTGAATAAACACCTTGTTCATAACGCAGTAACAACAAACACTAAGTCTTGTGCCACAAGAGTTACCCTGGAGCCCGGGGCCTCTCGTCTCACTTGACATTGTTGTTCCTGAGTTTCTTAAAGTAAATAAAAGTAAAGTAAATCCTGTAATTACAGATCATTTATTGTGCTTTGCCACCACCTTCAGTGCTCTTGTTTTTGCAGGTGACACGAGGCTACAGTAAGCATAGTCAGCACCTCACCTCAGACCCGCAGCTCTCTTCTACACTAGGGTAGTGCTTTGACCCCTGGGTAGGGAGGCCCAGTAGTCTGGGGCGTCCTTTGGCCGCACTTTTTCTTTTGCTAAATATTTCCCCTTAATGTGACTTTCCTGAGCCTGCCGGAGTTCCTCGTGAACTCCCGTATTCGCTTGGGGGGTGGGCATCGACTTACCGTCCTTCGCCTAGGCAAGTTCGGCAAGTTCCACATAACTCGATCCTCTCTGTGGTACTGGAGAACGCAACAAGGCTTCCACTGGGGGGTTAGAGGACGAAATACTGATTTACTCTCTTAGCTATTGCTGTTAGGTTGATACCAAAAGTTAAGAGTCTTTGATCCCTTCAGGACAACAATTTTGAGCAAAGGGGTCGGACCTGGTCCGATACCCAGAATGGATGCTACCCCGGCTACCCCTTCTCCTCCTCAAGGAGGAGGGGCGACTCATGACCACTCTCAGACCAATCTGACTTTGAACAATGGAACCCCCACTAACGACAAAACGAGAAGACCACTTTTCAAAATTCCAACAGAGAATGCGAGGTTCGCGAATGTAAAATGCGTGAATGAAAATCAATCGCTTTGAATGTGAACCCTCATCCCAAAAAGGTCCTTGATGGTCAAGTGGACGGCGATTTTGATTTTGTAAAAAAATTGCGAGATGGAAGCCTCCTTGTTAAAGTACAATACAACTCCCAGATTAAGGATTTACTTAAGCTGACGCAAATTCATGATCTTCGAGTTAAAGTAACTATTCCTATTGGTCCAAATACCTGTAAGGGAGTAATCTTTCACAGGGATTTGAGGACGATGGAAGAAAGTGAAATTCTTGAGAGCATGAAGGATCAAGACGTAGTGGACGTTCATTGTATGACCAAGAAGAAACTCAGGAACAACAATGTTAAGCGAGACGAGGGTAACTCTTGTGGCACAAGACTTTGTATTTGATGCTGCTGCGTTATAAAGAGGTCCGAGCTCTGCAAAATCTCAAACACGAGTCAAGATAGCTTTCTTTCTTTCTTTGTTGGATTTCTTGGCTATCAGCCAGCGGCATGTGGCCAAGGTTATTAAGCCAATGGATCCTATTTATTCTTTCAATCTATATAAGGTCATAAAGATTTGTCTCCCTTAAAAAAGTGATTACTTTACTGATGATTTTTTCATCATCTGATAAAATGTTTGATAGTGTAAATTCTTCATTTTTTATTTGGAAATGATTTTTTATTCTTTGTCTTTGTGTGTTGTATTGATTGCAGACTGTAAGGATATGGTTAAGGGTAAGGTTTGTGTTACAGGGGTGACATTGTGGGGGAAATCTTTTTTCAATGTAGGGAGTGAGGTGGGTAAATCTCGTGGCGTTGACCCTAAGGCGGGCCAACACCACCTCCTCCCTTCTCTCCTTCCTGTGGGCTGTGTCCCACAGTTCTATTTTTGGTTTTATTTTTTGTGTGAGTTGGGGGCTGGTCCACTCACTTTGCCACAGGAGATTTATTTTTGCTTTTATAAGAGACACAAAACACCTAAGATCTGTACGAACTATGGTAGTGTCCAGATCGCCAGTTGACCCGGCTAGTTTGTCAGCCTGTTCATTGCCATGGATGCCAGAGTGGCCTGGTACCCATATTAGCTTGATTGATTTGTTGGCACCATGTAACTTACGAATGATATTACCCAGCAGTTAATTTTTAGTGATTTCTAAGGATTTAATGGCTTTAAGTGAACTTAATGAATCTAAAAAAATAACTATTCTATCGTGGGTCGTCGATAGTGCAAAATCAATAGCTTTGTCAATGGCAAAAAGTTCGGCAATAAAAATCGATGTATGATTCGGCAGTCTGAACTTTATTTTCACATTCAGTCGACCATACACCCGCACCCAAAACACTCATCTGTCTTGGAGCCGTCGTTATATATATGAAAAAAGGGAGATGTTTAACAAGGATCTCTCTGAACCTCTGGTGAACCTCCACCTCCGGCGCCATGGCCTTGGCTGATGGAAGCCAGGCTTCCATGATAGAAAAATTGGGGGTTTCCCATGGGGGCTATATTTGACTGAACCAGGGTACGATGGAAAGAGAGATCTATACTGACTTTCTCGACGAGGTCGTGGAGTCTCGTGGCAAAGGGCCTAATGCCACTATTGCCATTAGGGTGGCTCGGGTCTCGAGCCACCTTTTGCGGCATAGCTCAAGGCTAAATGGCCGCATTTGAGTCGGAGGGGAGGTACTACTGACTCCACCTCAAGACGCTCGATCCGAGTGCACTTCGGGGCTCCAAGACACACACGCAAACAAGCATTCTGCACAGCATCCAAAACTTTCAGACTTGTTCTCGATGCCGAGCCATACACGATTGACCCATAATCTACTTTAGACCTAATCAGGGCTTTATATACCATTAGCAAAGACTGTCTATCTCCCCATTTATTACCAGAAATGCACTTTAATAAATTTAGTGTTCTTGACCAATTTTTTTAATTTAGTCTACTATCAAAAAGTAGCCCAAGAACCTTTGCAGAATTCTGAATGGGTATTGGGTGGTTGTCTAGAGTTAGCCTGATGTTCGGCTTCCTCCTACGTGAAAAAATTACCCCAATACTTTTTCTAGTTGGGAAAAAAATTTAAAAACCCCCCTGGAGGGGCCCCAGTTATAAAACATATCAGTGCCAATTGGATGGATTTTGCTGAGAATTCTGCATTATTGCTGGAGTGCCATAATGCACAATCATCAGCGTACAGTGAGTATTTAAGATTCCGAGGGAGCTGGTAAGAGTCATTAATCATACATAGAATAAGTTGGTGAAAGACACTTCTGTGGACCCTTTTGCTGACAAAAATGTCCGAAAAAGTGAATTGTTGAAAATAATTTGACGCAAAAGTTCTGTCAGAAAAGAAATTTGGAATAAAACAAGGCAATTTTTCCAC
>NC_051389.1:39828169-39835669 GCF_015228065.2 Penaeus monodon
CTTAGGGGGTCGTCATCCAGGAGCGTCGGTCTTTCTTAGAGTGTTCCTTTTAGCGTTAGCCGTGAGTCATCGTCTTGGGGGTCGTCATCCAGGAGCGTCGGTCTTTCTTAGAGTGTTCCTTTTAGCATTAGCCGTGAGTCGTCGTCTTGGGGGTCGTCATCCAGCGTCACGCACACACGCACGCACGCACGCACTCACACACACATATATTAATATATTTATTATACATATATTATACATATATATCAATTATATATATATATAATATATATATATATATATATATAATATATATATATATATATATTTATATATATATTTTAAATATATTAAAAATATATATATATATATATATATATATAAAATATATATATATATATATATATATTAATATATATGTATCCCTTTGCCGACGGGCATGGCATTTACGTAGATGCCATGCCCACTGTGAGTTTACTTGTTTAATTGTTTTTACACATAGATGGCTAGACTTGTATAAAGTCACCAATGAGCCAGTTACGAGTACTGCCTGTCTCGTCCCTTCATCCTTTTCGTTGATTTAACAAAATAAAGAAGAAAAAAAAAAAAAAAAAAGATACACTCGTGTTTAAGCTTTTCCAAAGCTCGGACCTCTTTATAACGCAGTAGCAACAAATACAAAGTCTTGTGCCACAAGAGTTAAACTGGAGCCCGGGGCCTCTCGTCTCGCTTGACATTGTTGTTCCTGAGTTTCTTAAAGTAAATAAAAGTAAAGTAAATCCTGTAATTACAGATCATCTATTGTGCTTTGCCAGCACCTTCAGTGCTCTTGTTTTTGCAGGTGACACGAGGCTACAGTAAGCATAGTCAGCACCCCCTCTCAGACCCGCAGCTCTCTTCTACACCAGGGTAGCCCTTTGGGCTTTGACCCCTGGGTAGGGAGTCCCAGTAGTCTGGGGCGTCCTTTGGCCGCACTTTTTCTTTCTCTAAATACTTCCCCTTAATGTGACTTTCCTGAGCCTGCCGGAGTTCCTCGTGAACTCCCGTATTCGCTTGGGGGGTGGGCATCGACTTACCGTCCTTCGCCTAGGCAAGTTCGGCAAGTTCCACATAACTCGACCCTCTCTGTGGTACTGGAGAACGCAACAAGGCTTCCACTGGGGGGGTAGAGGAAGAAAAACTGCCTTACTCTCTTAGCTATTGCTGTTAGGTTGATACCAAAAGTTAAGAGTCTTTGATCCCTTCAGGACAACAATTTTGAGACAAGGGGTCGGACTTGGTCCAATACCCAGGATGAATGATACCCCGGCTACCCCTTCTGTTCCTGAAGGAGGAGGGCGACTCATGACCGTTCTAAGACAAATTCGACCCTGAACAATGGAACCCCCACTGATGACAAAACGAGAAGACCACTTTTCAAAATCCCAACAGAGAATGCGAGGTTCGCGAATGTAAAATGCGTGAATGAAAATCAATCGTTTTTGAACGTGAACCCCTTCATCCTCAAAAAGGTCCTTGATGGTCAAGTGGAGGGTGATTTTGATTTTGTCAAAAAATTGCGAGATGGAAGCCTCCTTGTTAATTAAAGTACAATACAACTCCCAGATTAAGGATTTACTTAAGCTGACGCAAATTCATGATCTTCGAATTAAAGTAACTATTCCTATTGGTCCAAATACCTGTAAGGGAGTAATCTTTCACAGGAATTTGAGGACGATGGAAGAAAGTGAAATTCTTGAGAGCATGAGGGACCAAGACGTAGTGGACGTTCATTGTATGACCAAGAAGGATAGGAATGTGCGAACGAAAACTGGACTGTGTTTTTTTACCTTTGCTTTGAATAAAATCCCCGAATATGTCAACGTCGGTTATGAACGTGTTCAAGTAAGACCTTATATCCAAAAGCCAATGCATTGTAATAGATGCCAAAAATTCGGACACACCTCATTAAGATGTATTGATAAAGACTCGAGTAAATTTGTATGCTGTAAATGTGCTGAAGCTCATGACACCATCACATGTACTAGCCAGATTTCCAAATGTGCTAACTGTGGAGGTCCCCATCAGTCAGGATCTGCTGAGTGCAGTATCTTAAAGAAGGAGACTGAGACATTAGCATATATGAGAAAGCATGAAGTTAGTTATTCTGAAGCTAAGAGGAAAGTGGAAAGTTTGACACACAAACCTGATACTTCCTATGCTGAAGCAGTAACTAACATCACCCCTAGTGCAAGTAATGTCAGTCAACAGCTTGCAGCTAAGGATAAAGAAATTGCTGAACTTAAACAGACCGTTAAAGAACTAAATATTAAAGTATATCACCTGACTAAATTAGTCGATCAAATGACTGCATCAACCCAGCATAAACATCATAAGGAGGATGATACTGAATCACAGTCCGGAGCGCACCTTCCCGTCCGGGCTACTCCTGTGAGGACTTCGTCTGGCTCGTGATCGGCTTCTCGTGAGAGAAGCAGATCGCAATCTGTCAGTCGTCTCCCTCGCCGGGAGGTGCAGGACATGGAGGCTTCTGTCTCCAAATCATCCGAGAGAGGTCCCCGGGAAGCGAGTGAGAGGAGGCGTCTCCCTCCCAAAACAAAAGAAGAAAAAAACTGGTGGACAAGGCACTTCCAAACCCCATAAAACGTAATCTTCGCATCGACCATTATACAATGGAACTGTCGAAGTCTTAGATCTAAAGTAAATGACCTTAAATTATTAGCCTCGTCCTATGCTCCCGATATTATAGTTCTCCAAGAAACGCACTTAACACACCTCGTCTCTGACGAGGTCGTTTCGCTGAGGAACTACCATCTATGTCAGAAGGATCGTGAGGGTAGGGGTGGAGGCGAAGTCGCCATGTACATCCACCAAAGCCTCCCTTTTACAGAAGTGACTATTAATTCTACTTTGGAGTTTGTCACATGCAAAGTAAAAATTGATGGCATGTATCTGGCTATATGTTCACTTTATTGTCCACCTGATGCAGTGATAGCCTATGATGAGCCCTTGGCTCTTCAGGAATGTCTGCCACAAAATAAAGTAATTTTAGCTGATTTTAATGCTCATCATACGTTATGGGGTTCCCTGTGGGTGGATGGTAGAGGTGAGCAAGTAGTTAAGATGCTTAATGAGTCTGATTTAATCCTTCTGAACGATGGTAGTCCGACGCGGGTGGACGATAATACCGGTAATTTGAGCTTTATTGACTTATCACTGGTCTCTTCATCAATAGCAGCCAAGTCCCTGTGGCACACCATTGACGACTCGTTGGGAAGCAATCATCTTCCTATTTTGATTAAATATTCATGCGACACAGTGAGAACGCCTTCAGCGCCTAAATTTAACATGAAAAGAGCAGACTGGGTCGCCTTCACAAGGAGCTTGTTGGAGAAACCATTGATGATAAAGTAAAAAATATTCAGAATTCGATTATAGAAGCAGCATTGCTATCCATTCCTAAACTTCGACAGATAGCGTTAAGCATAGAGTTCCATGGTGGACACCAGATTGCCGCAGGGCGCTGTGCCGACGCAATAGACCTATAGGCTTTTCAAAAATAACATCACAAATGAGAACTTTTGCAATTACAAACAAGCAAGAGCTAGGGCTCGTAGAGTAATAAGACAAGCAAAAAGAGACTCCTGGCGGAGCTTTGCCTCTACAATAAACAGCAATACAAAAACATCAGAGGTTTGGTCCACTATTAATAAAATTAATAAGAAAAAAACATCTTTCAAAATTAACATCATAGAAGAGGGTAACAATTTAGATTCACCTAGAGACATAGCTAATGCACTCGCCAGGCAGTTCTCTCATACAAGCAGCTCTGCTAATTACCATCCCACCTTCCTGACCATCAAGGAAGAGGCTGAGCTGCAACCAATTCACTTTGCCACAGGAGATGACTTTGATTACAATAAAGATCTTACAATGGATGAGCTTGTCCGAGCCCTAGAAGCCTGTAGAGGAAGATCCCCAGGCCCCAATGAGATTCGATGTGAGATGATAAAGCATCTTAATCATGATGACATGATTAAGTTGCTAGAAGTGTACAGTGAAATTTGGAAAAGCCACACTTTTCCAAACTCATGGCACTTCGCCCACATCATTCCCATATTGAAATGAGGGGGTAATCCCAGATTTGCCATCTCCTACCGCCCAATTGCGTTGACAAGTTGCTTATGCAAGGTCATGGAACGAATTGTTAACAGTAGGTTATTGCATTTTTTAAATTTCAGTAATTTACTAGTTGACGAGCAGTGCGGCTTCCGCAAGGGACGCCAAACTCTCGATCAGCTAGTAAAGCTGGACAGTCATATTCAAGAGGCCATTGCCAAAAAAGATTTTTTGATTTCAGTATTTTTAGATATAGAAAAGGCCTAAGACATGACATGGTGATATGGCCTACTCAGAAAACTTTATGCTTTTGGATTACGTGGAAACTTGCCTTGTTTTATTCAAAATTTCATTTCTGACAGAACATTTGCTGTCAAATTATTTTCCAACAATGTCACTTTTTCGGACATTTTTGTCCAGGCAAACAGGGTCCCACAAGGAAGTGTCTTGTCACCAACATTATTTCTATGTATGATTAATGACATCTTACCAGCTCCTCCTCGGAATCTTAAATACTCACTGTACGCTGATGATTGTGCATTATGGCACTCCAGCAATAATGCAGAATTCTCAGCAAATCGCATCCAATTGGCACTGGATATGATTTATAACTGGGGCCTCCAGTGGGGTTTTAAATTTTCCACTAGAAAAAGTATTGGGGTAATTTTTTCACGTAGGAGGAAGCCGAACATCAGGCTAACTCTAGACAACCACCCAATACCCATTCAGAATTCTGCAAAGGTTCTTGGGCTACTTTTTGATAGTAGACTCAATTAAAAAATAAATGTCAAAGAACACTAAATTTATTAAAGTGCATTTCTGGTAATAAATGGGGAGCTGATAGACAGTCTTTGCTAATGGTATATAAAGCCCTGATTAGGTCTAAAGTAGATTATGGGTCAATCGTGTATGGCTCGGCATCGAGAACAAGTCTGAAAGTTTTGGATGCTGTGCAGAATGCTTGTTTGCGTGTGTGTCTTGGAGCCCCGAAGTGCACTCGGATCGAGCGTCTTGAGGTGGAGTCAGTAGTACCTCCCCTCCGACTCAAATGCGGCCAGTTAGCCTTGAGCTATGCCGCAAAGGTGGCTCGAGACCCGAGCCACCCTAATGGCAATAGTGGCATTAGGCCCTTTGCCACGAGACTCCACGACCTCGTCGAGAAAGTCAGTATAGATCTCTCTACCATCGATACCCTGGTTCAGTCAAATATAGCACCATGGGAAACCCCCAATTTTTTCTATCATGGAAGCCTGGCTTTTCCCTCAGCCAAGGCCATGGCGCCGGAGGTGGAGGTTCACCAGAGGTTCAGAGAGATCCTTGTTAAACATCTCCCTTTTTTCATATATATAACGACGGCTCCAAGACAGATGAGTGTGTGGGTGCGGGTGTATGGTCGACTGAATGTGAAATAAAGTTCAGACTGCCGAATCATACATCGATTTTTATTGCCGAACTTTTTGCCATTGACAAAGCTATTGATTTTGCACTATCGAAGACCCACGATAGAATAGTTATTTTTTTAGATTCATTAAGTTCACTTAAAGCCATTAAATCCTTAGAAATCACTAAAAATTAACTGCTGGGTAATATCATTCGTAAGTTACATGGTGCCAACAAATCAATCAAGCTAATATGGGTACCAGGCCACTCTGGCATCCATGGCAATGAACAGGCTGACAAACTAGCCGGGTCAACTGGCGATCTGGACACTACCATAGTTCGTACAGATCTCAGGTGTTTTGTGTCTCTTATAAAAGCAAAAATAAATCTCCTGTGGCAAAGTGAGTGGACCAGCCCCCAACTCACACAAAAAATAAAACCAAAAATAGAACTGTGGGACACAGCCCACAGGAAGGAGAGAAGGGAGGAGGTGGTGTTGGCCCGCCTTAGGGTCAACGCCACGAGATTTACCCACCTCACTCCCTACATTGAAAAAAGATTCCCCCCACAATGTCACCCCTGTAACACAAACCTTACCCTTAACCATATCCTTACAGTCTGCAATCAAAACAACACACAAAACAAAGATTAAAAATCATTTCCAAATAAAAATGAAGAATTTACACTATCAAACATTTTATCAGATGATGAAAAAATCATCAGTAAAGTAATCACTTTTTTAAGGGAGACAAATCTTTATGACCTTATATAGATTGAAAGAATAAATAGGATCCATTGGCTTAATAACCTTGGCCACATGCCGCTGGCTGATAGCCAAGAAATCCAACAAGGAAAGAAAGAAAGCTATCTTGACTCGTGTTTGAGATTTTGCAGAGCTCGGACCTCTTTATAACGCAGCAGCATCAAATACAAAGTCTTGTGCCACAAGAGTTACCCTCGTCTCGCTTAACATTGTTGTTCCTGAGTTTCTTCTTGGTCATACAATGAACGTCCACTACGTCTTGATCCTTCATGCTCTCAAGAATTTCACTTTCTTCCATCGTCCTCAAATCCCTGTGAAAGATTACTCCCTTACAGGTATTTGGACCAATAGGAATAGTTACTTTAACTCGAAGATCATGAATTTGCGTCAGCTTAAGTAAATCCTTAATCTGGGAGTTGTATTGTACTTTAACAAGGAGGCTTCCATCTCGCAATTTTTTTTACAAAATCAAAATCGCCGTCCACTTGACCATCAAGGACCTTTTTGAGGATGAAGGGGTTCACATTCAAAAGCGATTGATTTTCATTCACGCATTTTACATTCGCGAACCTCGCATTCTCTGTTGGAATTTTGAAAAGTGGTCTTCTCGTTTTGTCGTTAGTGGGGGTTCCATTGTTCAAAGTCAGATTGGTCTGAGAGTGGTCATGAGTCGCCCCTCCTCCTTGAGGAGGAGAAGGGGTAGCCGGGGTAGCATCCATTCTGGGTATCGGACCAGGTCCGGCCCCTTTGCTCAAAATTGTTGTCCTGAAGGGATCAAAGACTCTTAACTTTTGGTATCAGCCTAACAGCAATAGCTAAGAGAGTAAATCAGTATTTCGTCCTCTAACCCCCCAGTGGAAGCCTTGTTGCGTTCTCCAGTACCACAGAGAGGATCGAGTTATGTGGAACTTGCCGAAACTTGCCTAGGCGAAGGACGGTAAGTCGATGCCCACCCCCCAAGCGAATACGGGAGTTCACGAGGAACTCCGGCAGGCTCAGGAAAGTCCCCATTAAGGGGAAATATTTAGCAAAAGAAAAAGTGCGGCCAAAGGACGCCCCAGACTACTGGCCTCCCTACCCAGGGTCAAAGCACTACCCTAGTGTAGAAGAGAGCTGCGGGTCTGAGGTGAGGTGCTGACTATGCTTACTGTAGCCTCGTGTCACCTGCAAAAACAAGAGCACTGAAGGTGGTGGCAAAGCACAATAAATGATCTGTAATTACAGGATTTACTTTACTTTTATTTACTTTAAGAAACTCA
>NC_051389.1:39842065-39845479 GCF_015228065.2 Penaeus monodon
ATATAATTACAATAAGTTAAAATTCTGTTGAAATACATTCAATCTATATTAAAATGGAATGTTCTTTAAAAAATCGATGAAAATAACTGACAAGCCCCGCTTACCAGAATAACAACCAACGACACCCTGGCCATGGTTTCTCCGTATCTTTCTCTTGAACCGCGTCTCTCAGACCACTGGGAGCGACCCGGGGTCAGCCTGCCGGTCGCTCCCTCGCACGCATCAGCATCACGTGATCGTACCTCGTACGATGTCTCGTCATCACGGTTTTTTCCACTTGTGCCCAGCACCCGTGATTTTCCTTTCTTTTTTAACACTCGTGGAGGATTCCAAATCTTCCATATCCCTCCCCCCTCAGTAACAGCCTGTCCCCAGGACAGGATGCTACACAGTTCTTTGTCACAGTCATCTAGCACACACAGTAACCCTGCACGGGGGGGCAAACAGGTACTACACCCTTGGCCACAGGTGACCTATAGGCTATCGGAAGGCAGGAGGAGCCTTACATCTCCTGTTGTGAGCTATGCAGCTCACACCGACACCGAAAAAAACGAGTTTCCTATACTTCTATTACACTTTGGGGAGAGGATAACATAAATTTACAACTATTTTTTCTGTCACTATACCCACAGCATAGTTCATTTTCTTCTCGAGGAAGTGACATAATCCATTATTCGCCTGAGCGGATGACAACAGGTGGAAAACAGTCGTCCAGGACCTCATCTCTGCAGTAGTTTTCTGTTTCCTCTTCGTCGAAAAATGCCGCGGATATGCAGGTAGTGACCTGTCCACGTCGTAGGAGGGCAGCATCGGCCGGACAGACACTCCATCCCGGCTGAATTGCTTTACAGTCAATAAGGTCCCTCTTCTCCACAAACAGGTCCCTGGCCTCTGAAACAAGAAGGACAGCGTTTTAGTTTAGTTTAGTCCTTTATATACCACCCTGGCTAACTGCACAGGCGTGGGCAAGCTGTGGTACATTTGATGCATGGTTATAACATATACTGGTATTACATTTCAATTTTAGGCTATAACATTATTATGATAAGTACTATATCAATTACAGAAAGGAACAATTACAGTCGTTTATCTACTCATCTGCCACGCCGGCGTACAGCTTGGGCGTGGAAAGGCATTGCTACATTTGATATGCAGTCATGTGATGCTACATTCCAAATTTAGGATATAATATAAGTATATCTTCTAAGACATCAGAGGATATGAAATAGTTACATAGTTCTCCATACCTCAAGCTAGGTGGCCTGAAAGGCTGTAACACATGGCACTCTGAGATATAATGTACAAGCGTTCGCTTATATTCTTCATTACACAGTTTACACTTAGTTTCTTCGACATTACAAACTGTACTGAGCTGCCAATACAATCTATATCCAAGCCTGATTCTTGCGGTCACAATATCACACTGTCTTGTTCTTGTTTTATATAAACCATAGGTGAATGAATCTTGCCTAAACCGGTCATAATGCTTTATGCTACAGCTTTCAGGGCGTTGAGAATTAATTAACTCAGTCAAGTCCTCTTTAAAGGAAGCTTTAATATTGTATAAAATCCTGGAAATAGTACCCCAAGATCTATATCCACACTTTGCTTGTCACATGCTGACTTTGCCAGGCGATCAGCATGATCATGCCTGGGGATTCCAACATGCGATGGAATCCACACAAAACGTATATCATGGCCTCGTTCTTTTGCACGATACGTTTATCCTGATGTCATTAGCGATATTAACTGCACCTTTGTCTAGAGTGTTCAGAGCCTGGAGAGCACTCTGTGAATCACAGAATATTACCCCCGAGCCTTGATTCAATAGAAATTCGGTGGCCATGAGTATTCCTGCCAACTCAGTTTGCGTAGTGCTAGCCCAGTCATGAACCCTCCTACAATCCTGGTGCTTCAAGATATTGTTTTTATATACAACAAAAGCACATCCTGCTCTACTCCCAGACTCTAAGGACCCGTCAGTGTAGCATTCATATGCATTGGATAGAGTTTCAAGATGCTCATTTATAATTGCAAGTGCTTAATTGCATACTGCTTAAGTATAGCAGGGGGGACACTGTCTTTTTTGGGGGCAGTCGTATAATATATACTTAGGTCCGACATTTTCCACGGGAGTACAGAACGTCCATGTAGGGTCTTAGTTATGGGTATGTTCAGCTGAGCTAATTGTTTACATGTTACTTGTATCCATGGATTTGAGTAAGAATCGGTGTTGTCATGCAAAGGTAGCTCCACTGTTCTGTGTTTTAGTTGTCTTTGGAACTCTGTACAATGGAGGGGTTCTCTAATTGATTTGACACCAAATGTGGTATTTATATATAATATTCTTTCGTAAACAGAGGGTAAGTTTAGTTCGGTTCTCATATTCACAATTCTTGTTCTAGGGGCACCAAGAATGATCCTCATGGCTTCATTTTGTATATGTTCTAAACTAGTCAACTCTGATTCCTTGTACAACACTAGGTGCAATGCATGATAATCTATGACTGACCGTATGTATGACAAGTAAAAGAGTCTTGCAATATTGACATTGATACCATGGTCTTTGCCAACAAGTGTCCTAAGTGGCTTCAGCCGCTCCCACAGCCTTTTCTTCAGGTTTCTGATGAACTCTGCATCATTGACAATCACCCCAAGGTATCTGTATTGATGGCAGAGATCTAGCTCAATGTCATTTATATGAAACCTTGGCAGAGGGATTGTCTTTGGGTTAAGAGCCTTGGTTTTTCCAGTCGAGATTAACAAGCCACACTCAATAGCCCTTGCTGAGAGTATATCTAGAATCTCTTGCATTTAATGATTTAAGGATTTAATGCAAATATCATCGGCATAGCAAATAATGGAGTCGTTTCCCTCAAGTGGTATATCGCCTAGTAATCTATGCATTAAGATGTTAAATAGCATGGGGCTAAGTACACCTCCCTGAGGTGTGCCGAGTTCAAATACTTTTGTATGAGTACTCTTAATACCCCTGTAGAGTACGGCAGAAAACTGGGTATGGATAAAAGCCGTAGAGTTCAAGATGGGTCTGGGGAAAGCATGGACCAGGAAAGCATCCATTTGGTGGCCTGGTAAAGGAAAAGTCAGATATACCATCAAATTTCCCAAAGAACTTTCAGGCATTAGTTTTACATTTAAAGAAAAGTAATATGTGTGTATATTCTCTTCATTTGGAGGAATTATGAGGGACACCCCTTCCCTTGTTAACGTATTTAATATGGATAAGAGTACATCAGGGGCAATAAAGTTTGGCGAAAGTCTACCTACGTTTGCTTCCCGTAACCCTCCCAAAATTGAATTTTGGTTTTCCTCTACTCCTCGGAGAATAGCCCGGTAGTTCTCCAGGACAGACCTACACAATAATATCTTCTCTAATAGTTGCAACCGCCGACC
>NC_051389.1:39845579-39865055 GCF_015228065.2 Penaeus monodon
TTTAAACCGGGGTTTCGGGAAGGTTTTTTATAACAGCCAAAACTCAATAGCCCTTGCTGAGAGTATATCTAGAATCTCTGCATTCTTTCTCGGATGAGGATTTAATGCAAATATCATCGGCATAGCAAATAATGGAGTCGTTTCCCTCAAGGGGTATATCGCCTAGAAACTATGCTTTAAGATGTTAAATAGCATGGGGCTAGGTACACCTCCCTGGGGTGTGCCGAGTTCAAATAATTTTGTTTGAGTACTTTTAAATACCCCTGTAGAGTACGGCAGAAAACTGGGTTGGATAAAAGCCGTAGGTTCAAGATGGGTCTGGGAAAGCATGGAACCAGGAAAGCATCCATTTGGTGGCCTGGTAAAGGAAAAGTCGATATACCATCAAATTTCCCAAAGAACTTTCAGGCATAAGTTTTACATTTAAAGAAAAAATATGTGTGTATATTTCTCTTCATTTGGAGAATATGAGGGACCCCCCTTCCCCTTTGTTAACGTTTTTAAATATGGATAAGAGTACATCGGGGGGCAATAAAGTTTGGCGAAAGTCTACCTACGTTTGCTTCCGTAACCCTCCCAAAATTGAATTTTGGTTTTCCTCTACTCCTAGGAGAATAGCCCGGTAGTTCTCCAGGACAGACCTACACAATAATATCTTCTCTAATAGTTGCAACCGCCGACCCAAGTCAGTGACCACTACATCTATGACACCAATAGCTTCATCCATTCTCTCAGTGCCCTCGCTATTCATTTTCCGAATAATAAAATGTCTAACAGGCTATGGTGACCCCAGCCATTTCAATAGCTCTTTGTGCTAACTTATCAGTTTCCCCTGATTTGGGTGTGCAACATATCTATACGATGATTAGTTATCCCTCCCATTATCATTCCTGCAACATTACTAACCAAAGTTAGTCCCTCCCAGAGAGAACGCTTCTGTCGAAAATCAGTCCAGAACGAGCAAGGGAGTCTTCGGACTCCATCCTGGCTGTGGTCATCCCCACAATCTGAAATTGTATGTATATTTTAATATATAACCCCTGGTTATTATCTTATCTGTTCTCCTTTGTATTCTTCTACTTCCCACTTCGTAAATAATATGCACCATATTTTCCTTTTTTTCTCAAATCCACATATTTCTCTGGAGCTTCCAAAAGTTTCCAAACTATCGTCATCCTCAAATTCTTTTTTTTTTTTCTTCTGTTGGGTATGCCTTATCTATATTATGGGCCTGGCCCCTTACTAATGACTTTTCTAATTTCAACCTATCTACGTGTTCTTTGAATTCTTTCCCATCAGCAATCCTCTTAATTTTTAAAACAACATCACTGATTTTTTCTATTACCCTATATGGTCCAGAATATAAAGGCTGCACCTTTTTGCTCAAACCCCACCTTAGGAGTAGCTTTGAGATATACCCGGTCTCCTTCTATGATTTGGGAAGGCTTGGCATAAGGCCGATCCCTTGGCTTTCTCTGGATATCTTCTTCAATATGTTCTTTACATCTTTTAAAAATCCTTGAGCCCATGACTCTTGTCTCTTGCAAATAATCTTTCACATTATACCAAGGAGCTGTGTCCTTTGAAAATAAAATATATGAAAAATGAGGGTCCCGATACTTTAGCGTGAAAAAAGGTGTGTCTTTTATCACCCTATGGTAAGCAGTATTGTAAACTAACTCTGCCATAGGTAACATTCGAGCACACACTGTCCCAGACCATCGTACGCAAAATTTTATTTAATGTACCATTTACTCTTTCCACTTGACCATTTGAGCTTGGATGATATGGAGTAATAGTACGTTTATTAATCCCAAATTCTTCTGTTAACGTTTTGAATAGTTCGTTAACGAACTCCCCTCCCCCTCAGAAATGATTTGACGTGGAGTCCCCTCTTTGTAAATGAATCCATTCATAAATGCCTCGCGACTTCTAATGAATCCTTAGATTTTAATGGAATTGCAAAAAGGGTATTTTGTCAAAGCATCTACTACCGTAAGAATGTAAAGAAAGCCTTCAGATTCCGGATACAGACCCACTATATCCAAATGGACACGCTCAAAAGGCCTTGAAACTTCAGGGTATCTTAAGAGAGGAACAGGGATATGTTTGCCTGGCTTACAGCACAAACATATGTCGCAGGACGAACAATATTCCTTTTACTATTTTCTTCATGTTTGAAAAAATGCAAATAATTCCAATCCTTAAGGTTACAAACATCCCCAAGCCCTCCCAACAGGAATCGAATGAGCTCACCTTAAAGCTGTACTCTGATACACTTTTGGTACCACCACTCGAAGACCTTTCTAAAAGGCTTATCTAAAACTATAAAAACATCCCATCTGGTCGTACCTGATAATTCTCGATTTTTCCCAGGAACCCCTTTTAATCTCATCCTTAGTGAGGTCACCCTCACCTCGTAAATAACTTTAACACGACCCCATAGTGGGTCTTTATCTTGTGCATTCGTAAACTATCTAGTCCCCATATGTCAATGGTCTCACATGAACTACTATCACTGCTATCTACCATTTCTGACTCGGACTATCAAGCGATTTATCCCTTTATAAGATGCAGTAGCTCGGCACGTACAACACCGAAAACTAAATCGTCTATCGGCTGATCAGCTGCTCGGGATTCGCGACAGCGCATCTGCTAAATGATTGTCCTTGCCCGGGCAAGTACTCTACGCAAATATCAAACTCTGCTACGACATACGCCACCGGGCTAGTCTTTCATTCCATCTCTACTAGAAAAAGATAACGAAGAGGCCTATGGTCTGTATGTACTATTACAGGAAAACCTTGAATCAGTGTTCTGTTTATCTTTAGCCCATATACTGTCACCAATGCCTCTCTTTCTACAATAGAATAATTTAACTCGGCACCCTTTAACTGTCGAACTGAAGGAAGACAATGGTCTAAGGGTTCCATTATTATCCTCCTGTTGGAGAGCTCCCCCAATGGCTGTTTTACTTGCATCTGTAACTAATACAAAATGGACTGGAAAAAATCCTGGAACTTTAACACTATATCCACAGACAAGACTGTACGCAACTTGTGAAATGCATCCAATGCTTCCTGTGTCGACGCCAGTTTCGTTTTCCCATCTTTAGTCTTACAGCTTCTGGTTAAGTCAATTAACGGTCGCGATATTTCTGCAAAATTACTTATAAATTTGCGATAGTAGTTAGTCGCACTGAGAAACGCTTGGAGCTCTTTCAGAATTATAGGTTTTGGGTATCCCTCCATTGCTTCAATCTTTTTCTTCTGTGGCCTAATACCTTCACTAATCACATGTCCAAGATACTTAACTTCTGACTTAAAAAACGAACATTTAGCAAGTTTGATAGAGAGATTACTCTGTTGAAGACGACCTAAAACTCGTCTAACGTTATTACAGTGAGTCTCCCATGTGTCCCCCAAACTACAATGTCGTCCAAAAAACAAAACCACATCCCGGGATCAGACCAGACAGGACCTGATTAATGATCCTCTGGAAAGCAGAGACATGTCTTTCAGCCCAAAAGGCAACCTCATAAATTCGTAGTGGCCATCCATAGTGGAAAATGCCGTTTTCTCTCGACTAGCGGGGGTCAAGGGTATCATGATATCCCTCCTTGAGGTTTAAACACGAGAAGAAACGACTCCTACTTAGCCTTTGCAGGATAGAATCTATGTTTGGCAAGGGGTATCGGTCATCCTCAATACATTCATTAAGAGCTCTGAAGTCAAGACAAAACCGCAACCCCATCTCTCTTTCGTACTGGCACCAGTGGTGCATTGTAAGGAGAACGTGAGGGTTGTATAATCCCTTCCCTTCAACATAGAGTCAATCTGAGTCCTAATCTCGTCTCTGTATTTCAATAGGATGGGATAAGGTTTCTTGTAAACTGGAGGAGCCAGAACCTTTGTTCGTGGAAGTATTCATTCGAAATAGGTAAAGGATCCTCATCTAGACTAAAAACCTAACACCAAGTCTACCAGCAACCTGTGCTCTTCTGAATCTCGCTCAAATATTTTGTCTACTTCCTCTAATAACCTACAAGTTTTATTTCCATTGCTCTTAACACTTGCTACCTGCTGCCCTCTGGCTTCACCAGGAGACATGTCTACTAATTTTACGAGTTCTCCCACAGTCGTATTCTGCCCAATTTCGACTACTCTATTCCCCTTGTTTTTAAATGGTGTCCGAAAACACATCGTGACAGCATCTGAGGACGGAATAGGAGTGACTATGCCTTCCATTAAGCTTATTTTTAAATCCTTTTGAGGAATAAATAACATATTTGATCTATTTACATTGTTCATACTAATATCCCTGACTAAAACACAAAAAGATCCACACAAATCTGCATCTACTATCAGATCCTCTACTGGAAAAACATCAGTAGCCCCGCTACTATCACTTGTCACCTTCTCATCAATAGCCCAGCTATTATTCAATGTAATATTCTCATCAAAAACCCTGTTATTGTCTATGGCATCCTAAATCAATAGCCCCGCTATTAACTTAAGTAATATTCTCATCAATAACCCATTATTGCCCTATTGCAACCTCATTTTTAAAGACAATCCGTAGCAAATTTAAATCCACCTCATCCAGGCGGGAAAACTTCACAGGGGTCCCTGCAGCTTTTCCCGTCTTGGTCCTCCAGCGTCCCTTCAGACCTACGGTTGCGACAGATTTCTTATTACTACGCTGAACCCTCACACTTGACCGTTAATGGACAAGGTAGTAGGGCATGATGTATATACAACCCTATGTGTGTCCGCAAAATCGTTTCCTATGAGCATCTGGCATGGTAAACTCCGGGTATCCACCACCAAGAACACAAATGAAGTCTTTATCTTACCTACATTAAAAGTGAGATCTATCTCCCCTCTGTGATTTAGGAAAGACCCTCTCCTCAATGAACAGTTTTCCAAACCCTTGCTTATGGGGCATATACCTAGCTCTTCAGCACTTCACTATGTACTAAGGAAACTTCTGCACCCGTGTCGAATAGTGCTGTAATGAACTTATCCCCAAGATAAACATCAAATAACAGCATCCCTTCACTGTCCCCCAGGGACAGGATCTTAACATCTCTACTATCTTGACTATTTTCCCTTGCCCCATCTTGCAAATCAGGGGCAACTTTAGGAGGGACTAAAACCCCCCTTGTATGTACTAGTTTTTTGAAGTAGGTTTTAACTCTGGACAATTTCTCGCGAAATGGCCAAAATTTCCACAGTTTAAAACATTTTGTCTCTGCTTCCATCTTTTGGCGTGTCCCTGACATCCTCTTAACTTTTGATCAAAAAGGAAAAAAATCTATCCATGGTATGACCTGTCCCTTTTGACAAATCCACCCTATCATAGTAGGTCCCGCCGCGACCCCTTCCCATATGAGCATTAGAGCTTGCTATGCGAGTAGTTAAAAACTGACATTTATCAGTTCCGTGGCCACGCCTTTGACAGTAACCACATGTCATAGAAACATCCATTGTCACATTCCTCTTTAAATTTATGTCTGTCCTTTCATCTCCCGTCTTATCCACCGGTTTCTTTCACCTCGACCTGTTTGTTTAACATTTCCGGTGTAAGTGTAACTTTCGACTTTCTTACCTTTCCAACATGAACATTCTTTTCTTTTTAGAGACCCTGCTCCCTTCCTTGGCTATTGCCCCTACTATCTTTTTTTAGAGTCTCATCCTTTACCGCCTCCTCCGATAATCATAGCTTTATTTTTTTTAGCCCAAACCCTGTACTCTTGGAAAATGTTCGGCAATCCTTCGTCTTCCTGGACAAGCATCAAAAAACTCCTCTGGAAGTTCCCTGGCAAAGACAAACCTATCATGTTCTCCACAAGAGGAGCAAACTCTCTACTTGTGTCTTAAATTGTTCGGCCGCGATTCGCAACTTGTTAAATATGCTTCAAGAGACTCACTCCTCTCCCTCCTGGCACCTAGAAACAATCTAACGCAGTTCTGGTGCTGGTACGGCATCATGAACCACCCTGAAATCGTCCCCCAAGGATCTCCAGTTATAATCGACATCTTTAGCTCTTGCATACCATGCCTCGACGTTCCTAACGCATCCCCTCTAAGACTCGTAGTGCAAGGCGGATCTTTCCATCATCATCCATACTTCGTCACGAGTTAAATCTTCCACTCGCTTTACATTCATCAAGATTTGTCATGCGCTCTTTGTCTTAGGACATTCCCTTCATAAAAGGGAAAGGGGGTGTTCTACTCATTTATAGGATTTTTTTCCTCTCCTCATTGAACATACATGCCGGAATCAAGAGACGGCTGGGCAGTCGATAACTTTTGGGCATTCCTTCCGCCACCCCCCGGGGACCCCCGGGGGTTCCCTTACGCCTGAATTATGCATTGTTTTTTTTTTCCTATCCCGAGGCTAACCCCACCGTCTTTTCTTCATGCTTTCCCTCTGTGAAGTAATTACGCTCAGTACAGTTAAACACGCAGCCTTGGACAAAAAATAGCAATAGAATAAAGGGTTAGGGTCTTACACGACCTTTTTTAACAAGGCTAAGACAAAATTTAACAAAACTGTCTCTAAATCATCACCACTGGTAACACCGATGCAGGAGCGGCGCTCAATCGCCCACTTCATCACGGAGTCTTTTAAATAAATTAAATCCTTCTCAAGATTAGAGTAACACTAGATTTAGGTGTCACGGGAGATTTAACTACGAAACACAAATATCAACAAATTTTTTTCAGTAAAAATACTATACCTTGAACTATCCATTAATCCTAATATCAATTATACTATATTTCCAAAATATAAAAATATGAAAGTATAATACACATCGCCAGCGAGAACAAAGAAAATTACGTGGTAAACAATAGATGGAAACCCTGCTCACAAAGGCAGGTCGGCGCGTGACAATTTTCCCCGGAACAATTTCCGCAATTTGGCATCCGCCCTAACGCGATACATGTGGGAGCCTGTGACGTCAGGAGTGGGGTTTATGACGTTTAATGAGACGTCATCACGAGGGGAAAAACAAGGATTGTTATGTTACGTAGTGGGAACTATGCTGACGAACCTCTCGCTCTATCGTCCGCTCTCCTAACCTCACATACCAACAACAAACATCACTCTTCACACTTCATTCATTATACGAATGAGAAAAAATGCAAGACTTAATAGTTAAAGCAACCCATTACAACATGTTGCAAACCCAAAAGGCAAGTAAAACGCATACTCAAAAAAAGACTCTACTTTGGAAACAAGTGAATCAAGCACAAAGAAACTTAAACATGCTAAATTGATATGCCTTAAGGTATTTCTAGCTCTGTAAGGGAATATATCATGTTAACATATAAGCTATCAATCAAAAACAAAATAGGATTATACTAAAACTAAAAGACAATAAAAAAATCTATTATATATCTCAACTTAAATGTAAAAATAGTCATAATATAAACATTGTATAAATAATTAATATTTGTACTTCTACGTGAGCCTTAAACTATACTAGTAAACTTAAAAGTATTTTATTATTTTAAAACACAGAATAGGGGAAAACAAATGCACATGGGCACTTTAGGAAACAAACAAAAAGCTGTCCCCCGGCGCCACCTGAAACCACAAGAAAGATTAATGCCCATCCTCGAGGGTTCTCGAATGTCAGACCCACCCGGAAGTCAAATTTACACAAAATTATTCCCGTTAAGTATTACAATGGTAGGAAAATGACAGAGGGAAAGCATGAAAACACCGCTGCCGCAATATCGAAATCTAGATAGATAAAAGTATTTTTAGATTTCTATTAAAAATATAATCGCGCACCACGCTGTTTTATTAAAACAGGGAAACAAGCTCCAAGTGAATTAATTTTTTTAATAAAATTAAAATCATTTAAATTTTATATGAGGATTGAGAAAACAAAGTAAAAGTTTCTACATTTTACTATTTTAATTTACAATAACACAGTAAGTTAAAATCTGTTGAAATACATTCAATCTTATAAATGGAAAGTTCTTAAAATCGATGAAAAAACTGACAAGCCCGCTACCAGAATACAACCAACGACACCCTGGCCGGTTCTCCGTCTCTCTCTTGACCGCGTCTTCAGAACTGGAGCACCGGGTCAGCCTGCCGGCGTCCCGACGCATCAGCACCGTGATCGTTCCTCGACGATGTCTGTCTCCGGTTTTTTCCCCTTGCCAGCACCGTGTTTCCTTTCTTTTTAACACTCGTGGAAGATTCCAATTATATATATATATTATATATAATATATAATATATATATATATATAATAATATTATATAAATATAGAAAAAATATAATATAATATATTAATTATTTAATAATCTATAATTATATGAAAGTATTTTTAATATTTAAATAAATAAATATACATTAAATAAATAAATATTAAAAAATAAATGTTTATATATAATTCATGAGAAATATATTTATATATTATAATATATAAATTTAATATATAATAAATATTATATATATAATATTTTATAATATATATATTATTTATTATATAAAATTATTAAATGATTATATTTAATTTTATGTATAAATAAAAATAAAAAATTAAAAATTATTTTATATACATTAATTTTATATACTTTAAATAAAATTTATATATAAAATAAATAAATATATTATATTATAATATATATTATTATATATATTTATAAATTTTATCCAATAATTTTTTTAAATAATCTAATATATTATATATTATATACTATTAAAATTCTGTATATATATATATATATATATATTATAATATGAAACTATAAAAATATATATATGAATTTTATTATATATATATATATAAATTATTAATTCTATATTATTATTAATATATATAAATATTATATATTTCTATTATATTTATATATATATATATTATATATAAATTTAACTTCAATTTAAAAAAAGGAAAATCCTCTGGCACAAAAAAAACCTAAAACATCTCAAAAATCACATGTGATTAAGGGCCCAGGTGAACCGGGTCGCTCCCAGTTTTGGTTGAGAGACGCGGTTCAAGAGAGAGACGGAGAAACCATGGCCAGGGTGTCGTTGGTTGTTATTCTGGTAAGCGGGGCTTGTCAGTTATTTTCATCGATTTTTTAAAGAACATTCCATTTAATATAGATTGAATGTATTTCAACAAAATTTTAACTTACTGTAGTTATATTGTAAAATTAAAAATAGTAAAATGTAGAAACTTTTACTTTAGTTTTCTCAATCCCTTCATTATAGGAATTATGTTTTTAAATGTTATTAAAAAAATTAATTCATTTTGGGAGATCTGTTTTCCCTGTTTTCTAATAAAACAGCGGTGGTGGCGGCGATTATATTTTTTAATAAAATCTAATAATACTTTTATTTATCTAGATTTCGATAGTGGCGGCAGCGGTGATTTCCCATGTCTTTCCCTCTGTCATTTCCTCCCATTGTAATACTTAACTGGAATAATTGTGAAAATTTTTGACTCAGGGGTGGGTCTTGGACAATTCGAGAACCCCCGGAGGATAGGCATTAATCTTCCTTGTGGTTCAGGTGGCGCCGGGGCGGAGCAGCTTTTTGTTTTTTTCCCTAAAGTGCCCAAATGTGCACTGTATTCCCTATTCTGTGTTTTTAACATAATAGTATACTTTTAAGTTTACTAGTAGTAGTTTTAAGTTGCCTACACGTAGAGTACGTAATGATTAACTATATTTATACATAATGTTTATATATATGACTATATTGACATTTAAGTTGAGATATATATATATGATTTTTTTATCTTGTTTTTTTAGTTTTAGTATAATTCCTATGTTGTTTTTGATTGATATCTTATATGTTAACATGATATATTCCCTTACAGAGCTAGCAATACTCCTTAAGGCATATCAATAGCATGTTTAAGTTTTCGTTTGCTTGATTCACTTGTTTCCCTAAGTAGAGTCTTTTTTGAGTATGCGTTTTACTTGTCCGTTTGGGTTTGCAACATGTTGTAAGGGTTGCTTTAACTATTAAGTACTTGCATTTTTTCTCATTCGTATAATGAAGTGAAGTGTGAAGAGGTGATGCTTGTTGTTGGTATGTGAGGGTAGGAGAGCGGGACGATAGAAGCGAGAGGTGCTAGGTCAGCATAGTTCACCACTACGTAAACATAACAATCCTTGTTTTCTCCCGTCGTTGATGACGTCTCATTAAACGTCATAAACCCCACTCCTGACGTCACAGGCCTCTCCCCACATGTGATCGCGTTAGGGCGGATGCCTTGCGAAATTGTTCCGGGGAAATTGTCCGCGCCGCCTTTGCCTTTGTGAGCAGGGGTTTCCATCTATTTGGTTTACCACGTAATTTTCTTTGTTCTCGCTGCGATGTGTATTATACTTTCATATTTTTTATATTTGGTATCATAGTATAATTGATATTAGGTAATGGATAGTTAAAGGGTATAGTATTTTACTAAATAAATTTGTTGAATATTTGTTTTTCGTAGTTAAATCTCCCGTGACACCTAAATCTAGTTTTCCCTCTAATCTTGAGAAGGATCTTATTTATTAAAGACTCCGTGATTAAGTGGGCGATTGAGCGCGCTCCTGCATGCGGTTTTACCAGTGGTGATGAGTTAGAGACAGTTTTGTTAAAACTTGTCTTATCCTTGTTAAAAAAGGCCCGTGAAGACCCTAAGCTTTATTCTATTGCTATTTTTTGTCCAAGGCTGCGTGTTTAACTGTACTGAGCGTAATTACTTCACAGAGGGAAAGCATGAAGAAAAGACGGTGGGGTTAGCCTCGGGATAGGAAGAAAAACAATGCATAATTCAGGCGTAAAAAGGGAAACCAGGGGGTCTCCGGGGTGGCGGAAGAACTGCCCAAAATTTATCGACTGCCCAGCCGTCTCTTGATCCCCGGCATGTAGTTTTTCAATGAGGAGAGGAAAAGAAATCCTATAAATGAGGTAGAACCCCGCCTTCCCTTTTATGAAGGGAAGTGTCCTAAGAAAAAGAGCGCATGACAAATCTTGATAAATGGATAAAGCGAGTGGAAGATTTAACTCGTGACGAAGTATGGAATGATGATGGAAAGATCCGCCTTGCACTACGAGTCTTAGAGGGGATGCGTTAGGAACGTACGAGGCATGGTATGCAAGAGCTAAAGATGTCGATTAAACTGGAGATCCTTGGCGACGAGTTCGGGGTGGTTCATGATGCCGTGACCACCCACAGAACTGCGTTAGATATGTTTCTAGTGCCAGGAGGGAGAGGAGTGAGTTCTCTTGAAGCATTTTTTAACAAGTTGCGAATCGCGGCCGAACAAGTTAAGACACAAGATAGAGAGTTTGCTCCTCTTGTGGAGAACATGATAGGTATTGTCTTTGCCAGGGAATTTCCAGGGGAGTTTTTTGATGCTTGTCCAGGAAGACGAAGGATGCCGAACATTTTCCAAGAGTACAGGGTTTGGGCTAAAAAAAATAAAGCTACTGATTATGGGAGGGAGGCGGTAAGGATGAGACTCTAAAAAAGAGTAGTAGGGGCAATAGCCAGGAAGGGAGCAGGGTCTCTAAAAAAGAAAAGAATGTTCATGTGGAAAAGGTAGAAAGTCGAAAGTTACACTTACACCGGAAATGTTAAACAAACAGGTCGGGGTTAGAAGAAACCGGGGGATAAGACGGGAGATGAAGGACAGACATAATTTAAAGAGGAATGTGACAATGGATGATTCTAGACATGTGGTTTACTGTCAAAGGCGTGGCCACGGAACTGATAAATGTCATTTTTAACTACTCGCTTTAGCAAGCTCTAATGCTCATATGGGAAGGGGTCGCGGCAGACCTACTATGATATGGGGGATTTGCAGAAGACGGGTTTCATACCATGGATAGATGTTTCCTTTTTGATCAAAAGTTAGAGGAGTGTCAGGGACACGCCAAAAGATGGAAGCAGAGACAAAATGTTTTAACTGTGGAAATTTGGCCATTTCGCGAGAAATTGTCCAGAGTTAAAACCTACTTCAAAAAACTAGTACATCCCAAGGGGGGTTTTAGTCCCTCCTAAAGTTGCCCCTGATTTGCAAGATGGGGCAAGGGAAAATAGTCAAGATAGTAGAGATGTTAAGATCCTGTCCCTGGGTGACAGTGAAGGGTTGCTGTTATTTGATGTTTATCTTGGGGATAAGTTCATTACAGCACTATTCGACACGGGTGCAGAAGTTTCCTTAGTACATAGTGAAGTGCTGAAAGAGCTAGGTATATGGCCTATAAGCAAGTTAGGAAATCTGTTCATTGAGGGATGGGTCTTTCCTAAATCACAGAGGGGAGAATAGATCTCACTTTTAATGTGGGTAAGATAAGACTTCATTTGCGTTCTTGGTGGTGGATACCCGGAGTTTACCATGCCAGATGCTCATAGGAAACGATTTTGCGGACACACATAGGGTTGTATATACATCATGCCCTACTACCTTGTCCATTAACGGTCAAGATGTGAGGGTTCAGCGTAGTAATAAGAAATCTGTCGCAACCGTAGGTCTGAAGGGACGCTGGAGGACCAAGACGGGAAAAGCTGCAGGGACCCCTGTGAAGTTTTCCCGCCTGGATGAGGTGGATTTAAATTATGCTACGGATGTGTACTTTAAAAATGAGGTTGCAATAGACAATAATGGGGTTATTGATGAGAATATTACTTAAGTTAATAGCGGGGCTATTGATGAGGATGCCATAGACAATAACAGGGTTATTGATGAGAATATTACTTAAGTTAATAGCGGGCTATTAAATGGGGAAATGCCATAGACAATAACAGGTTTTTGATGAAGATACATTGAATAATAGCGGGCTATTGATGAGAAGGTGACAAGTGATAGTAGCGGGGCTACTGATGTTTTTCCAGTAGAGGATCTGATAGTAGATGCAGATTTGTGTGGATCTTTTTGTGTTTTAGTCAGGGATATTAGTATGAACAATGTAAATGGATCAAATATGTTATTTATTCCTCAAAAGGATTTAAAAATAAGCTTAATGGAAGGCATAGTCACTCCTATTCCGTCCTCAGATGCTGTCACGATGTGTTTTCGGACACCATTTAAAACGGGGGGAATAGAGTAGTCGAATTGGGCAGAATACGACTGTGGGAGAACTCGTAAAATTAGTAGACATGTCTCCTGGTGAAGCCAGAGGGCAGCAGGTAGCAAGTGTTAAGAGCAATGGAAATAAAACTTGTAGGTTATTAGAGGAAGTAGACAAAATATTTGAGCGAGATTCAGAAGAGCACAGGTTGCTGGTAGACTTGGTGTTAGGTTTTTAGTCTAGATGAGGATCCTTTACCTATTTCGAATGAATACTTCCACGAACAAAGGTTCTGGCTCCTCCAGTTTACAAGAAACCTTATCCCATCCTATTGTAAATCAGAGACGAGATTAGGACTCAGATGACTCTATGTTGAGGAAGGGATTATACAACCCTCACGTTCTCCTTACAATGCCCCACTGGTGCCAGTACGAAAGAGAGAGGGGTTGGGGTTTATGTCTTGACTTCAGACTCTTAATGAATGTATTGAGGATGACCGATACCCCTTGCCAAACATAGATTCTATCCTGCAAAGGCTAAGTAGGAGTCGTTTCTTCTCGTGTTTAAACCTCAAGGAGGGATATCATGATACCCTTGACCCCCGCTAGTCGAGAGAAAACGGCATTTTCCACTATGGATGGCCACTACGAATTTATGAGGTTGCCTTTTGGCTGAAAGACATTCCCCTTTCTTTCCAGAGGATCATTAATCAGTCCTGTCTGGTCTGATTCGGATGTGGGTTTGTTTATTTGGACGACATTGTAGTTTGGGGAGACACAGGGAGACTCACTGTAATAACGTTAGACGAGTTTTAGGTCGTCTTCAAAAAGTAATCTCTCTATCAAAATTCTAAATGTTCGTTTTTTAAGTCAGAAGTTAAGTATCTTGGACATGTGATTAGTGAAGGTATAGGCCACAGAAGAAAAAGATTGAAGCAATGAGGGATACCCAAAAACCCATAATTCTGAAAGAGCTCCAAAGCGTTTCTCAGTGCGACTAACTACTATCGCAAATTTATAAGTAATTTTGCAGATATATCGCGACCGTTAATTGACTTAACCAGAAGCTGTAAGACTAAAGATGGGAAAACGAAACTGGCGTCGACACAGGAAGCATTGGATGCATTTCACAAGTTGCGTACAGTCTTGTCTGTGGATATAGTGTTAAAGTTCCAGGATTTTTCCAGTCCATTTGTATTAGTTTACAGATGCAAATAAAACAGCCATTGGGGAGCTCTCCAACAGGAGGATAATAATTGGGAAACCCCTTAGACCATTGTCTTCCTTCAGTCGACAGTTAAAGGGTGCCGAGTTAAATTATTCTATTGTAGAAAGAGAGGCATTGGTGACAGTATATGGGCTAAAGATAAACAGAACACTGATTCAAGGTTTTCCTGTAATAGTACATACAGACCATAGGCCTCTTCGTTATCTTTTTTCTAGAAGAGATGGAAATGAAAGACTAGCCAGGTGGCGTATGTCGATAGCAGAGTTTGATATTTGCGTAGAGTACTTGCCGGACAAGGACAATCATTTAGCAGATGCGCTGTCGCGAATCAGAGCAGCTGATCAGCCGATAGACGATTTAGTTGTCGGTGTTGTTACGTGCCGAGCTACTGCATCTTATAAAGGGATAAATCGGCTTGATAGTCCGAGGTCAGAAATGGTAGATAGCAGTGATAGTAGTTCATGTGAGACCATTGACATATGGGGACTAGATAGTTTACGAAATGCACAAGATAAAGACCCACTATGGGGTCGTGTTAAAAGTTATTTACGAGGTGAGGGTGACCTCACTAAGGATGAGATTAAAAGGGGTTTCCTGGGAAAAATCGAGAATTATCAGGTACGACCCGATGGATTTATATAATGTTTTAGATAAGCCTTTTAGAAAGGTCTTTCGAGTGGTGGTACCAAAAGTGTATCAGAGTACAGCTTTAAGGTGAGCTCATTCGATTCCTGTTGCAGGGCTTGGGGATGTTTTGGTAACCTTATAGTGATTGGAATTATTTGCATTTTTTCAAAACATGAAGAAAATAGTAAAGGAATATTGTTCGTCCTGCGACATATGTTTGTGCTGTAAGCCAGGCAAACATATCCCTGTTCCTCTCTTAAGATACCCTGAAGTTTCAAGGCCTTTTGAGCGTGTCCATTTTTGGATATAGTGGGTCTGTATCCGGAATCTGAAGGCTTTCTTTACATTCTTACGGTAGTAGATGCTTTGACAAAATACCTTGTTGCAATTCCATTAAAGTCTAAGGATTCATTAGAAGTCGCGAGGGCATTTATGAATGGATTCATTTACAAAGAGGGGACTCCACGTCAAATCATTTCTGATGGGGGAGGGGAGTTCGTTAACGAACTATTCAAAACGCTAACAGAAGAATTTGGGATTGATAAACGTACTATTACTCCATATCATCCAAGCTCAAATGGTCAAGTGGAAAGAGTAAATGGTACATTAAATAAAATTTTGCGTACGATGGTCTGGGACAGTGTGTGCTCGAATGTTACCTATGGCAGAGTTAGTTTACAATACTGCTTACCATAGGGTGATAAAAGACACACCTTTTTTCACGCTAAAGTATCGGGACCCTCATTTTTCATATATTTTTATTTCAAAGGACACAGCTCCTTGGTATAATGTGAAAGATTATTTTCAAGAGACAAGAGTCATGGGGTCAAGGATTTTTAAAAGATGTAAAGAAATATTGAGAAGATATCCAGAGAAAACCAAGGGGTCGGCCTTTTGCCAAGCCTTCCCAAATCATAGAAGGAGACCGGGTATATCTCAAGCTACTCCTAAGGGGGTTTGAGCAAAAGGTGCAGCCTTTATATTCTGGACCATATAGGGTAATAGAAAAAATCAGTGATGTTGTTTTAAAAATTAAGAGGATTGCTGATGGGAAAGAATTCAAAGAACACGTAGATAGGTTGAAATTAGAAAAGTCATTAGTAAGGGGCCAGGCCCATAATATAGATAAGGCATACCCAACAGAAGAAAAAAAAAAAAGAATTTGAGGATGACGATAGTTTGGAAACTTTGGAAGCTCCAGAGAAATATGTGGATTTGAGAAAAAAAAGGAAAATATGGTGCATATTATTTACGAAGTGGGAAGTAGAAGAATACAAAGGAGAACAGA
The DNA here is from genome assembly GCF_015228065.2 of Penaeus monodon. NCBI lineage: Eukaryota > Metazoa > Arthropoda > Malacostraca > Decapoda > Penaeidae > Penaeus > Penaeus monodon. The sequence goes on from NC_051389.1 coordinate 39,861,769, forward strand.
TAAGATAATAACCAGGGGTTATATATTAAAATATACATACAATTTCAGATTGTGGGGATGACCACAGCCAGGATGGAGTCCGAAGACTCCCTTGCTCGTTCTGGACTGATTTTCGACAGAAGCGTTCTCTCTGGGAGGGACTAAATTTGGTTAGCAATGTTGCAGGAATGATAATGGGAGGGATAACTAATCATCGTATAGATATGTTGCACACCCAAATCATGGAATCTGATAAGTTAGCACAAAGAGCTATTGAAATGGCTGGGGTCACCAGTAGCCTGTTAGACACTTTCATTATTCGGGAAAATGAAATAGCGAGGGCACTAGAGAGAATGGATGAAGCTATTGGTGTCATAGATGTAGTGGTCACTGACTTGGGTCGGCGGTTGCAACTATTAGAGAAGATATTATTGTGTAGGTCTGTCCTGGAGAACTACCGGGCTATTCTCCTAGGAGTAGAGGAAAAACCAAAATTTAAATTTTGGGGGGGTTACGGGGAAACAACGTGGTAGACTTTCGCCAACTTTATTGCCCTGATGTACTCTTATCCATATTAAATACGTTAACAAGGGAAGGGGTGTCCCTCATAATTCCTCCAAATGAAGAGAATATACACACATATTACTTTTCTTTAAATGTAAAACTTATGCCTGAAAGTTCTTTGGGAAATTTGATGGTATATCTGACTTTTCCTTTACCAGGCCCCCAAAAGGATGCTTTCCTGGTCCATGCTTTCCCCAGACCCTCTTGAACTCTACGGCTTTTATCCAACCCAGTTTTCTGCCGTACTCTACAGGGGTATTAAGAGTACTCATACAAAAGTATTTGACTCGGCACACCTCAGGGAGGTTACTTTGCCCATGCTATTTAACATCTTAAAGCTAGTTACTAGGCATATACCACTTGAGGGGAAAAGACTCCATTATTTGCTATGCCGATGATATTTTCATTAAATCCTCATCCGAGAAAAATGCAAAAGATTCTAAAATATACTCTCAGAAGGGCTATTGAGTGTGGCTTGATAATCTCGACTGGAAAAACCAAAGGGTCTTAACCCAAAAAACAATCCCTCTGCCAAGGTTTCATATAAATGACTTGAGCTAGATCTCTGCCATCATACAATACCTTGGGGTGATTGTCAGTGATGCAGAGTTCATCAAAACCCGAAGAAAAAGGCTGTGGGAGCGGCTGAAGCCACTTAGGACACTTGTTGGGAAAGACCAATGGTATCAATGTCAATATTGCAAGACTCTTTTACTTGTCATACATACGGTCGTCATAGATTATCATGCATTGCACCTATGTTGTACAAGGAATCAGAGTTGACTATTTAGAACATATACAAAATGAAGCCATGAGGATCCTTCTTTGGTGCCCCTAGAACAACAAGAATTGTGAATATGAGAACCGAACTAAACTTACCCTCTGTTTACGAAAAAAATATTATATATAAATACCACATTGGTGTCAAATCAATTAGAGAACCCCTCCATTGTACAGAGTTCCAAAGACAACTAAAACACAGAACATTGGAGCTACCTTTGCATGACAACACCGATTCTTAACTCAAATCCATGGATACAAGTAAATGTAAACAATTAGCTCAGCTGAACATGCCCCTAACCAAGACCCTACATGGACTTCTTTACCCCCGTGGAAAATGTCGGACCTAAGTATATATTATACGACTGCCCCCCAAAAAGACAGTGTCCCCCCTGCTATACTTAAGGTATGCACTTGCATTATAAATGAGCATCTTGAAAACTCTATCCAATGCATATGAATGCTACACTGACGGGTCCTTAGAGTCTGGGGGTAGAGCAGGATGTGCTTTTGTTGTTTTAAAAACAATATCTTGCAGCACCAGGATTGTAGGAGGGTTCATGACTGGCTAGCACTACGCAAACTGATTGGCAGGAAATTTTCATGGCCACCGAAATTTTTATTGAATCAAGGCTCGGGGGTAATATTCTGTGATTCACAGATGCTCTCCAGGCTCTGAACACTCTGACAACGGGGCAGTTAATATCGCAATGACATCAGGATAACGTATCGTGCAAAAGAACGAGGCCTGATATACGTTTTGTGTGGATTCCTCGCATGTTGGGAAACCCAGGCATGATCATGCTGATCGCCTGGCAAAGTCAGCATGTGACAAGCAAAGTGTGATATAGCTCTTGGGGTACGTATTTCCAGGATTTTATACAATATAAAACTTCCTTTAAAGAGGACTTGACTGAGTTAATTAATTCTCAACGCCTGAAAGCTGAGCATAAAGCATTATGACCGGTTTAGGCAAGATTCCCTCACCTATGGTTTTATAAACAAGAACAAGACAGTGTGAATTGTGACCGCAAGAATCAGGCTTAAATAAGATTGTATTGGCAGCTCAGTACAGTTTTGTAATGTCGAAGAAACTAAGTGTAAACTGTGTAATGAAGAAAATAAGCGAAAGCTTGTACATTATATCTCTGAGTGCCATGTGTTACAGCCTTTAGACCACCTAGCTGAGGTAGGAGAACTAGTAACTATTTCATATCCTCTGAGTCTTAGAAGATATACTTTATTATATCCTAAATTTGGAATGTACATCACATGACTGCTATCAAATGTAGCAATGCCTTTCCACGCCCAAGCTGTACGCCGGGGTGGCAGATGAGTAAAATAAACTGTATTGTTCCTTTCTGTAATTGATATGTACTTATCATAATAATGTTTATAGCCTAAAATTGAAATTAATACCAGTATATGTTATAACCATGCATCAAATGTACCACAGCTTCCCGCCTGTGCAGTTAGCCAGGGTGTATATAAGGACTAAACTAAACAAAACGCTGTCCTTCTTTTCAGAGGGCCCGGACCTGTTTGGTGGAGAAGAGGGACCTTATTGACTGTAAAGCAATTCAGCCGGGATGGAGTGTCCCGTCCGGCCGATGCTGCCCTCCTGCGACGTGGACAGGTCACTACCTGCTATCCGCGGGATTTTTCGACGAAAAGGAAAAACCCGAAAACTACTGCAGAGATGAGGTCCTGGACGACTGTTTTCCACCTGTTGTCATCCGCTCAGGCGAATAATGGATTATGTCACTTCCTCGAGAAGAAAATGAACTATGCTGTGGGTATAGTGACAGAAAAATATTGTAAATTTATGTTATCCTATCCCCAAAGTTAATAGAAGTATAGGAAAATCGTTTTTTTCGGTGTCCCGGGGTGAGCTGCATAGCTCACAACAGGAGATGTAAGGCTCCTCCTGCTTCCGATACCTATAGTCACCCGTGGCCAAGGGG
>NC_051389.1:39865155-39877655 GCF_015228065.2 Penaeus monodon
GGGCCCAATCCAAACCAAATCTAAATGGAAAACAGAAAAGGGCAACTGGCAAGCCTTTCAGGGTCATGCCCACTGCTTAGAAGCAATGAACCTCCACAGAGTAAAAACGTGTAAGTGCTTGAAGCCAGACTTATTAGTGCCATAAATCAAGCAACCTCACAGACTATACCTAAAACTCGGCCATGATCCAGGAGTTATAAGGACGCCTGGTACTTTAATTACGAGATTAAGGAAGTTAACCACAGGGTGAACATGTGTAGAAAACATTTCCGAAACCAAAGAACCCCTGACAACCTAGCCCTCCTAAGGGAAGCAGTCAGGGATGCCAAAGGGAAAAACTGCCACAAGAGTCAGGCAGGAAAAGTGGCTGGAATGGCGTGAGTCTTTGACCACCGAACCACCCTTACAAAGCGTAGCAACGGGTCAGGGAGCTACTAGCCGCTCACCCCCGAGGTGCACACCCCATGACCCTGAAGCAGAAGCAAAGAGAAGGGTGGAGAAAAAGCAGCAACAGTCTGCCGGCTGAATTGAGGGCCAAACCCAAACCCAATACCTACAACCAGGCAGATTTGCTCATATCAGAGAGAGTGCAGCCAAACCTGATAACTCAGATGTTATCTTCTCTCTAAGGGAACTAGGACAAACCTACAAAAACAGTTCTTGCACAGCCAGGGAAGTACCACCCCATCTCTCTCCTCAGCTGTCTGGGCAAGACGGCCGAGAGATGGTACTAAACCGGCTCCAATGCAAAATGGGACCCCACACGAACACCTCCAGGGGTTCACAAGGGGGCATGAACACAGCACACAGCATAGCCACGCTCTTAAGCACAATCAGCACTGTTATTTCTGTGGTAGTATTCCTAGACCTGGAGAAGGCTTTTTAATTAGCAAGGTGACTGTTTCAGGAACAGAACAGCCAAAGTCAGATTCCAAGCACATGCCACTAGAAAATGGAACACCTCAGGGTGGGGTCCTCAGTCCAGCCCTTTTCAACACCCTATTGTCCTGCATCCTCAACATACAGCTCCCAGTGGGGTCCAAGATTATCTCCGATGCAGACGACCTTGCACTCATCTCCACAGGAGCACATTGCCTAAGTAAAGCCCAGCGCTGTTGGACCTTTTTGTGAGGAGTGCTGTAGGACAGGACTAAAGATATCTGCAGCCAAACCAAAGCCATGGGACTAAATGTTTAAGGCACCAGTATGAGAATCCGGGAATGGACTTAGAAAAAGGGTCTTCCAATACCTTGGGGGTAATGATTGACCAGACCCTTCCTTTAAAAAGGAGGTCCGGACTTGGTTGACTGAACCAAAGCAAGACTGGGCGTCAGAGAGCAATGTCTGGGAGACACAAAGGAGCAGACATAAAGTACAACATCATCTATGTACAGGGCCCTCGCCCATTGTGGACTATGCTTCGTTCCCGATTGCCGTAAAGCCCAAAAGAAGAGAAAAAGGGGGACAATCCAAAATGAAGCTGCCAGGACATCTGGCCCCAAAGGGACGAAGGCCCCAGCCCCTCATGGAGGCAGACCCCCCGGAACACAAATGGGAAAAAGGCAGCCAGCTTTTAAAGGTCACCAAGCACCCAGGAACACAAACATGAGACAAAAAAACCAGACGCCAGAACAAGACCACGAGCGGTTTCAAAAAAACCCTGGGTTCCACACAGCCAGGGGGGGGACGCAAAACCAAAAGAAAAACACGAAAGGGGCGGGGACCCCCTCCTGATTTTGTGAAGCCCCCCCGGGGGCGAAAAACCGACGAGCCGTTAGAGCGTCAAGGAAAAAGAACGAACCCCACCCACCCAAAAAGGCAAAAGCGAGAGGGCAGGGCAGCCATACCCGGGAGCAAAAACCATTCACGGAGGAAGTCGACCCAAAACCACAGCAGGCGCCGGCTTCGCTGCAGAGAGCACACAACCAGAGGGAACAGAAAACGCCCCCACAAGGGCAGAGGCAGGGCGACAGGGAGCCCAGCCCACGCGCCCAGAGGGAAGAAACCCGGGAAAACAGACCCAGGGCAGCCAGAGCCGAAGCAAAAACACCCGAAGCAAAAGAGGACCCAAGGCACCACAGAACAGGGGGGCCCCGGCGCCGGGCAGACAAGAGACAAGGGGGCCCGGAAGAAGGGGGGGCAGGGACGGGGAGCCCAACAACACACGGGGGGAACGACAGAAGGGGGGCACGCACAACGAGACAAGGGCCGCCCACAAAAAGCCCCCGGGGGGGAAGGAAGGCCCCGGGGACACCAGGCGGCAGGGCGCCGCGGCAACCGCCACCAAGGGGGGCAAAGGGGCAGAAAAAAAAAGGGGCGGGCCCAAAAAGGGACACGAAGACCAAAAGGAAAGGGGGGGAGAAGCCAGAACCGCAAGGGAAACAAAGACGAAGAACAAAACGCACCAGGGGGCCCGGGCCACGAACACCAGGGGGGGCCCGGAAAAAAGAGCAAGGGGAGAACCCGGGGGGGACCGAAAAAAGACAACACACAGCACACGACACACACACACACACACACACACACACACACACAACACACACACACACACACACACCACCACACACACACACCCCAAAAACACACACCCAGACGCCCCACACACGCAAAGCCCACACACACGCACAGACAAGACAGATGGGGGGGAGGAAACAGGGAGGGAGCCTAGAGAGAAAAAGAGAGAGAGAGAGAGAGAGAGGAGAGAGAGGAGAGAGAGGAAAGGAGAGAGAGAGGAGAGAGAGAAGAGAGAGAAGAGGAAAGAGAGAGAAAGAAAAAAGAGGAGAGAGAAGAGAGAAGAGGGGAGAGAAAAGGGGGAGAAAGAGAGAAGAGAGAAAGAAAGAGAGAGAGAGAAAAAAGGGGAAAGGAAAGAGAAAAGGGGGAAGAAAGAGAAGAAAGAGAGAAAGAGAAAGGAGAGAGGAGAAGAAGAGAGAGAAAGAGAGAGAAAAAAGAGGAGATAAGAGAGAGAGAGAGAGAGAGAGAAATGAGAGAGGGGGAGGAAGGGAGAGAGAGAGAAAAAGAGGGAGGGAAAAGAGAAGGGGAGAGAGAGAGAGAGAGAAGAGAGAGGAGGAGAGGAGGAGAAAGAGAGAAAGAGAAAAGAGAAAGAGGAAGAGAGGAGAGAGAAGGAGAGAGAAAGAGAGAGAGAAGAGAAGAAAAGGGGAGGGAAAAAGAAGAGAGAGAAGGGGGAAAAGAAAAAAGGGGAAAAGAGAAGAGAAGAGAGAGAAAGAGAGAGAAGCAAAGAGAGAGAAAGAGAGAGAAAGGAAGGGAAAAGAAAGGGGAAGAAAAGAGGAGAGAGAGAGGAGAGAAGAGAAAAAGAGAAGGGAAGAGAGAGAAGGAAAAAGAAAAGGAAAAAGAGAAAGAGAGAGAGAAGAGAGAGAGAGGGAAAAGAAAGAAAAAGAGAAGAAAAGAGAGAAAGAAGAGAAAGAGAGGAGAGGAGAAAGAGAGAAGGAGAGAGAGAGAAGGGAAAAGGGGGGGGAAAAAAAGAGAGAAAAAAGGGGAGAGAGGGGAAGGGGGAGAAAGAGAGAGAGAGAAAAGAGAGAAAGAGAGGGGAAAGAGAAGAGAGAGGAGGAAAAAAGAGAAAAGAGAGAAAAAGAGAGAAGAGAAAGAGGAAAAAGAGGGAGAGAGGAAAAAGAGAAAAAAGGGGGAAAAAGAAAGAAGGGGAAGAGAGAGAGAGAAGGAGAGAAGGAAGAGAGAAAGGGGGGAAGAAGGGAGGGAGAGAGAGAAAGAGAGAAAGAGAGGGAGAAGGGAGAAGAGAGAGAGAAAAAGAGAAGGGGGAGAGAGAAGGAGAGAGAGAGGGAGAAGAGAGAAAAGAGGGGGAGAGGGGGAGAGAGAGAGAGAGAAAAAATAAGAGAAGAGAGGAGAGAAGAAAAGAGGAGAGGAGAGAGAGAGGGAGAGAGAGGAAGAGAGAGAGAGAGAAGGGAGAAGAGAAGAGAGGGAGAGAGAAAGAGAGAGAGAGGGGAGAGGAGAGAGGGAGAGAGAAGAAAGAGGAGAAGAGAGAGAAGAGAGAAAGAGAGAAGAGAGAAAAGGGAGAGGGAAAAGAAGAGAGAGAGAGAGGGAGAAAAGGAGGAGAGAAAAGAGAGAGAGAGAGAGAGAGAGAGAGAGAGGGAGAAAAGAAAAAGAGGAAGAAAAGGAGGAGAGAAAGAGAGGGAGAGAGGGAGAGAGAGAGAGAAAAAGAGAGAGAAAGAGAGAGAAAAAGAAAGAGAAGGGAGAGAGAAGAAAGGGAAAAAGAGAGGGGGAAAAGAGAGGGGGGGAGGAGGGGGGGAGAGAGAAGGGGGGGAGGAGGGAGAGAGGGGGAAAAGAGAGGGGGGAGGGAGAGGAGAGAGAGGGAGAGAGAGAGAGAGAGAGGGAGAGAGAAGAGAGAACCCCCCCCCCCCGGGGGGGGGGGAGGAGAGAGAGAGAAGAAAGAGAAAGAGAGAGAGAGAGAGAGAGAAGAGAGAAAAAAAAGAAGGGGGGGGGGGGGGGGGGGAAAAAAAGAAAGAAAGAGAGGAGAAAGAGGAGAGAAAAGAAGAGAAGAGAAGAGAGAGAGGAGAGAGAAGGGGAGAGAAAGGAGGGAGAGAGAGGGGGAGAGAGAGAGAGAGAGAGAAGGGGAGAAGAAAAAGAGGGAGAAGTAAAGAGGAAGGGGGAGAGAGAGAGAGAAGAGAGGGAGGAGAGAAGAAGGGAAAAGGAGGAGAGAGAAAGAGAGAGGGGAGAGAAGGGAGAGAGAGAAAGGGAGAGAGAGGGAGGGGGGAGAGAGAAGGAGAGAGAGAGAGAAGAGAGAAAAGAGTGAGAGAAAAGAAGGGGGGGGAAAAAGGGGGGGGAAAGAGAGAGAAAAGGGAGGGGGAAAGGGGGGAAAGAGGGAAGAGAAGGGGGGAAAAGGGGAAAAAAAATAGAGAAAGAAAAAGAAAAGAGAGATAGAAGAAAAGAAGACGGGCCCGGGGGGGGGGGGTGGGGAAGAGAATTAAAAGAGAGAGAAGAGAAAGAGAGAGAGAAGAAAGGGGGAATAAAGAATAAGAAAGGAAAAGAGGGAAGAAAAAAAAAAAAAAAAAGAAAAAGAGAAAAAAAAAAAAAAAAAAAAAAAAAAAAAAAAAAAAAAAAGAAGAGAAAAAAAAAAAGAAGAGAAAAAACAAAAAAAGAGAAAAAGAAAAAAAAGAAAAGATAGAAGAGAAAAAAGAATAGAGAAAAAAAAGAAAGGGAAGGAAAAGATAAAGAAAGAGGGGAAGACAAAAAAAAAAGAAGGGAAAATAAAGAGAAAAGAAAGAAAAAAAGAATTTAAAAAAAAATAGAAAAAGAATAAAAAAAAAAAAAAAAAAAAAAAAAAAATTAAAAAATAATAAAAAAAAAAAATAAAAAAAAAAAAAAAAAAAAAAAAAAAGAAATTAAAAAAAAAAGAAAAAATAAAATAGAAAAAATTAATATATAATAATAATATAATTTAAAAAAAATAAAATTTTATAATAAAAAATAAATATAATTAGAGAATATTATATATAAATTATATTAAATAAAGATAAAGAAAAAAAAAAATAAAAAAATATAATAAAAATAAATATATATATATATAATTTTAAAATAATAAAAAAATAATAAAATTTTATATATATATAAATATATTTTTAAAAATAATAAATTTTAAATAAAAGTAATATATATATAAAATTATAAATAGATAAATTATAATAATAATTTTTAAAAATAAAATATTTTATGATAATATATATATATATAAATAATATTATATAATAATATATATTTTAAAAATATATATTTTAATAAAATTATATATATTATAATAGATTATTATATATATATATATATATATATATTTTATATTAAATAATATAATATATATAATATATAATTTATATAAATTATATAAAATTTTTTAAAAATATATATATATTATATTATATAAATTATATATAATATTAATATATATATTTTATAATTTTTATATAATATTAGATAGAAATAATAATATAAATTTTATAATTTAATATATAAAATTAATATATTTATATAATATAGATATAATATATTAATATAATATATATAAAATATATATATATTATATAATAATTTAAAATTTTAAAACTATATATAAAATAATTATATAATAATTTTTTTAAAATTTTAAAATATTAAATATATTATATATAATATTAATAAAATATTATATATATTATTTATATAATATATATATATATAATTTTTATAAATATTATTATATTTTTTAATAATATATTTATATAATATAATATATATAATATTTAAATTTAAAAATTTAATAATATATATATATTTTTTTTTTTTTTTTTTTTTAAATTTTTTATATATTAAATATAAATAATATATTATATATTATTAAATTTAATTATTTTTATAAATAATTATATTATTAATATATATTATATAAAATTATATATTTAAAATAAAAAATAATAAATATAAAAAATATATTTTAAAATTTTTTTTTTTATTTTTTTTTTGTATTTTGGGTTTTTTTTTGGTTTTTTTTTTTTTTTATTTTTTTTTTGGTTTTAAATTTTTTTTTTTTTGTTTTTTTTTTTTTTTGTTTTTTTTTTTTGTGTTTTTTTTTAAGGGGTATTGTTTTTTTTTTTTTTTTTTTTGGGGGGAAATTTTTTATTCTTAAAAAAATTTTTAAAAAGGGGGTTTTTTTAAAAATTTTTTTCTTTTTTAAATTTCATTTTTTTTAATTTATTTTAAATTTGGATTTAAATTTATTAAAAAGTATTTAAAGTTTTTCTTTTCAAAATTTTTTACATTTAATATGGGAAAATTTTTTTAACATTGGTTTTATTTAAAGTTTAAAAATTTGGGGAATTAAAGGTTTTAAAATATTTTATTTAAAAAAATTTTTTTTTTTTTTAAAATAAATTTTCTTTATAAATTTTTTAAATTAATTTTTTTTTTTTAAAATTTTTTGAATTTTTTCGAAAAAAGAAAATTAAATTTTTTTAAAAAAAAAAAAAAAAATTTTTTTTTTTTTTTTTTTTTAAAAAAACAAAGGGCCCAGGGGAAAAATGGGGGGGGGGGGGGGGGGGGGGGGGGGGGGGGGGGGGGGGGGGGGGGGGGGGGGGGGGGGGGGGGGGGGGGGGGGGGGGGGGGGGGGGGGGGGGGGGGGAGTCCATGCCCTTGACAAGTGGTGTTCTTTGAGGGGTTGATAGCGTACCAAACCCTGGGTTGGTGAGAAGCCCCGGAGTGTGTGTGTGTTGGGTGTGGTGTGTGTGGTGTGCGTGTGCTGTGTGTTGTAGGTTTTAGGTAAACACTACGGTTAGTCAAATTAGCTCTTTATTTCCTGAGCTCACAATGGTGTTCTGTGGTCAGCCGATGAGTGCGTGTTGATTCGTTCGTCATTTGTTTGAGATATGCGAAGTTCTGGCTTCTCCCAGGCCTTCATATATGTGGTCTGTCCTGTGTCAGCTATTTATGGCCGTCTCATTTTTTTTTTTTCTGACACTCTATGCTTACCTTGGTGGCGGGATTGCCAGCAGGCGCTCCTGCCGTCATGGTGTAAGCATGCGGCATAATCTCATTACCAACCCGGCGGCTGTTGTGGGCGGTCCTTGTCTCAGAAATTGTGCGTGCTCACAATTCTGTAAGTAATGTACCAGTGTGTTGTTCGGCTCACCACAGTGCATGCAACACCCTTCTTCATGGCCAATTGTCTCTATGATCTGCCGTGCGCAGTGGTAACCAGCCTGATTCTGTGAAGAATGACTTCGGTACCTCTAATGATTGCTTCAGAGAGTGCTTTGCTTCAGGCAGTCAATGGCTGCCCTGGAGTCTGTATGTATGACCACGTGTTCTTCCCTCTGGGACGCGTGGGCTAGAGCTCCCATGATCGCAACTGCCTCTGCTTGTAGTGAGGAGGCGTTGTCTGTTACCCTCATGGATTGTGTGACATCTCTAGCAGCGAAGCCGGCGCCTGCAGTGTGGTTTAAGGGATCGACTAATCCATCCGTGAAGTAGGTTCTGCTACCCGGAGTGATGGCTGCAATGACCCTCTCAGCTTCTGCCTTTAGGCTAGGCATGGTGTATCGATTCTTTCTCCTTGACAAGCTCATAACAGAGAACTCGATCAAGGTTTGCGCCCACGGCGGGGCTTCAACAAAGTCAGGATGGGGGAGTCCATGCCCTTGACAAGTGGTTGTTCTTTGAGTTGATAGCGTACCAACACCCTGGCTGTGTGAGACAGCCAGGAGTTGTTTGCAAACAACTCGTGGTCTTGTTCTAGGTGTCTGAGTATTTTTTGTCTCATGTTTGTGTTCCTGGGTGCTTGGATGACCTTTGAAAAGAACTGAGCTGCCATTAGATCAATTTGTGATTCCAGAGGGAGAAGGTCTGCCTCCATGAGGAGGCTGAGGGCCTTTGTCCACTTTGGGGCCAGAATGATCCTGGCAGCTTCATTTTGGATTGTCTCCAATTTTTCTCTTAATCTTGGCTTTGCGGTAATCAGGGAGACAGAAGCATAGTCCACAATGGGACAGATGGCATGTACATAGAATGATGTTAGTACTTTATGTCTGGCTCCTTTGTGTCTCCCAGACATTGCTCTCATGACAGACAGTCTTGCTTTGGTTCAGTCAACCAAGTACAGGACCTCCTTTTTAAAGGAGAGGGTCTGGTCAATCATTACCCCCAAGGTATTGGAAGACCATTTCTAAGTCCATTCCCGGGATTCTCATACTGGTGCCTTGAACATTTAGTCTCGAGCCATGGCTTTGGATTAGGCTGCAGATATCTTTAGTCCTGTCCTACAGCACTCCTCACAAACAAGGTCCAGACAGCGCTGGGCTTTACTTAGGCAATGTGCTCCAGTGGAGATGATTGCAAGGTCGTCTGCATCGGAGATAATCTTGGACCCCACTGGGAGCTGTATGTTGAGGATGCAGGACAATAGGGTGTTGAAAAGGGCTGGACTGAGGACCCCACCCTGAGGTGTTCCATTTTCTAGTGGCATGTGCTTGGAATCTGACTTTGGCTGTTCTGTTCCTGAAACAGTCACCTATCCAAGCCAGGAGCTTTTCTTTGATTCCCTTCTGGATCAGGGTCTCCTGAATAGCAAGAGGACTTGCTAATTAAAAAGCCTTCTCCAGGTCTAGGAATACTACCACAGAAATAACAGTGCTGATTGTGCTTAAGAGCGTGGCTATGCTGTGTGCTGTGTTCATGCCCCCTTGTGAACCCATGGAGGTGTTCGTGTGGGGGTCCCATTTTGCATTGGAGTCGGTTTAGTACCATTCTCTCGGCCGTCTTGCCCAGACAGCCGAGGAGAGAGATGGGGTGGTACTTCCCTGGCTGTGCAAGAACTGTTTTTGTAGGTTTGTCCTAGTTCCCTTAGAGAGAAGATAACATCTGAGTTATCAGGTTTCGGCTGCACTCTCTCTGATATGAGCAAGTCTGCCTGGTTGTAGATATTGTTGGTTTGCCCTCAATTCAGCCGGCAGACTGTTGCTGCTTTTTCTCCACCATTCTCTTTGCTTCTGCTTCAGGGTCATGGTGTGTGCACCTCGGGGCTGAGCGGCTAGTAGCTCGCCTGACCCGTTGCTACAGCTTTGTAAGGGTGGTTCGGTGGTCAAAGGACTCACGCCATTCCACCACTTTTCCTGCCTGACTCTTGTGGCAGTTTCCTTGGCATCCCTGACTGCTTCCCTTAGGAGGGCTAGGTTGTCAGGGGTTCTTTGGTTTCGGAAATGTTTTCTACACATGTTCACCCTGTGGTTAACTTCCTTAATCTCGTAATTAAAGTACCAGGCGTCTTTATAACTCCTGGATCATGGCCGAGTTTTAGGTATAGTCTGTGAGGTTGCTTGATTTATGGCACTAATAAGTCTGGCTTCAAGCACTTACACGTTTTTACTCTGTGGAGGTTCATTGCTTCTAAGACAGTGGGCCAATGCACCCTGAAAGGCTTGCCAGTTGGCCTTGTCTGTTTTCCATTTTAGATTTGGTTTTGGCATTTGGGTAGTAACAGTGCCATAATAGTCACTTGTGACAGTCTCATCGACACACCATCTAATTCTCTCCACCAGAGCGGCAATGGCCAGGGTGAGGTTTAGGACCCTGTAAGGTTTATGACAGAGGAACACAAATGAAGCCACCCGTGAAGCATGAGACTTCAGGCTTAGAGGCCAAGGAAAATGAGGGGGCCCCGTTCGTTCCTCGAAAAGGGAGTGAGGGGACCAAGCTGAAGGCTCAGAACCCCACGACCTCACAGGCCAATTATCCCGGAGATGCAGCCTACCAGGAGCGTGATAATATGAGAAACTGGAAAAAAATAAATCCTAAAATATATATTATATTACTTATATATATATATATATATATATATATATTATAACATAAAAATACTTTAAAATATATATATAAAAATTTTAAAAAAAAAACATATTATAAAAATATAATAATACTATATTATATATTTAAATATATAAATTATATTAAAAATATATTTCTATATTATATTTATTTAATATATAATATATATAATATTTTTATTATATAAAAATATATATTTTAATATATATAATATATATTATATTATATATATTATTCTATATTTTAATTATAAATTTTTTTAAATATATATAATTTTATATTTACATGCCATGCCCCCTGACAGTGGCACTGGGCTGAAAAGACCCTAGTGCGGCCTGATATATTGGCCACTATTCGACTTCCAGACGAAACCACAGAGACTGTGTGGTGTCACAGGGCATTGTGTGCATTTCAAGGGCCAGTGGAGGTCGTATTGGCGTGGGCAGCACGGTGCAGCGGCTGCCGGTGTATGTGGCCCGATCTGGACGAGCACTGCTTGCTGGGCCTTGACTACCTACCAGAGTAAGGTGTGTGTCGACCTTGGCGGAAAGCTGGTGGGGGGGCAGGGTTTAAGAGGTGCCCTTGCTTCCAAGGTTGGCTGTGCAGAGGTATTACGGCTGAGCGACTGCACCTGCCCCCAGGACAGAGTCTAGAATCCGGTGTCAGTGTCAAGAGTGATGCGTGGAGTAGAGGGCCTCGGGAGCCCATCCGAAACCTGTCAGCTGGCTGATGGCGTAGCGGTTGGGCGGAGCCTTTTTGGGACCAGGGGAGGGTTAGTTACAGTGTTGGTACCCAAACTTCTCTGATAAGGCCCAAAGGTGCCAGCTGGTGCAAAGCGGGGCACTTGTGAGAAGTGGAGCGCCCAGAAGAGTCGTCGGGGAGCGAGGAGTTGGTTGGTGTGGGGCCGTTGCCTGACTTCCTCGAGGACTTGGCTCACCGGAGCGCTGCTAACCTGACGGAAGCACAGACAGAGAAGATGCGCCACACCCTGTCTCAGTATGCAGATGTTTTAGCGGGGGTGACTTGGACCTGGGCCGCACAGGATTGGTGAAGCCCCCGCATTAACCCCGGGAAAGTACTTTGCCCATCAAGAGCCCCCCCCCCCCCTCCCGACGTATTGCACCAACCAGGCGAGAAGAGATGCAGCGCACTGTCAATGAGCTGGCGGCACAGGGGGTGATTGAAGGGTCAGACAGTCCATGCTCATCAGTGGTAGTCCTGGTGAAAAAAAAGGACGGCACACAACGTTTTCTGTGTGGACTACCAGGCGCTGAATGACATGACTATCAAGGACTCATACCCTTGCCGAGATTGATGACACACTCGATGCATTGGTGGGGGCCAGGTAGTTCCCCACACTCGACCTGAAGTCGGTTATCACCAAGTGGAGATGGCGGAGAGGACAAGCCAAAGACTGCCTTTTCCTTCGGGCAAGGCCTGTGGCAATTCAACGCCCATGCCCTTTGGTCTCTGCAGTGCCCAAGGTTGTTTCGAGCGTCTGATGGAGAGGGTATTGGATGGCCTGCAGTGGGAATGGCGCTTGTTCTACATTGATGACGTCATCGTCTTCGGGACACCTTCGAGGAGGAGCTGGAGCGGCGGGAGGAAGTACTACAGTGGTTGAGGAAGGCCAAACCCTCAAACTCAGCCCCAAGAAATGCTCGATGTTCCAGCATGAGGTGCCATTTCTGGGGCATGTAGTCAGTCAAGACGGTGTGTTGCACCGACCCACAGAAGATGGCGGTAGTGGAGAAGTGGCCAGTTCCCACCAACGTGCCGGAAGTCAGGAGCTACCTGGGCCTGTGTACATACTACCGCCGCTTTGTACAGGACTTTGCCAGTGTAGCGGCTCCTCTCCCCCGACTTACATAAAAAAGGGAGTGCTTCCAGTGGGACGGGGCCCGTGCCCAGTCTGCATTTGACACCTGAAAAAGGGCCCTGGTGGAGCACCGGTCTTGCCCTATCCGGACCGAACTCCCTTACCTGTTGGACACTGTCGCTAGTGCGGAAGGCTCGGGGCAATTTTGTAAACAGATAAAGGATTTGAAGGAGTATGTCGTGGCCTACTACAGTGCCAAGTTCAGCAGGCCTGAACGCAACTATTGTGTGACAAGGAAAAGAGTTGCTGGCGATGGTGAAGAGTCTCGAGCACTTTCACCCATACCTCTATGGTGCGAGTTAAACCA
>NC_051389.1:39882655-39890155 GCF_015228065.2 Penaeus monodon
CGTTGATGCTGAAACAAGGTTGTACTGCCCCCTTTTACTTGCCTAGGTATACCTATGCTGGACGTGTTTTATTATTTTACATAACCTTTTACTGTGAACCATGTGTGCTTTCTTTTACTTTTTGCTTATTCTGAATTTTACTTACTTTTATCTTGCGCTTTAATCGTTTCTTTTATTCATGCTTTACTCTTTTACTTGAGCTTTTGCTTTTTTTTTTATTTTTTTCCTGTCTTTAAGCCCTTCTGGCACACTGTTTTTCTTAAGCCCTTCTGCCGTATTTTTATTAGTTCTTTTTTCACGTAATAGTTTGTTTTACTTTGGTGCCTTATGCACGGTTCTTTTTGTTCATTTTAGGATTTTATTTTATTTACCATGTATTATCTTCATATTAGTCACGCTCCTGGTAGGCCTGCATCTCCGGGGATAATTGGCCTGTGAGGTCGTGGGGGTTCTGAGCCTTCAGCTTGGTCCCCTCACTCCCTTTTCGAGGAACGAACGGGGCCCCCTCATTTTCCTTGGCCTCTAAGCCTGAAGTCTCCTGCTTCACGGGTAGCTTCATTTGTGTTCCTCTGTCATATAACCTTACAGGTCCTAAACCTCACCCTGGCCATTGCCGCTTGGTGGGAGAATTTGTGGGGTTCGATAGAACTGTCACAAATGCTATTTGGGCCCTTTTTCTACCCAATGCCAAAAACCAATCAAATGGAAACAGACAAGGCCACTGGGAAGCCTTTCAGGGTGCTTGGCCCCCCGTCTTAGAAACATACATATTTATATATACATGTATTAACATGTATAAATATATATGTACATGTATACACACACACACACACACACACACACACACCACACACACAAAAACACACATTTCACACACACAGACAAATATAGATACATAAATATATAGATATTATATATATATATAATATATATATATACTATATATATATATATATACATACATACACACAGACCCACACATATATGTATAGACAGAGAGATAGAAAGATAGAACATAAAACATAAAACCACACACACACACACACACAAACACACAACCACACACACACACACACACACACACACCACACACACAAACACACACACACGCGTGCGCACACACACACAAATACACACCACACACCAACAAACACACCCACACACACATGATATATATATATATCTATATATATATTATATAATATATATATATATATATTAATGTATATATATATATATATATATATATACCACATTGTGATGGTATAAGATTACTCTAATATCCACAACAAAGAGAAATTAAAAGGTGGTGTCAAATCACAGCAAGCTGATACGATAACAATATATTATAATTCAATAAACACTAGTATATAGGCACGATATAATATATATAATCTACAGTATCTAGGACAACAATATGATAATATATGTGAAAGAAAGGACGTCTGGAAAAAAAGATCAATTAGTAGCACTAATCACAGTATATAGGAAATGATATAATATATATGTGACGAGAAAGACTCTGGAAATAAAGATCATATTAGCACTAATCACAATTCGTGGGTGCAGGTAATGGAGTTGGGTGTGGGCAACGAGGTCCCCCCCCCCCCTGCTAGACCAAGTGTTCCTTGCGTCTTTGCTAGCGGTTTTTATCTTGGGTCGCAGGGCGATGACCCGTCTCACAGGAAAATTAGGTGTGGCGGATCCAAGTGTAGCTTAGGTTGCTATTTTCCTGATGGATGCTGGGATCGTCTCAATTCATAGGTCCACCTTCGAGCGGTCTCTGAGGGTGATTTTCTATGATGCGGAAATGACCAGATTATCCAGAAAGGTTCAAAGTCGCAGGCACTGCCCGGACGCGTCTATGCCGGACCCTGGGTGAGATACCCCCGAAAACTCGGCAGTAAGGGTTAACATCGGGTATATTGTAATTTGATAAGATTTTCTCAGGTCCCCCCCCCCCCAGGTTAACTCTAAATTAATACTGTTACGCCGGCCACCTCATCTCTCTGCAACCAAAACAAGCGGTAGGCCAGACGGCGTGCTATTCACAGGGTCGTGAAACACTTGAAAACAGCTCCAAGAGGCACCGAGCACCACAGCTCCAGGAACAACACGAGAGGAAACGCAAGTGGAGAGGCCAGGGCATAAATAAACCAAAATGCCAGTCTTTCTTTATTTACACAGGTATTTACCGGTTTACACTTTTCTATAGGCACAAATACAGGGGGGAACCCAGCATGTCACACGGCACGATTACAGCTTATTTTAACCACCCAAGGGCAACACAAATTACTTATAGGTCACAAGGGCACACACGAGGTCTCACAGGAGCAGCACCCAACGGCTTCTACCTTGTTCCTCCGCTTCACAGCCAGTTGGCATGTTTGCCCAGTCCCGTCATGTTTAACACATAGCCCAGGTCATCCTTTCATGTTAACACATGTTTCGCCAGAGACAAAGAACCACTGGCATAGACTATCCCCCCTATCAAGCAGACGACCCGTCTGCTCTGGACATACCTAACCTGAAACAAACTATCAGAAAATTTAAATAAAAAAATTAGTCCTCAGGAACAAACAACATTCTTTTCAAACAAAAGTAACGTAATGTCAATCCAGTTCAGAAACACAAAAAATCTGTCATCCACGCGGCTTTCGTTGCTCTCGCTGGGGTTCGCTCTGTGAGGAGTGTGTGGGTGGCGGTAGATAGGCAGTGGGCACCCAGAGGGGTATCTCCGGCTCCAAGACCTGGCTCATGGTCACCATTGGACGCCTGTTGCATCGCCCTCACTGTCCAAATGCTCGTCCTCATTTCGGTCAGCGTCTGCCCACGTCCTCATCGCCGCTACTGGGGCTAACATCATTCTTTTTCACCATGGCCCCAGGAGTAGCTTCTGGCCCATGGTAACGCCACAACCGGGAGTCACGGGGGACACCGACGGTCGTTTAGCCCTGCTGCCGAATTCGATAGGGACATCAGAGATGGCTGTACCACCGTGTAAGCGCCCTTCCCAGGGCATATTGTAGCTTCGGCGAGAGCCTCGCTTCCGACGCGGGTTATGCAGCCATACTCTTCACCTATGTTGTAACTCACTTCCCCTCCATGCGACGGTCATAGGTCTCCTTCCATGGCATGGCCGGATACATTGAGCTTGCCACGCAATCGTCGGTGCACCTCGTGCCAGGTTCTCCTGCAGTGCCACTGCATTAGCGAGAGGTGACCAGTTGGGAAGTTCACGTCGGGTGGCCGCCCTGTGGCGAATCCCACTGGAGCCTGGGAGCTCAGGCCAAACATGAGTCGGGCAGGTGGAAAGCCGTTACCTCATGCACAGCAGACGGGTAGGCCATGGCATCGGTGGGCAGCGTGAGTCCCCAGTCTTCCTGACTTTCCCTGCAATATTTAGGCTAACTGTGGAGCTAAGGGTGCGGTTAAAACCGCTCACCCTATACCATCGGACTGTGGATGGAGGTGTGTGTCCGGTGTCTTGCACACCCTAACAGCTCGCAACCACTCACGGAAACACTCGTGATCAAACTCAAGGCCTTGATGTCAGCGTGCAGATTCAGAAGGAACACAAAACGGGCAATGAATTCTTCAACTAACACGCTAGGCCACGGTCTCGGCCTCGTGGTTTAGGGTAGTGCATACCTCAGGCACTTTGAGAAATAGTCCATCTTACACACAGATGTACGCGGTTTCCTTGTGGCGTGAGAGCAGCGGAACCAGCAATGTAATATTGCCCCCCGTTCCATGGGCGCTCCACACAGTACACCTGTAAAGGGGCACGGTTTTTCTAGCAGGGCCATTCGGGCACTGTACACATCACATGCTCTACAACATCAGATACGTCATTTCCATGCCACCCAGTAGAAGCGTGGACGGAGACGGACTCAGGGTCTTTTTCTCACCCAAGTGGTCACTGTAAAACCGGCATGTAATCCCTCAGCAACTCAGCACGCATGGCTCTGGGTAATACAACTACCCACGTGTCACTGTCCACTTCACTCAACTGCACCCAGCGCTCACTAACAAACCGCTTTGAGCCACTTCGTAATGTTTCCCACTGGTCCACAAGACACTTTGTGGGGGGCTCTCCGCAGCCCGGCCTCCCAACTGGGGCGTCCACTGGAGCCTCAAGCCACCGGCAAGGGAAGCAAGGTCAGAGTCCTCACGGTGTGCCTTACGCCACTCATCATCCCCTTTAGTGGAGCATTCCGCACCTGCAGACGGAGGCACACAGGATCAGAGTCCTTCTGGGACACAGTGTGAGCAAACTAGGCTCACACATGCATCGACTCAGGCTGTCAGCGTTGCAATGGACACGACCGGGCGTGGGAAGAATGTGGTAGTTGTACTGCTCAAGGCGCCCCCCCCCCTAACCACCTTGCCAGCTGACACTCTCGTACCTCAGCGACTTCCACACTGAGGGCAGCATGGTCAGTCCGGATGGTGAACTCGGCACCATAGAGGTATGGGTGAAGTGCTCGAGACTCTTAACCATCGCCACGCCAACTATTCCTTGTCAAACAATAGTTGCGTTCAGGCCTGCTGAACTGGCACTGTAGTAGCCAGAATACTCTTCAACTCCATTCATGTGACAAAATTGCCCCGATGCCTTCCGCACTAGCGACAGTGTTCAACAGGTAAGGAGCTCGGGTCGGATAGGGCAAGGACCGGTGCTTCCACCATCCACAGGGCCTTCTTCAGGTTGTCAAATGCAGACTGACACGCCTCGTTCCCACTGGAAGCACTCCCCTTTTTCATGTTAAGTCGGTGGGAGAGGTAGAGCCGATACACTGGCAAAGTCCGTACAAAGCGGCGGTAGTATGTACAACCGGCCAGGATACTCCTGACTTCCGGCCGTTGGGGGAAACTGGCCACTTCTCCACTACCGCCATCTTCTTGGGTCGGTGGCAACACACCGTCTTCGACTGGACGACATGCCCCAGAGATGCACCTCATGCGGGAACATCGAGCATTTCTTGGGGCTGAGTTGAGGTGGCCTTCCTCAACCACTGAGTTACTTCCTCAGGCCGCTCCAGCTTCCTCCTCGAAGGTGCTCCGAAGACGATGACGTCAAATCAATGTAGACAAGCGCCACTCTCCCACTGAGGGCCCTCCAATACCCCTCTCCATCAGGACGCTCGAAACAACCTTGGGCACTGCAGAGACCAAAGGGCATGGACGTTGAATTGCCACAGGCCTTGCCGAAGAAAAGCAGGTTCTTTGGCTTGTCCTCTTCCGCCATATCCACTTGGTGATAATCCCGACTACGTCGAGTGTGGGAGAACTACCTGGCCCCCAACAATGCACGGTGTGTCATCAATTTCGGCACATGGGTATGAGTCCTTGATAGTCATGT
Organism: Penaeus monodon; assembly: GCF_015228065.2. Taxonomy (NCBI): domain Eukaryota; kingdom Metazoa; phylum Arthropoda; class Malacostraca; order Decapoda; family Penaeidae; genus Penaeus; species Penaeus monodon. The sequence continues at coordinate 39,888,021 of NC_051389.1, forward strand.
CATTCAGCGCCTGGTTAGTCCACACAGAGCGTTGTGTGCCGTCCTTTTTCTTCACCAGGACTACCACTGATGAGCATGGGACTGTCACTGGACCGTCAATCACCCCCTGTGCGCCCGCTCATGACAGTGCGCTGCATCTCTTCTCGCCTGGTTGGTTGCATACGTCGGTTGAGGGGGGGGGGGGGGCTCTTGATGGGCAAAGTACTCGTGTTAATGCGGTGCTTCACCAATCCTGTGCGGCCCAGGTCCAAGTCACCCCTGCTAAACACAGCTGCATTACTGAGACAGGGTGTGGCGCATCTTCTCTGTCTGTGCTTTCCGTCAGGTAGCAGCGCTCCGGTGAGCCAAGCCTCGAGGAAAGTCATGGGCAACGGCCCCACATCCAACCAACTCCTCGCTCCCCGACGACTCTTCTGGGCGGCTCCACTTCCTCACAAGTGCCCAGCTTTGCACAGCTGGCAACTTCTGGGCCTTATCAGAGAAGTGGCTACCAACACTGTAACAAAACCCCTCCCCTGTCCAACAAGGCTCGCCAACCGCTACGCATCAGCCAGCTGCAGGTTTCGGATGGGCTCCCGAGGCCCTCACTCCACGCATCACTATTGACACTCGACACCGGATTCTAGGGACTCTGGCCTGGGGGCAAGGTGCCAGTCGCTCAGCCGTAACTACCTCGGCACAGCCAACCTTCTGGAAGCAAGGGCCACCGCTTCACCGTGCACCCGTCACCAAGCTTCACCGTCCAGTCGACACACACCTGACTCTGCGTCAGGTAGTCAAGGCCCAGCAAGGGGGCGGGCTCGTAATGATCGGCCACATATCACGGCAGCCGCGGCACGGCTGCCCACGCCAATACGAGCCTCCACGGGCCCCGGGAGCGGCACACAATGCCCGGGGACACCACACAGGCGCGGGGGGCGGCCGGGAAGTCGATCTGGGGGCCAGGATTAGCAGGGCCGTCACGAGGGGCTGCTCAGCCCCGTGTCCACGGCAGGCGGCAGGAGGGAAAAGATAAAGAAGAGAGAGAGAGAGAGAGAGAGAGGGAAAAGAGAGAGAGAGGCAAAGAGAGAGAGGCAAGACGAGAGGGAGGGAAATAGAGAGAGAGAGAGAGACCGAGAGAGAGAGAGGAGAGACGAGAGAGAGAGATGGAGAGGGAGAGAGGAGAAGAGAAGAGAAGTAGGAGAGGAGAGAGAAGAGACGAGAGAGAGGAAGAGACAGAGAGATGAGAGAGAGAGGGAGGGAGAGAGAGGGAGAGAGAGAGAGAGAGAGAGACAGAGAGAGAGAGAGAAGGAGAGAGAGAGAGAGGAGAGATAAGAAGTAGAGAGAGAGGAGAGAGAGGCAGAAGTGAGAGAGAGGTGGGGGAGGGAAGAGACGGAGGGGGGAGAGAGGGAGAAAAGAGAGAGAGACAGAGAGAAATAAGAAGTGGATGAGAGAGCGGGTGAGAAATAGATAAACTACGGAGAGACAGAAAAAAAGAGAGAGAACCGGGAGAGACGAGTAGAGAGAGAGGATGAGAGAGAGAGAGAGAGAGAGAGAGGATCTGAGATAGCAGAGAGAGAGAGAGAAGAGATAGAGATGATGGAGAAATAAAAGAGTAAGACAGAGATGGGGAGGTGAGAGAGAGAGAGAGAGAGAAATAGATCGAGGGAGAGGTAGTAGAGTAGAGAGAGAGAGAGAGAGAGAGAGAAGGGAAAGAGAGAGAGAGATCGAGAGAGATAGAGAGAGAGAGAGAAGGGAGGAGGGAAAGTGGCAGAGAAAACAAGAACAAGAAAGAGATATCGAGGGAGGGAGAGAGTGAGAAAGAGAGAGTGGGAGAGAAGACAGACATAGGGCAGATAGAGCGGAGAGAGAGCGAAGAGAGAGATAGAGAGGATAGAGAGAGAAGAGAGGAGAGGGAGAGAGGATTAGAGGAGAAGAGGAGAGAGAGACAATGAACATAGAGATACAGTGAGAGAGAGAGAGAGAAGAGAGAGGACGAGAGAGATAGAGAGAGAGAGAGACAGAGAGCGAAGAGGGGAGAGAGAGAGGAGAGAGAGAGTATAGAGAGAGAGAGATGATGATGAGAGACACAGAGGAGAGAGAGAGAGAGATAGAGAGGAGACAGAGAGTATGAGTATAGAGATACACAGATAGAG
>NC_051389.1:39897655-39901844 GCF_015228065.2 Penaeus monodon
CTTCTTTTTAACAACTCGTGGAGGATGCCAAAGTCCTCCATATCCTCCCCCCTCAGTAACAGCCTGTCCAGGACAGGATGATACACAGTCTTTGTCACAGTCATCGTAGCACACACAGTAACCTGCACGGGGGGGCAAAATGGTACTACCACCTTGGCCACAGCGTGACCTATAGGCTATGGAAGGCTAGGAGGAGCCCTTACATCTCCTGTTGGGAGCTATGCAGTCTCACAACCCCCCCTGGACACCGAAAAAAAAACACGTTTCCTAAATTCTATTACACTTTGGGGATAGGATAAAAACATAAATTTACAACTATTTTTTTTTTCTGTCACTATACACAGCATACGTTCATTTTTCTCGAGGAAGTGACATATCCATTATCGCCCTGAGCGGATGACAACAGGTGGGAAAAACAGTCGTCCAGGACCTCATCTCTGCAGTAGTTTTCTGTTTCCTCTTCGTCGAAAAATGCCGCGGATATGCAGGTAGTGACCTGTCCACGTCGTAGGAGGGCAGCATGGGGCCGGACAGACATTTCCATCCCGGCTGAATTGCTTTACAGTCAATAAGGTCCCTCTTCTCCACAAACGGGTCGCTGGCCTCTGAAACAAGAAGGACAGGGTTTTGTTTAGTTTAGCCCTTTTATATACCACCCTGGCTAACTGCACAGGCGTGGGCCAAGCTGTGGTACATTTGATGCATGGTTATAACATATCTGGTATTACATTTCAATTTTAGGCTATAACATTATTAGATAAGTACTATATCAATTACAGAAAGGAACAATTACAGTCGTTTATCTACTCATCTGCCACGCCGGCGTAAAAGGTTGGGCGTGGAAAGGCTTGCTACATTTGATATGCAGTCAGTGATGCTACATTCCAAATTTAGGATATAATATAAGTATATCTTCTAAGACATCAGAGGATATGAAATAGTTACATATTTCCCATACCTCAAGCTGGGTGGCCTGAAAGGCTGTAACACATGGCACTCTGAAAATATAATTACAAGCGTTCGCTTATATTCTTCATTACACAGTTTACACTTAGTTTCTCGACATTACAAACTGTACTGAGCTGCCAATACATCTATATCCAAGCCTGATTCTTGCGGTCACAATATCACACTGTCTTGTTCTTGTTTTATATAAACCATAGGTGAATGAATTTTGCCTAAACCGGTTTCATAATGCTTTATGCTACAGCTTTCAGGGCGTTGAGAATTAATTAACTCAGTCAAGTCCTTTTTAAAAGGGAAAGCTTTAATATTGTAAAAAAATCCTGGAAATGGGTTACCCAAGATCTATATCCACACTTGCTTGTCACATGCTGACTTTGCCAGGCGATCAGCATGATCATGCCTGGGGATTCCAACATGCGATGGAATCCACACAAAACGTATATCATGGCCTCGTTCTTTTGCACGATACGTTTATCCTGATGTCATTAGCGATATTAACTGCACCTTTGTCTAGAGTGTTCAGGCCTGGAGAGCACTCTGTGAATCACAGAATATTACCCCCGAGCCTTGTTTCAATAGAAATTCGGTGGCCATGAGTATTCCTCCCAACTCAGTTTGCGTAGTGCTAGCCCAGTCATGAACCCTCCTACAATCCTGGTGCTTCAAGATATTGTTTTTATACAACAAAAGCACATCCTGCTCTACTCCCAGACTCTAAGGCCCCGTCAGTGTAGCATTCATATGCATTGGATAGAGTTTCAAGATGCTCATTTATAATTGCAAGTGCTTAATTGCATACTGCTTAAGTATAGCAGGGGGGACACTGTCTTTTTTGGGGGCAGTCGTATAATATATACTTAGGTCCGACAATTTTCCACGGGAGTACAGAACGTCCATGTGGGGTCTTAGTTTTTGGGTATGTTCAGCTGAGCTAATTGTTTACATGTTACTTGTATCCATGGATTTGAGTAAGAATCGGGTGTTGTCATGCAAAGGTAGCTCCACTGTTCTGTGTTTTAGTTGTCTTTGGAACTCTGTACAATGGAGGGGTTCTCTAAAATTTATTTGACACCAAAAAGTGGTATTTATATATAATATTCTTTTGTAAACAGAGGGTAAGTTTAGTTCGGTTCTCATATTCACAAATTTTTGTTCTAGGGGCACCAAGAAAGACCTCATGGCTTCATTTTTTTATATGTTCTAAACTAGTCAACTCTGATTCCTTGTACAAAACTAGGTGCAATGCATGATAATCTATGACTGACCGTATTATGACAAGTAAAAAAAGTCTTGCAATATTGACATTGATACCATGGTCTTTGCCAACAAGTGTCCTAAGTGGCTTCAGCCGCTCCCACAGCCTTTTCTTCAGGTTTCTGATGAACTCTGCATCATTGACAATCACCCAAGGTATCTGTATGAATGGCCCATTGAGATCTAGCTCAATGTCATTTATATGAAACCTTGGCAGAGGGATTGTCTTTGGGTTAAGAGCCTTGGGTTTTTCCAGTCGAGATTAACAAGCCACACTCAATAGCCCTTGCTGAGGGGTATATCTAGAATCTCTTGCTTTAATGATTTAAGGATTTAATGGGAAATATCATCGGCATAGCAAATAATGGAGTCGTTTTCCCTCAAGTGGTATATCGCCTAGTAATCTATGCATTAAGATGTTAAATAGCATGGGGCTAAGTACACCTCCCTGAGGTGTGCCGAGTTTAAATACTTTTATATGAAGTACTCTTAAAACCCCTGTAGAGTACGGCAGAAAACTGGGTATGGATAAAAGCCCTAGAGTTCAAGATGGGTCTGGGGAAAGCATGGACCAGGAAAGCATCCATTTGGTGGCCTGGTAAAGGAAAAGTCAATATTTCCATCAAATTTCCCAAAGAACTTTCAGGCATTAGTTTTTACATTTAAAGAAAAGTAATATGTGTGGGATATTTTTTCTTCATTTGGAGGAATTTGAGGGACAACCCCCTTTCCCCTTTTTAACGTATTTAATATGGATAAGAGTACATCAGGGGCAATAAAGTTGGCGAAAGTCTACCTACGTTTGCTTCCCGTAACCCTCCCCAAAAATTGAATTTTGGTTTTCCTCTACTCCTCGGAGAATAGCCCGGTAGTTCTCCAGGACAGACCTACACAATAATATCTTCTCTAATAGTTGCAACCGCCGACCCAAGTCAGTGACCACTACATCTATGACACCAATAGCTTCATCCATTCTCTCCAGTGCCCTCGCTATTTCATTTTTCCCCAATAATGAAAGTGTCCTAACAGGCTAGTGGTGACCCCAGCCATTTTAATAGCTCTTTGTGCTAACTTATCAGATCCATGATTTGGGTGTGCAACATATCTTACGATGATTAGTTATCCCTCCATTAAAACATTCCTGCAACATTGCTAACCAAATTTAGTCCCTCCAGAGAGGAAAAGCTTCTGTCAAAATCAGTCCAGAACGAGCAAGGGAGTCTTCGGACTCCCTCCTGGCTGTGGTCATCCCACAATCGAAAATTTTAAAGTATATTTTAATGTATAACCCCTGGTTATTATCTTATCTGTTCTCATTTGTATTCTTCTACTTCCCACTTCGTAAATAATATGCACCATATTTTCCTTTTTTTTCTCAAATCCACATATTTCCTGAGTTCCAAAGTTTTTCCCAAAATATTGTCATCCTCAAATTCTTTTTTTTTTTTCTTTTGTTTGGGTATGCTTATCATATTATGGGCCCCGGCCCCTTACTAATGACTTTTCTAATTTCAACCTATCTACGTGTTCCTTGAATTCTTTCCCATCAGCATTCCTCTTAATTTTTAAAACAACATCATTGATTTTTTCTATTACCCTATATGGTCCAGAATATAAAGGCTGCACCTTTTTGCTCAAACCCACCTTAGGAGTAGCTTTGAGATATACCCGGTCCCTTCTATGATTTTTGGGAGGCTTGGCATAAGGCCGATCCCTTGGCTTTCTCTGGATATCTTCTTCAATATGTTCTTTACATCTTTTAAAAATCCTTGAGCCCATGACTCTTGTCTCTTGCAAATAATCTTTCACATTATACCAAGGAGCTGTGTCCTTTGAAAATAAAATATATGAAAAATGAGGGTCCCGATACTTTAGCGTGAAAAAAGGTGTGTCTTTTATCACCCCATGGAAGCAGTATTGTAAACTAACTCTGCCTAGGTAACTTCGAGCCCACACTGTCCCCGACACA
>NC_051389.1:39901944-39917770 GCF_015228065.2 Penaeus monodon
CTTATCCCCAAGATAATCAATACAGCACCTCACTGTCAACTCTTAGGAGGGGACTAAAAACCCCCCTTGTATGTACTAGTTTTTTGAAGTAGGTTTTAACTCTGGACAATTTCTCGGGAAATGGCCAAATTTCCCACAGTTAAAACATTTAGTCTCTGCTTCCATCTTTTGGCGTGTCCCTGACACTCCTCTTAACTTTTGATCAAAAAGGAAACATCTATCCATGGTATGACCTGTCTTCTGGCAATATCCACATATCATAGTAGGTCTGCCGCGACCCCTTCCCATATGAGCATTAGAGCTTGCTATGCGAGCAGTTAAAAACTGACATTTATCAGTTCCGTGGCCACGCCTTTGACAGTAACCACATGTCAGAATCATCCATTGTCACATTCCTCTTTAAATTTATGTCTGTCCTTTCATCTCCTGTCTTATCCACCGGTTTCTTTCTAACCTCGACCTGTTTGTTTAACATTTCCGGTGTAAGTGTAACATTTCGACTTTCTACCTTTCCACCATGAACATTCTTTTCTTTTTTAGAGACCCTGCTCCCTTCCTTGGCTATTGCCCCTACTACTCTTTTTTTAGAGTCTCATCCTTTACCGCCTCCCTCCGATAATCAGTAGCTTTATTTTGTTTAGCCCAAACCCTGTACTCTTGGAAAAATGTTCGGCAGTCCTTCGTCTTCCTGGACAAGCATCAAAAAACTCCTCTGGAAGTTCCCTGGCAAAGACAATACCTATCATGTTCTCCACAAGAGGAGCAAACTCTCTATCTTGTGTCTTAACTTGTTCGGCCGCGATTCGCAACTTGTTAAAATATGCTTCAAGAGACTCACTCCTCTCCCTCCTGGCACCTAGAAACATATCTAACGCAGTTCTGGTGCTGGTCACGGCATCATGAACCACCCTGAACTCGTCCGCCAAGGATCTCCAGTTATAATCGACATCTTTAGCTCTTGCATACCATGCCTCGTACGTTCCTAACGCATCCCCTCTAAGACGTCGTAGTGCAAGGCGGATCTTTCCATCATCATTCCATACTTCGTCACGAGTTAAATCTTCCACTCGCTTTATCCATTCATCAAGATTTGTCATGGCGCTCTTTGTCTTAGGACACTTCCCTTCATAAAAGGGAAGGCGGTGTTCTACCTCATTTATAGGATTTCTTTTCCTCTCCTCATTGAACACTACATGCCGGAGATCAAGAGACGGCTGGGCAGTCGATAACTTTTGGGCAGTTTCTTCCGGCACCCCGGAGACCCCCTGGGTTTCCCTTACGCCTGAATTATGCATTGTTTTTTCTTCCTTTCCCGAGGCTAACCCCACCGTCTTTTCTTCATGCTTTCCCTCTGTGAAGTAATTACGCTCAGTACAGTTAAACACGCAGCCTTGGACAAAAATAGCAATAGAATAAAGCTTAGGGTCTTGCACGACCTTTTTTAACAAGGTATAAGACAAGTTTAACAAAACTGTCTCTAACTCATCACCACTGGTAACACCGCATGCAGGAGCGCGCTCAATCGCCCACTTAATCACGGAGTCTTTAACTAAATTAAGATCCTTCTCAAGATTAGAGTGAACACTAGATTTAGGTGTCACGGTAGATTTAACTACGAAACACAAAATATTCAACAAATTTATTCAGTAAAATACTATACCTTGAACTATCCATTAATCCTAATATCAATTATACTATGATACCAAATATATAAAAATATGAAAGTATAATACACATCGCCAGCGAGAACAAAGAAAATTACGTGGTAAACAAATAGATGGAAACCCCTGCTCACAAAGGCAAGGTCGGCGCGTGACAATTTCCCCCCGGGAACAATTTCCGTAATCGGCATCCGCCCTAACGCGACTCACATGTGGGGAGGCCTGTGACGTCAGGAGTGGGGTTTATAACGTTTAATGAGACGTCATCAACGACGGGCGAAAACAAGGATTGTTATGTTTACGTAGTGGTGAACTATGCTGACCTAGCACCTCTCGCTTCTAACGCCCCGCTCTCCTACCCTCACATACCAACAACAAGCATCACCTCTTCACACTTCACTTCATTATACGAATGAGAAAAAATGCAAGTACTTAATAGTTAAAGCAACCCATTACAACATGTTGCAAACCCAAACGGACAAGTAAAACGCATACTCAAAAAAGACTCTACTTAGGGAAACAAGTGAATCAAGCACAACAAAACTTAAACATGCTATTGATATGCCTTAAGGAGTATTGCTAGCTCTGTAAGGGAATATATCATGTTAACATATAAGCTATCAATCAAAAACAACATAGAATTATACTAAAACTAAAAGAACAAGATAAAAAAATCATATATATATATCTCAACTTAAATGTCAATATAGTCATATATATAAACATTATGTATAAATATAGTTAATCATTACGTACTCTACGTGTAGGCAACTTAAAACTACTACTAGTAAACTTAAAAGTATTACTATTAATGTTAAAAACACAGAATAGGGAATACAGTGCACATTGGTCACTTTAGGAAACAAAACAAAAAGCTGCTACGCCCGGCGCCACCTGAAACCACAAGAGAAGATTAATGCCTATCCTCCGAGGGGTTCTCGAATTGTACAAGACCCACCCCGTGAGTCAAATTTACACAATTATTCCCAGTTAAGTATTACAATGGTAGGAAATGACAGAGGGAAAGACATGGAAATCACCGCTGCCGCCACTATCGAAATCTAGATAAATAAAAGTATTATTAGATTTCTATTAAAAATATAATCGCCGCCACCACCGCTGTTTTATTAGAAAACAGGGAAAACAGATCTCCTCCAAGTGAATTAATTATTTTAATAACATTAAAATCATAATTCCTATAATGAAGGGATTGAGAAAACTAAAGTAAAAGTTTTCTACATTTTACTATTTTTAATTTTACAATATAATTACAGTAAGTTAAAATTCTGTTGAAATACATTCAATCTATATTAAAATGGAATGTTCTTTAAAAAATCGATGAAAATAACTGACAAGCCCCGCTTACCAGAATAACAACCAACGACACCCTGGCCATGGTTTCTCCGTATCTTTCTCTTGAACCGCGTCTCTCAGACCACTGGGGAAGTGACCCGGGGTCAGCCTGCCGGTCGCTCCCTCGCACGCATCAGCATCACGTGATCGTACCTCGTACGATGTCTTGTCATCACGGTTTTTTTCTACTTGTGCCAGCCCCGTGATTTCTTTCTTTTTTAACACGTGGAAGATTCAAATCTTCATATATATATATAAAAATATATATATATTATAATATATATTAATATATATAAAATATATATATAATAAACATATATATATATATATATATATATATATATATATATATATTATATATTATATGTATTATATGTATATATATATATATATATATATATATATATATATATATATATATATATATATTCGTATAATCTACATACATATTATTTATATAATTATAATATATTATATATATTAATACTATATATATACTATATATATTATATATATATTTGTATGTGTTATATATAATTATTATATATATATATATATATATATATATATATTCTATATATATTATATATATATATTATATATGTGTGTGTGGTGTGTGTGTGTGTGTGTGTGTGTGTATGTATAATTATCTTTATTATGTATATTTACATTATATATACTATATATCTATATATAATATTAATATATATATACTTATATCATATATATTATATTATTATTTATTTTCATCATATTATACTCATAATACTATTATATATCATTATTTACTCTATATAAACATATATCCACAATATCTATATATATCTATATATATATATCTATATTTATATATATATATATATATATATATATATTTTTATATATTATTATTATATATTATATATATATATATATCTATATATTATATCTTAATATATATATAATATTTTTCAAGTACTTAATAGTTTAAATCACCCCATTACAACATTTGCAAACCCAACGGACAAGTAAAACGCATACTCAAAAAGACTCTACTTAGGGAAACAGTGATCCAGCACAACGAAACTTAAACATGCTATTGATATGCCTTAGGAGTAATTGCTAGCCTCTGTAAGGGAATATATCAAGTTAACATATAAGCTTCAATCAAAACAACATAGTGAATTTATACTAAAACTAAAGAACAATATAAAAAATCATATATATTATCTCAACCTTAATGCAATATAGTCATATAATAACCTTAATGTATAAATATAGTTAATCTTACGTACTCTACGTGTAGGCAACTTAAACTACTACTAGGAAACTTAAAAGTATTCTATTAAATTTACAAACCCAGACTAGGGCATACAGTGCCATTGTCACGTTTAGGGAACAAAACAAAAAGCTGCTCCGCCCGGCGCACCTGAACCACAAGAGAGATTATGCCTATCCCTCCGAGGGTTCTCGATTGTCCAAGACCCACCCGTGAGTACAAATTTACACATTATTCCCAGTTGAAGTAGTACAATTGTAGGAAATGACGAGGGAAAGACATGGAAATCACCGTGTCGCGCCACTATCGAAATCTAGATAATAAAAGTTTATTAGATTTTCATAAATATATCGCCGCCCAACGCTGTTTTTATTAGAAAACAGGGACAAAGATCTCAGTGACTTAATTTTTTAATCCTTAAAAATCAAATTCCTATAATGAAGGGATTGGAGAAAAAAACTAAGTAAAAGTTTCTACATTTTACTATTTTTTAATTTTACATATAACTCCAGTAAGTTAAAATTTTATTGAAATACATTCATCTATAGTAAAATGGAATGTCTTTAAAAATCGATAAAATAACTGACAAGCCCCGCTTACCAGAATAACCACCGAAACGCACCCTGGCCATGTTCCTCCGTCCTCTCTCTTGAACGCGTCTCTCAGACCACTGGGAGCGACCCGGGGTCAGCCTGCCGTCGCTCCCTCGCACGCCATCAGCATCACGTGATTCGTACCTCGTAGATTTCCGCATCACGGTTTTTTTCAACTGTGCCCGCAACCCGTTGATTTTCCCTTTCTTTTTAACACTCGTGGAAGATTCCAAATCTTCCATTATATATATACTATATAATTATATATTATATATATATATATATATCATATATATATTATATAAAATATGTATATATACATATATAGTATATATAAATATAATATAATATAAATATAATAAATATTATATATATATATATTATATATATATTATATATATATTTATATATTCATAAATATATTTATATGTATAAGTATTTACTTATTATATTTTATTTTGTATAATATATATATCATATATATATATATATTTTTTTTTAATATATTATTCATTTAGATAATATATTTATCATATATACATTATTATTATATTTACATATATATATATTCATATCTATATTATATCGATATATATACTCTATATATATATACTATATATATATATATATATATATATCTATTTATATTATATATATATATATATTTAATATATTCATATTTATATAATAAATTATATATATAATATATATTTGTCTATAAATTTGTATATACATATTTTAGTATATAGTCATATATATAATAAATATATCTATTATATAATATATATATATTATTTATATATCTATATATTATATATATAGTATGTGTGTGTGTGTGTGTGTGTGTGTGTGTGTGTGTATGTATATCTATTTATATATGTATTTTACATTATATATTAGATATATTATATATATATATATAGATATCTATATAATGAATTTAATAATCATATATCTATATTTATATATTTATATATTTATTTATGCATATAATATACTAATATATATCTCTATAGTATATATATATATATTAGCTATATATATATATATATATATATATACACATCTATATATAGATATAGACATATTATAATTATATATGTGTAATCTATATATATATATATAATATATATATTAGATCTATCTATATATTATTATATATATATATCTTCTATATATGTCAAATATACATATATAATTATATCTATACACATACAGATATATATATAAATATGAATATATATATATAATATAATATTTATATATTAAATATGTAATATATAGTAATAAATTCTATATATATTATATATATATCTATATATATATATATATATAATTCTATATATATATATTATATCTCTACTTTTATATCTTTGTATATATATCATTCTATAATTGCTATCTATGTCAATACTATACTAATATGTATTTATTTAAACCTAACAATTTATCCCTATTACTATTATATATATATATATTATATCTTCTCTCTCTTTTATCTATTTGTACTCTATATAATTTTAATAATAATGTACATGTAATATCTCCGAAATCTATATATATTATATATACTATATCGATTATATATACGATGATTATATAATATATCTATATACATATATATATGACTCTATATATCTTTTAAATCGATATAATATTGTTAGTATATAAATATATATATCTAATCATATATATTTATATATGTATATATATATTTATATTTATCTATATATTTATATCATATATATATGTATAATAACATATTTCTATATATATTATATTATAATATATATATATATAATATATATATTCTATATATATATATATATCTATATGGGAAGATGTGGAATCTTCCCGAGTGTTAAAAAGAAGGAAATCACGGGTCTGGGCACAAGTGAAAAAACGTGGATTGACGAGAACTCGTCGAGGTACGCTCACGTGATGCTGATGCGTGCGAGGAGCGACCGGCAGGCTGACCCCCGGTCGCTCCCAGTGGTCTGAGAGACGCTGTTCAAGAGAGCGACGAGGAACCCATGGCCAGGTGTCCGTTGGTGGTTATTCTGGTAAGCGGGGCTTGCAGTTTATTTTTATCGATTATTTTAAGAACATTCCTTTTAATATAGAATTTGAATGTATTTCACAGAATTTTAACTTACTGTAGTTTATTTGTAAAATTAATAGTAAAATGTAGAAAACTTTTACTTTAGTTTTCTCAATCCCTCTTATAGGAATTATTGATTTTAATGTTTAATTAAATAATTATTCACTTGAGATCTGTTTTCCCTGTTTCTAATACACGCGGTGGGTGGCGGCGATTATATTTCTTAATAGAATTCTATATACTTTTATTTATCTAGATTTTCGAATAGTGGCGGCGCGTGATTCCATGTCCTTTTCCCTCTGTCATTTCCTACCATTGTAATACTTAACTGGGAATAATTGTGTAATTTTGACTCACTGGGTGGTCTGGACAATTCGAGAACCCCTCCGGGATAGGCATTCATCTTCTCTTGTGGTTTCGTGCGCGGGCGGAGCGCTTTTTGTTTTGTTTCCTAAGTGACCATGTGCCTGTATCCCTATTCTGTGGTTTTTACATAATAGTAGATTTTTTTCGTTTTTTAATTTTACTAGTAGTAGTTTTAGTTGCCTACACGTAGAGTACGTTATGATTAACTATTTTATACATAATGTTTTATATATATGCTATATTGACATTTAGTTGAGATCTATATATATGATTTTTTTATCTTTGTTCTTTTAGTTTTAGTATAATTCCTATGTTGTTTTTTGATTGATATCCTTATATGTTAACTGATATATTCCTTACAGACGCTAGCATACTCCTTAAGCATATCAATAGCATGTTTAAGTTTCGTTTGTCTTGATTCACTTGTTTCCTAGTAGAGTCTTTTTGATTAATGCTTTTACTTGTCCGTTTGGGTTTGCAACATGTTGTAATGGGTTGCTTTAACTATTAAGTACTTGCATTTTTTCTCATTCGTATAATAAGTGAAGTGTGAAGAGGTGATGCTTTGTTTGTTGGTATGTAGGGTAGGAGCGCGGGACTATAGAAGCGAGAGGGTGCTAGGTCAGCATAGTTTCACACTACGTAAACATAACAATCCTTGTTTTCCCCGTCGTTGAATGACGTCCTCATTAAACGTCATAATCCCCACTCCTGACGTCACAGCCTCCCCACATGTGAGTCGCGTTTAGGGCGGATGCCAATTTGCGGAAATTGTTTCCCCGGGGGAAATTGTCACGCTCCGACCTTGCTTTGTGGCAGGGGTTTCCATCTATTTGTTACCACGTAATTTTCTTTGTTCTCGCTGGCGATGTGTATGATACTTTCATATTTTTATATATTTGGCATCATAGTATATTGATATTAGGATTAATGATAGTTCAAGGTATGTATTTTACTGAATAAATTTGTTGAATATTTTGTGGTTCGTAGTTATCTATCCCCTCCAGTGAAACTAAATCTAGTGTTCACTCTAATCTTGAGAAGGTCTTAATTTAGTTAAAGACTCCGTATTAAGTGGGCGTTGAGCGCGCCGTTCATGCGGTGTTACCAGTGGTGATGATTTAGAGACAGTTTTTTTAACTTGTCTTATGCCTTGTTAAAAAAGGTCTGCAAACCCTAAGCTTATTCTATTGCTATTTTTGTCCAAGGCTGCGTGTTTCCTGTACTGAGCGTAATTACTTCACAGGAGGGCAAGCATGAGAAAGACGGTGGGTTAGCTCGGGATAGGAAGAAAAAACATGCATATTTCAGGCGTAATGGAAACCCAGGGGTCTCCGGGGTGGCGAAGAAACTGCCCAAAGTTATCGACCTGCCCAGCCCGTCCTCTTGATCTCCGGCATGTAGTGTTCAATGAGGAGAGAAAAAGAAATCCTATAAATAGGTAGAACACCGCCTTCCCTTTTATGAAGGGAAGTGTCCTAAGACAAAGACGCCATGACAATCTTGATGATGGATAAAGCTAGTGGAAGATTTAACTCGTGAGAAGTATGGAATGATGAGTGTGCATGTGTGTTTTGTGTGGTTAAATCGGTAACATTTCAAGCACTGGTCAACCTGAATAAAGCTCTCAGGTTCCACATTATAGGTGGGGACGGATGTGTTAAACATCACAATCCCACGAGATAGGAGCTTCTGTGCCTCCTCAGGCGCAGAGCAACGGATCTTTACGATGCGTGACTCTGGGGGTTTGTAAACATCTACGACAGTGACGTCGTTTTTGGCCGAGACTTCCGCCTGGATAGACTCGCACGATCGTGGCAGGATTGTCTTGTCGATCTTTTTCGCCACGACCGTGCATTTAGCCTTAGTCTCAGAGGAAGGGAGAGGTTTGAAGCCTTGTTCTGCGAGTGTTCTTTGGCCAGTCGAGGAGAGGAAGGGGGTCAGCTGTTCAGGCTTGGCAACAACTTTGTAGCCATTGTGAACTTTAAAACAATGTGTCACGGCAACTTCTGTGATAGAGAAGATTTTCTGGAGAGCCACCTCACAGGAGATGGGCTCCCCAGAATATGATAATTTGATTACGTGACCCATGAAGACATAGCACGAGGGTGATGATGAAGGTCAGGGAGGGAAGTCTAGCAGAAGCTAATTGACAGGATGATGCAAGGGCGGTAGTGGTATCAAAAAGGAAGACACACTGGGCAATTAACAGTCTTTGTGTGTTAGGGCCGGTCGGGGTTAGGACCCTGCCGAATGGGGAATCTAACCCTTATGGGTTCGGCCGGCACCTCGCAGTAAAACTGCTAATTGCCACAGTGCTTCGTATTTTTAATTGTAAGCACTCTGGCCTACAATTAAAAATACTAGCCTCAAAGCAAGGTGTGCAAGATAACACCCAAAGTTATCAGCACAAGGGCCAAGGTCGTCTTTGCGTGGGGGATGTCAAAGATCTCTTTACGAAGACCCAACACAAAAACCTTGGGACCTAGAGGTCCAGAGAGAGCCCTTACGTGATGCTGATGCGTGCGAGGGAGCGACCGGCAGGATGACCCCGGGTCGCTTCCCCAGTGGTTCGAGAGACGCGGTTCAAGAGAAAGATCCGGAGAAACCATGGTCAGGGTGTCGTTGGTTGTTATTCTGGTAAGCGGGGCTTGTCAGTTATTTTTACTGTTTTTTTAATGAACATTCCATTTCAATATAAATTGAATATATTTCAAGAGAATTTTGACTTACTGTAATTATATTGTAAAATTAAAAATAGTAAAATATAGAAAATTTTTACTTTAATTTTCTCAATCCCTTCATTACAGGAATTATGATTTTAATGTTATTAAAATTATTAATTCACTTGGAGGAGATCTGATTTTCCGTTTTCTAATAAAACAGTGGCGGTAGCGGTGATTTCCATGTCTTGCCCTCTGTCATTTCCAACCATTGTAATAATTATGTAAAGTTGACTCACGGGGTGGGTCTTGTACAATTCGAGAAACCCTCGGAGGATAGGCATTAATCTTCTCTTGAGGTTTCAGGTGGAGCCGGGCGTAGCAGCTTTTAGTTTTGTTTCCTAAGATGACCAATGTGCACTGTATCCCTATTCTGTGTTTTTTTAACATTAGTAGTAATACTTTTAAGTTAACTAGTAGTAGTTTTAAGTTGCCTACACGTCCAGAGTACGTAATGGTTAACTGTATTTATACATAATGTTTATATATATGACTATTGACATTTAACCTGATATATATGTGTGTGTGTGTGTGTGTGTGTGTGTGTGTGTGTGTGTGTGTGTGTGTGTGTGTGTGTGTATGTATGTATGTATGTATGTATGTATGTGTGTGTGTATGTATGTGTGTGTGTGTGTGTGTGTGTGTGTGTGTGTGTGTGTGTGTGTGTATATATATATATATATATATATATATATTATATATATATATATATATATATGAGAAGTGGTGATGATTGCTGTTGGTATGTGAGGGTAGGAGAGCGGGGCGTTAGAAGCGAGAGGTGCTAGGTCAGCATAGTTTACCACTACATAGACATAACAATCCTTGTTTTCGCCCGTCGTTTGATGACGTCTCATTATAACGTCATAAACTCCACTCCTGATGTCACGGGCCTCTCCACATGTGAGTCGCGTTAAGGCGGATGCCGACTGCGGAAATCTTCCCGGGGAAAAATTGTCACGCGCCGACCTTGCCTATGTGAGCGGGGTTCCCATCTGTTTATTTACCGCGTAATTTTCTTTGTTTTCGCTGGGCGATGTGTATTATATTTTCGTATTTTTATATATTTGGTATCATAGTATAATTGCTATTAGGATTAATGGATAGCTCAAGGTAAATGTATATGAATAAATTTGTTGAAGATTTTGTGTTTCGTAGTTAAATCTACCGTGACTGCTAAATCTAGTGTTGTCTCTAATCTTGAGAAGGATCTTCATTTAGTTAAAAGACTCCGTGATTAAGTGGGCGATTGAGCGCACTCCTGCATGCGGTGTTACCAGAGGTGAGAAGTTAGAGACAGTTTTGTTAAACTTGTCTTATGCCTTGTTAAAAAAGGTCGTGCAAGACCCTAAGCTTTATTCTGTTGCTATTTTTGTCCAAGGCTGGGTTTTTAACTGTACTGAGCGTAGTTACTTCACAGAGGGAAAGCGTGAGGAAAAGACGGTGGGGTTAGCCTCGGGAAAGGAAGAAAAACAATGTATAATTCAGACGTAAGGGAAACCCAGGGGGCCTCCGGGGTGGCGGAGGAAATTGCCCTAAAGGCAGCGGAAAAAAAACTTATCTACTACCCAGCCGTCTCTTGATCTCCGGCATGTAGTGTTCAATGAGGAGAGGAAAAGAAATCCTATAAATGCCTTCCCTTTTATGAAGGGAAGTGTCCTAAGACAAAGGGCGCCATGATAAATCTTGATGAATGGATAAAGTGAGTGGAAGATTTAACTCATGAAGTATGGAAGGATGATGGAAAGATTCGCCTTGCACTACGTCATCTTAGAGGGGATGCATTAGGAACGTACGAGGCATGGTATGCAAGAGCTAAAGATGTCGATTATAACTGCCGTGACCAGCACCAGAACTGCGTTAGATATGTTTCTAGGTGCCAGGAGGGAGGTGAGTGAGTCTCTTGAAGCATATTTTAACAAGTTGCGACTAGCAGCCGAACAAGTTAAGACACAAGATAGAGAGTTTGCTCCTCTTGTGGAGAACATGATAGATATTGTTTTTGCCAGGGAACTTCCAGAGGAGTTTTTTTATGCTTGTCCAGGGCTTGTGAAAACGAAGGATTGCCGAACATTTTTCCAAGAGAACAGGGTTTGGGCTAAACAAAATAAAGCTACTGGTTATTGGAGGGAGGCGGTAAAGGAGGAGACTCTAAAAAAAATAGTAGTAGGGGCGATAGCCAAGGAAGGGAGCAGGGTCCCTAAAAGAGAAAAGAATGTTGACAGAGGAAAAATAGAACGTCGAAATGATACACTTACACCGGAAATGTTAAACAAACAGGTCGAGGTTAGAAAGAAACCGGTGGATAAAACAGGAGATGAAAGACCAGACATATATTTAAAGAGGAATGTGACAAAGGACGATTCCGTGACATATGATTACTGTCAAAGGCGTGGCCACGGAACTGATAAATGCCAGTTGTTGTCTGCTCGCATGACGAGCTCTAGTGCTCATATGGGAAGGGGTCGTGGCAGACCTAATATATGTGAATATTATCAGAAGACAGGTCATACCATGGATAGAGGTTTCCTTTTTGATCAAAAGTTAAGAGGAGTGTCAGGGACACGCCAAAAGATGGAAGCAGAGACTAAATATTTTAACTGTGGGAAATTTGGCCATTTCGCGAGATATTGTCCAGAGCTAAAACCTACTTCAATAAACTAGTACATACAAGGGGGGTTTCATTCCTTCCTAAAGATGCCCCTGATTTGCAGGATAGGGCAAGGGAAAATAGTCAAGATAGTAGAGATGTCGTTAAGATCCTGTCCCTAGGGGACAGTAAAGGAATGTTGTTATTTGATGTTTATCTTGGGGATAAGTGCATTACAGCACTATTCTACATAAGTGCAGAAGTTTCCTTAGTACAAAGTGAAGTGCTGAAAGAGCTAGGTATGCCCTATAAACAGGTTAGGAAATTTGTTCATTGGGGGGATGGGTCTTTCCTAAATCACAGAGGGGAGATAGATCTCACTTTTAATGTAGGTAAGATAAAGACTTCATTGTGTTCTTGGTGGTAGATACCTGGAGTTTACCATGACAGATGCTCATAGAAAACGATTTTGCGGACACACATAGGGTTGTATATACATCATGCCCTGCTACCTTGTCCATTAACGGTCAGGATGTGAGGGTTGAGCGTAGTAATAAAAAAATGTCGCCTCCATGGCAACCGTAGGTCTGAAGGGACGCTGGAGGACCAAGACTGGGAAAGCTGCAGGGGCCCCTGTGAAGTTTTCCGGCCTGGGAAAGGTGGATTTGAATTATGCTACGGATGTGTGCTCTAATGAGAATACAATAGACAATAACAGGATGAAAAAATTACTTCAGTTAATAACGGGGCCATTGATGAGGATGCCATAGATAATAACAGGGTTATTGATGAGAATATTGCTTTAGTTAATAGCGGGGCTTTGATGAGGATGCCATAGACAATAACAGGGTTATTGATGAGAGAATTACATTAAATAATAGCGGGGCTATTGATGAGAAGGTGACAAGTGATAGTAGCGGGGCTAATGATGTTTTTTCCAGTAGAGGATCTGATAGTAGATGCAGATTCGTGTGGATCTTTTTGTGTTTTAGTCAGGGACATTAGTATGAACGATTTAAATGGATCAAATATGTTATTTATTCGTCGAATGGATTTAAAGATAAGCTTAATGGAAGGCACAGTCACTCCTATTCCGTCCTCAGAAATTGTCACGAAGTGGTTTCGGATATCATTTAAAAACGAGGGGAATAGAGTAGCAGAAATTGGGCAGAATGCGACTTGCGAAATTAGTAAACATATCTCCTGGTGAAGCCAGAAGGCAGGTAGTAGCAAGCGTTAAGACGAACAGAAATAAAACTTGTAGATTATTAGAGGAAATAGACAAAATATTTGAACGAGGTTCAAAAGAGCACGGGGTGCTGGTAGACTTGGTTTTGGATTTCCCAAAGGTTTTTAGTCTAGATGAGGATCCTTTACCCATTTCGAATGAATACTTCCACGAAATAAAGGTTCTGGGTCCTCCAGTTTATAAGAAACCCTATCTCATCCCGTTGAAATACAGAGACGAGATTAGGACTCAGATTGACTATGTTGAGGGAAGGGATTATACAACCCTCACGTTCTTACAATGCACCACTGGTACCAGTGCGAAAGAGAGATGGGGGGGGTTGCGGTTATGCCTTGACTTCAGAGCTCTTAATGAATGTATTGAGGATGACCGATACCCCTTGCCAAACAGACTCTATCCTGCAAAGGCTAGGTAGGAGTCATTTCTTCTCGTGTTTAGACCTCAGGCAGGGATATCATCAGATACCCTTGATCCCCGCTAGTTGAGAGAAAACGGCATTTTCCACTATGGATGGCCGAATTTATGAGGTTGCCTTTTGGGCTGAAAGACGCACCTTCTGCTTTCCAGAGGATCATTAATCAGGTCCTGTCTGGTCTGATTGGGGATGTGGGTTTTGTTTATTTGGACGACATAACAGTTTTGGGAGACTCACTGTAATAGGTCGAGTTTTAGGTCGTCTTCAACAGAATAATCTCTCTATCAAACTTGCTAAATGTTCGTTTTTTAAGTCAGAAGTTGAGTATCTTGGACATGTGATTAGTGAAGAAGGTATTAAGCCACAGAAGAAAAAGATTGAAGCAATGGAGGGATACCCACAACCTATAATTTTGAAAGAGCTACAAGCTTTTCTCGGTGCGACTAACTACTATCGCAAATTTATATATAATTTTGCAGATATATCGCGACCGTTAATTGACTTAATCAGAGGCTGTAAGACTAAAGATGGGAAAAAGAAACTAGCGTGGACACAGGAAGCAATGGATGCATTTCACAAGTTGCGTACAGTCTTGTCTGAGGATGGTTAATGGTTAATGGTTAAAAGCAAGAGAAATGTGTTAGACATCTAAGGTCATGTAGCACTATAGTTAATGTTAGGGAAGGGTGGTTGAGTTAGTGATTAGTTGTCTAAGCTGGGCATTGGTGAGTGAAAGGGTTAGGTCGGGTGTGGTAAGGAGTTAGATTAGATGAAGGATATGTATGCGTTTGAGGAAAGAGAATAGGTTGTTGAAGCAGAAAGTGTGGGATTCTGTAAGGATGTCTGATAGGTTGGGAGGTCGGTGAAGGGAGGATAGGTGGGGGAAAGCAGAGGTACAGGTTGTTTCAAAACGTGGGCACGACAATAGGATGTGTGGGATTGAAAGGGGAACATTACATAAGGAACATAAGGGTGGATCAGATTGTGACATCAGATAGGAGTGTGTTAGACGGGTGTGGCCAATGCGTAGTCGGGCGAGAGCGGTCTCCCAACGTCTGTTCCTATGAAATGGAGCTGACCAGGAGATTGATAGTTTTACAGAATGTAATTTATTAGTGCGGAGGCTTGACCAAAAAGATTGCCATCGATTATACAAGGTCCTAAAGTGTGGGTAATAATCCGTGGCTGGGATACGTGAGAAGCGTGATTGGTATGATGTGGACATAGAGGCGTGGCGTGCTAGTGTATCTGCCTGTTCATTGCCGGGGATTCCAACATGGCTGGGCACCCAGCAAAATTTGATTGTTTTATGGCGTGTGGATAGGTAGAACAACCAGTTCTGGATCTTACAAACAGGGGGGTTGGTGGTGTGTATTGACTTTATGAGAGTTAATGAGTTACGGGAGTCAGTAAAAATTGTAAAAGAGGAAGAGGAGAGTGAGTATATGCGTTTTAGAGCAAAAAGGAGTGCATACAGTTCTGTAGTAAGGACACTTAGAGGAACAGGAAAGAAGGGA
>NC_051389.1:39917870-39927808 GCF_015228065.2 Penaeus monodon
GTGAAACCCCGATCTGCCCGGGGGTGTTTTGTCTCCCCCCTTCCGGGTCGCGGGGGATGGTGATGTGTTTTTTTACTGTCCGCTTATGCCCGGGGAAGGGCCCTCATAGGGTGGGCAGAGGGAGGCTTGGGTGGGTCGTTTTTGAAGACAGTGAGCGTTGGATTTTTCCGGGGCAAGTAGTGTCTTTTTCCCGTGAGGGGCTCGTGGGGCGGAGGGACGGGGCCTGGGTCGCGAAGCTGTTTTCCGAATGTCCCGGGCCCCTGATCTCGGAGCTGACTAAAAGTCGGGGGAGAGCTATGGTGGTTCCGTAGCCCATCCCTGTGCGGTGCACCGAAGATCCTGTTGAAGAGGTCCGTATGTGTAGGGGGTGCCAAGGGGTTTATGGTCCCCCCGGGCCCCGGGGGCGGGAAGAAGCGTGAGGGCCTCCTTAATGGCGGTGGTAGGGCTCCACCAGCCTTTGGGCTGGGTGGTATCTGTGGCGGATCGCTTTAGCCGAGAAGGATCATCGCTGCCTCCAGAGCTCGGATTCGAAATGAGGACCCCCTGCGGGCGGACCGTCGTGGAGTCCCGTAGGGGAATCCAGTGTGAAAAGGTCTTGGGGAAGGGGGCGGAGTTGTGTCCTGGAAGGTGTGGGCCCCAGGGCCCCTGGTAAACCCTCAATCATCGTCGGGCCCTAGCTGAACCCTTTGGGCCGTGGTAGGGGACCGGAAAATACGTCCAGGGTTTTTTACAGGAAACCCGGGGGGGGCAGTTTCGGGCCCGACGGGCGTGGTGCGGGGTAGGGGCAACACTCCCCCTAAGGCAACCGTGAATCCGTGGGAGCCAGGAAATTAGCTCCGAATCGGCGGTACGTCCCCGGGAAAGAAAACCCAAAACAGTTTCGAGGGGGCCCCCTGGGGGGGGGAAGGGGTCACCCCCTATAAAGTTAGGGCGCATTGGCAGCCTTCCTGTGGAGGCGCGATTGGGGCTGCCTTTAAGGTGGCCCGGTGGATTTCCGTTGTGTCAAAGGCAGGGGGGAATTTTGTCCAAAGTAGGTGGGGGCGGGGGACGGAGAATCGGGGCATATTCCCCCGGTTTTGTTTCCCGGGAAACGAGAAAGGGGGGGGTTCGCACCGACGCCCCCTGCTGCCAAATCGGGAATGGTAAAACAGTAGCTACCTGGGTCGGGGAACGGCGGCGGGCTTTTGGGTGTACGGTACTGGGGCGTTAGTCTCGTCCAGATCGCGGTTGAACCGGGGTGTTTGCAGGACTGCGATGGCGGATCGGGAAACGTGTGAAGGTTCGCGGGCTGAAAGTTGCGAAGGGCATTTTGTGGGTTCGGCAACCTGTGTCGCGGGGGTTTTTCCAAAGGGTTTAAAAAGGTGGGGGGGCGGCTACGCTAAAACTTTGGGGTAGTCGGATGGCTATGATCTCGTCGCTTTTGGGTAGTTGCTAAATAGGGAGTTCCGACGCTAGTAAGCGGTTTGAACCGTCGCTGGTAGCCTGAAGGACTCGGCGTAGAAGATCGGGGGCAGTGAGTGTTGGCACGGGAGAGAGTGCGTTGTATGTGCCGGAGTATTTCCCCGAGGGAGTACGGGTGTCAGCGACGAAGCTGTGAAGAGAGCGCGCAGCGCGTTTCGGGGGGAAGGCGGGGCTCTCTGCGGATTGCTTCTTTGAGGAGTTATTGTGTTGTACTCGGGGTTGTTAATAAGGTCGCTGAGGGAGAGAGAGTTCGGCAAAAAGGTTGGGCCCAGTACCCGATATTTGGGGTGGGAGAGGTGACATGGCTAGGAGGAACTCCTGTTCCACCTGCAGAAACCTTTCGGGAAAGGGCAAGCAATGGTGCGGGTGGGCAATGGTTTTCAAGGCGGCTGACACCCCCGGGATAACTGGGCTTTAACCCGAGGGCACCAGTGGGTTGTAGGCAAACGCACAAAAATCAAATTTTCTTTTTTTAAAGTGCCAGCTAGTGTGTTCCTTTTGGACTCGGCGGCTTAAATATGCCGCCGCGATGTATACTCTCGAGTCAGGTCCGTGACTGCCGGTGATTGGCGGGAGTCGGATCGCCCAAAACCGCCTGGACCTGACTCTCCCGACGCGGAACCGTCGCACGTTGGTCACACAACAGGACTTCCAGTGCCACGGGGTACATGGTAATGAAACTGGACATCTGCCGAATGGAAAAAAAGCAGAAAAAGTCCATGGAGGACTTAACAAAAAAAAGAAAAAAATTTTGGAAACGCATACATACACGGAGAATAATGTCAACACGGGAACAATTATACAGCAACGAAAGGGGGTCACAGCGTCAGGTGTTTCGTCAGTTTACGTCGATATATATTTAAAATCGAATTTCGTGATGTATGTATTTCGACGAAGATAAAAATCAAACCGGTCAAATACATCTTTGTATTGTGAAGATATTCATTATCGGTCATACCTTTTATACATCTGTCAATAGAATCGTTCATGTTATACATATTTAATATATGTGTATTACACAAAAAACACACACAACACCCCCCAACAGTATTCATATTTATACACAAGCAGCAAATATAAAATAATAACTAAATTGACACGTTAAACTGAATTCTAATCTGGTGCCTGGAATATGTACAAAAAAATATATTATTTAAAATATACAGCATAAGTATAAAGGTCGATGGAGGAAGTCTACGTATAGAGCCATACAAAGCACCGCCTTTGAATGGCTCTACTCTGACGAAAGACGAAACACCATCAAAAAGCGCTTCTTAGGAAACTTCAGATATGGTGCACAGGGATAGATAATTTGTGTCTGGAAGCTGTTATTCTATTCACGGAAGTTGGAAAGACAACTGCTTTACAAGCACCTTGTGAGGATGATGGTGCTGAAGTTGGTGATGATTATGACAAAGGTATTTACAGTGATAATGATGATAGCGATGGTGGTGATAAGTCTGACGATAATGGTGATGGCATTGCCGAAGGCCACATCTGAGTCACGCAGGCCTTCTGAAGTCAATATTCTATGGATCCCCAGGCCTCAGTATCATCGCCTGTGGTAGCATTAACGCTTCGCTACACATACACTGTATACTATATCATCATTAGTAACCGCATGCATAGTACATACCTGCAAATTGATGGGCGTGGACATGCAACAGGACATAGAATAAGTCCGAACATTCTGCTTTGTCGTGTACCTCTCCATCTCTCTAATTCAAAAAATAAAAATAAATAATAATAAAAATATATTATAATATATATATAAATATTTTTAATATTATATATATTTATATGATACCACATAACACCACACACATACCCCACACACCCACAAACACACCACACAACAAACAAACACACACACACACACAAAAAACCAAAAAAAAAAAAAAAAAAAATATTATATTTTAATAAATATTATATATAAAAATTTATAATTATATATTAATAATTTAAAAATGTATATATATATATATATATATATTATATATAATATTATATTATTATAATATATATATTATAAATACATCATACATACACACACACACAACCACACACATATATATTATATATATATATATATATATATATATTTATAATTAATTTTTATATATTTTATATATAAATATATATATATTATTATATATAATTTTTATATATATATAATATAAATATATATAATATATATAATATATATATATATTTATATATATAATAATAATAATAATAAAAAAACAAAAAATTGATATAATATATTTTATTATATATATTAAAATATATATATTATAATATAATATATATATATATAATAAAATACAACAATATATATAATAATATAATTTTATATATAATATATATATATATATATATATATTATTATTATATAATATATATATATATATATATATAATATATATTTATTATATTATATAATATATATATTTATAATATATTAAATAAAAAATATTATTAATAATATAAATTTATTATTTAATTTTAAAAATATTTTAAAATTTAAAAATATAAAATTATTATATATTAATTAATATTATAGATAATATTTATTATATATTATAATTATTTATAATTTTTATAAAAAATTATTATATAAAAATATATTTTATTTTAATATATAATATTTTATATACGCCACATTTTGTCAAATGTTTTGTAAGATATGGTATAAAAAAATTTAACAAGCATATAAACACACACACACAGACACACAGACACACGCACACATACACATGTGGAATTCATGTCGAACAAATTGCAAGCAGAACAACGAAGGTAAGTACAAGAAAACGCACGAATATGCTGAAGGTCTTTTCGCATTTACTGCTTCATCAGAGCATATAAGACTAGAGCTACATAGAGGTATATAAACACACACACACACCTACAAATGTGGAATTCATGTCGAACAAATTGCAAAGAGAACAACGAAGGGAAGTACAAGAAAACACTCGAATATGCTGAAGGCCTTTTCGATTTATACTTCTCGGGGCATATAAGATAGACCCCGTAGAGGTATATTACAAGTATGGGCGGTAGGTCCGTCGGTAATCGGGTGGTGCGACGCCCTTTGGGGTAGTTCTGGTTCCCTGTTGCGGTGTTGAAGTTGTTTGTTGAAGGGGATGAACGCCGCTTTCCCATTTTCCCTTTGTCGGGGGGGCAGCCTTGTTTAAAAAATGGAGGGGCCCGGGACCACTTGGGGGATGGCCGTCGGAGTCGACGTGAACAACGAAGGCGCTTCTCTTCTTCATTGTGTGGCGGACAAGGCCTCCAGCTGTGAGTGAGGGATGATAATTCTGTGTGGCGTCCCCTCTTGATCTGGTCATGATTTTTCCGCTTTGCGTCGGAGGTGGTTGAGGAAGGCGCGAGGGTAACGGAGGCGTTGAAATGTGTTGCTGACGTGCTTCATTTCCTCCTCCAGGAACTTCGGGGCTGCAGATTCTAAGCGCTTTGGGGGAAGAAAAACCCAAAGCCACGCCTTTTTTTGTTCGCTGGGTGGGCAGAGAAACAGGTTTTTGAAATCTCTTTATTAGTAGGCTTTTTGTATCAAGAACACCGGCCCGGTGTTTTTGTATCAGAAACCCACTAAAAAAAGACGGTCTTTTTATGAAATTAAATGCGAGGAAAGGAAATTGCTCTTCATCTCCCCTTCGGGGGTGAAATGTATGGGGGTGCCGCATTTAGTCATGGGGAGCCTTGAAGGTTTTTCCTGGTCGGTACTACGCAAAGGTGTCATCTACGTAACAAGCCAGACTACATTATTCCCCATGATGTTCCGGTACTGGTCAAATCTCGAGGGTTTCCATAAATAACTAAAGGGAGGGGCTGTTGAAAGAGGTGAGCCCATTGCAAGTCCTTGAATTTGCTCGTCTCACGTCCCCGGATTCGAAAGGGCCCCAAAATCCCGCAGAGGCGGATGGTGCGAATAAAATCTCTCTTTTAATCATAACACTTCGTGCAGGATGTTTTTACCCTTAGGGGACTTTTTCTGGTGATTTGTTTGTTTGCTTCTCTGTTTTTGGATCAATATTTGAATTTGGGCATTAAAGACCTATTCAACCCTCCTGTGGTTGGTTTATGGGAAAGGGGGGAGTGGGGAGGGGTAGGGATCTTTCCTTCCCGGTTTTTTTTTCTGATTAGAGGGTTTTATCCTGTCTCTAACAAGGGCCCTTTTTTCGATCAGTTAGAAGTTCAAACATGATGAATATTGCGGTGCGACTTTGGGGGGCATCTTAGCACCTGGTTCGGGACCTTTGATGTTTTTGTTTTTGTGCTTTTCTTCTTATTCTTATTTTTATTACACTTTGCGGGGAAATTTTAACATTAGACAAAAGCCTTCTTTTTGTAAAGTGTTTTTGATGTTTTAAGATAAAATTGTTATTGGGGCTTTAAATGTTTTCGTCCCACAGCAACTATGACATAGTGAAAAAAGGAATTAAAACATCTCAGTGTTTTTTATGATTGTACATTAATTATTCGGGAAAAAAATTGAAGGGTCGAGTAGCAAAATTTTATTCAGTGCTAAAGTAAAAAATTTTTTTTTTTTTTTGTAAAAGGAGTTTTAGAAAAATAAAGCATGTTTATTAAAAATGGTGCCTGGAATCGCGCCCGTAAAATAAATCAGGTAGTCCGACCGAGATGGCCGTCTCCAAAAGATACCCGTAATCTAGCCCCCTCTCTTACCGCTGTAGGCGGGTTTTACTATAGCAATTTCTTTGGGGGGGGAGAAATTTTTCAAAAAGTTCCCCCACCTTGCTAATTCGTTTGTAAGAGGATGTATTGGTGGGGCAAGGATACGCATGTCCATTATTTTTATACATAAGGGCCTTAAGGGAAAACTAAATTTTTCCAAGTGCTTGTAATTGAAAAAATAATCGAGAATAAAGCAGAACCCCTTTAGGAAAAATACTCATTGCCCCTTAGGTTAAATTAGAAAAAACATAACGAGTCGACACGGGGGCAGATGGTGAGCTATTTGGTAATATTTTAGGTGTTAGGCGAAAATTGAGGGGGAAACCCCCTTTTTCCACCTGGCGCAAATACCTTGAAAACTTTTAATTTTCTCAAAATAGACTATAACCAGTATCTTTTCAATTATTAAGAAATTAACCTGTTAGTTTTTAAGCAGACACGTGCAAACATAGTAATTTTGGTTGCCCATCTTCAAATTTTTCACGAAAATTTAAGCCTGTTTTTTGTGTTTAACCTTAAGGAATTATTTGTGTAAGTTGGGTCAAAAAAAGGGCATAAATGAACAACAAGTTTCATATCCTTTTCTTTAAGATGCCTTTGGGAGTAAGAATGACAGATAACATGTTAAAAGTGGGGGAGTCGCAAGCTTATTAATCGTTCCGCGAAATTAAGTCTTTTTCTGTTGATTTATTCGTATTAGGCCCCTTTGTTTTTTATGATTGAAAACTTTTAAAATTAAAGATTTTGTTATGCTTTTCGAGAAAAAAATTTTTTCGTATGTATATGGAGTAAAAAATGGACTTTTCAATGCATATATTTTGTCTTATATAATGGAATATTATCAATTTCGTATGGGTTAAAAGGGATATCTTTTCCCTTGTTTGGTTACACCTAAAAACCTGTTTTCTGGATGAGAGGTGGGGGTGAGGATAGGGAAAGGGAAAAACCCCCCTCCCCCTGTCAGGGTAATTGATTATGTAAGCTCATTAACTATAGGTGTGATCACTCCCTGAAAAACACTTCGGCAGGGGGGTATTATCTCCTTGGGAGGACTTGGAGGGTGATTTGTTTGACTGCACTTTTTGTTATTGCTTTGGAGAGAAGGAAAAAAGGGGGGTATTCTTCTTAAAGCTTTTTGGGGAGGAGGAAGGGAGGGGCAAAACCCTTTAGGTGTGTGTTTGGGGGTTGGTGTGTTTTGTGTGTGGTGTGTGTGCGTGTGTGTTGTGTGTGTGTGGTTTTTTTTTTACTAATTTAAACTAATGAATGAGATGCTTTTTCGGAAATTTTCTAAATTTGATCATTCATAAGGGTATAAATTTAAACCCAAAGTTTGTTCGCCTAGTTCTTATTAGTGGGGTGGCCCTCGTCTTAGCAGGGTCAATTATCGATCCGTTACAAGTTCAAACATGAGTATTGCTGCGCGGGTAGGGGGGGAGGGGGTGCTGATGGGGATGGGTTATCTGTATCACCTGGGACGGGGCCTTGCATATGTCGCAGCTGGTGCATGTTTTTTTGTGTTTCTTCTTCCCCTTTTCTTTTCTTTTATTTTTGGGAAGGGGAGGGGAAAGGAAACCCTTCGGTGTCGTGTTAGGCATCTTTGGGGGATATTTAGGATTATGTTAATTGGGAGGGGTATCATTGTTGTAACGGGGTCAATTATCGATTAGGAAAAATTTTTTAAACATATGAATGTTCAGTGGGGGGTGGGGGAGGGGAGAGGAATGCTGGGGGTGGGGTAGGGGGGGTGGGGGGAGGGGGTCATCTGTGGTCCCAGGCAAAATTTTTAGAGGGAGGGGAGGGGAGGAAAAGGGGGAGTCCTCTAGGTGTTATGGATGTTTTTTGACATCATTAACTATGGTTAATGTTTCCCGGGTTTACTGTCTTTTTACGTTTTCACTTTCAGTGGTCTTTAACCTACTTCTTGTTGTGACCCCAAAAAAATGGTGAGTTTTTTGCCCTTCACCGGGGTTGGAGGGGAGGGGGGGGAGGGACACCCTTGCCGTTAGATATCATTAAGTCGGTTAAGGTTTTTCCAGTTCCGATCTTATGATAATCACTTTATTATGTCACTTTTGCTATGATGCGCCATGAACGCCTTAAGGTAGTCTGGTGTGCATGTACCATATTAACTATGTTGGTTACGTTAATCAATTGCGGTTTCCGTGGTCTTAAACCCACTTCCTGTTTTCAAATTTTATGTACGAGGGAAGGGGAAACCCGGGTGTCCATCCTTGCACTACTTAAAATTTTTTATATGTATATATATATTTTGGTTTATGTATGTATGTATTTGTATTTGTATGTATGTAGGGTAATGATTTTTTTATTATCTCTCTTCTCTCTCTCTCTTTTTTAAAAAATATATAAAATTTAAAATATATATTTTAAATATTTAATAAAATTTTTGGTTGGTGTGGGTGTGTGTGTGTGTGTGTGCGCCTTTGGTTAGCAGGCCAGATGTGTGGACGCCACCCCCCGGATGTTTATTAATATATTATAACATTTTATATATATAATGTTATATTTTTTTTATATATTATATATTATATTATATATATATAATATTATATAAAATTATAATATAGTGTGTGTTGTGTGTGTTGTGTGTGGGGTTGTGTTGGTGAAATATATTTGTTTATATAAATATATATTTTTTAATAAATTTATATTTTTTAACAGCCATTCAGTCCACGCAGGACCTCTAAAAAAATCACTATTGAGGGGTTTTTGGCAGTGCTACCCTTGCCTGATTGGATCCCCTTTCCCTAATCAACTGGGGTTGTTTTTTGACACCTGTGCACGGCGGGACTTCCCCTAGCCACCTGCGTTTGACTTCCAAAATAAAATATTCTTTTTTTTTTTGGGGGCTCGAGCCAGCAGTCAGACACGGGAAAATTTTACGACTCCCGCGGCGGACATTAAACTCGGGACCACGTGGGTCGGAGTCCCGTGCCTTTAAATTCTTGACCATTGCGGGAGTCCATTTTTTTTGTATAAATATTTTATATATACATATTACATATTTAAACTAAATATCATTTAAATATAAAAAAATATAAATCATATTAAATAATAATATTAAACGAAAATACATATAACATTATATGTATTATTATATAATTATAATATAATAATATATTATATATATAATATATTAATTTTAATATTAAAAATATATATATCTGATCTCCAATCTGCGGGAAACAACACCCCCAGGAAGATGCCGCTGAATAAAAGGGGGACTTTCCATACCTCAGCATCACTTTGAAGGAATAAAGCCAAAGCCAAGCCCTTTCAAACCCCCTTAAGTCCATCTCTGTGTCGCTCACATCGGGGGGCAATGGTTCCTGGACCTCACAACACCAATAGTCGCCAACTCTCTGCAGGTACGCTACTGCCCACGTCTGTCTCTGACCAGCTTTTGTTTTGGGGTAAGTCCTCTCTTTTAATGCCATTTCTGAACCCTTCGATAATGTTTCCCCTTTTTGTTTCCTTACACTCAAACTGCGCTGTTTCTGCATATATCCTCACACACACAAGTCTATCTTTGAAAAAGATGTACTATGATTTTATAGAAAGACTCTTTAACAAACACACAAACAAACGACACTTTCACCAGCATCTCCTTTTCTAAAATAGACATCCTCCTCCTCCTCCTCCTTCCCCCAATCCCCTTGCCCCGTTTACCCCCTTTTCCTCTCTACACAAAGCCTTAAAAAAAAAAATTTTTCCCCCAAAATTTTTTCCCAAAAAAAAAAAAC
>NC_051389.1:39927908-39937076 GCF_015228065.2 Penaeus monodon
AAAGAACTTTAAAAAATTTTGCGGTTATTTTTTTTTTTGGCCCTAAAATTTTTTTTTTATAAAAAATTTTTTTCTTTTTTTTTTCCTTGAAATTAGGGTTTTTTGGCTTTTGTGCAAAAAACCTAATTCTTTTTTTTTTTTTTACCACCCATTAGGTTTTTTTGAGTTTGTTTTTAATTTTTTTTGGACAGTAATTTTTTTAAAAACGTCCATCTTTTTTTTTTTGGGGGGTTTTTAAAATTTTTTGGGTTTTTTAAATAAAAAAAAATTTTTTTTAAATTTTTGGTTTTTGGGGGGGAAAATTTTTAAATTCCCGTTTTGCTATTTTTTTATCAAAAGAATTTTTTTCTTTTCAAGTTAGATTACCTGTTAAGAGTTCTAGTTTAATTGCAAAAATTTCCTTCCAATAACTTTATTGAAAATAATGCTTTCTTTGCCTACACATATTAATTGTTAAAATTTTTAGATCTCCTTTAATTTCATGTCCGTATATTTCCTTTGATTTTTTGAAGTTCAATTGTCCTTATCTTATACAAAATCGTGGGATGTTGCTTCCAATGGGGGTTAAAATAGGGTCGTGACTACTTATTTCCAGCAATGAAAGAACATGGGAACAGAGGAAAATTTGATGCTTAGTGCTGGTTGGAGACATTAGGTTAGGGCTCCACCTTTCGTTCCACCTACCCACTTCTTGCCTTTGTGATTTTTGGGATCAATCTTCTTCGGGGACTTGGGGAAAACTTTGGTAGTGCTAAAGTTGGAACACTGCTTTTCAATAAAATTTAAAAGGTCAACCTGATTGGAAGTTAGGGGCTCCAAGTTGCATAAGCCGGGTTAAGTTACCCAAGAATGGTATTATCAGGTTGTTTCCCACCTCAAATTTTTTTTCCCTTGTGTTATCCGGCTTTTTAAACCAAGAGTTTTTGTTTCATCGCAGCACCTTTTCGGAAACCTGTTAAAGACATGCTTGTTTTGGGGTTTTTGCCTTCAGCAGGGCACGGGGAAATTTGTTACTTTTACAACTAGGTTTTAAAAATTCTCAAATCAAAAAGTTATCATTTGTGGGGCTTTCCCTTTGGGGCACTTAGCCGGGCCTTCATCCTTCCCATTTGCGTTCCGGGATACTCAGCAGCCTACTTCTTCATATCCGCTTGGTTTTATTAAATGTTTCATGCACTTATTTATCACCATGGGGAGTGATTCTTTCTTTTTTTTAAGGGAAAGGGAAATTAAAGCAATTTCGGTTCGAACCATTCAAGAAATTTATTTACCCTTAAATTTTTTCCCCCCAGAGAATTTTCCCGATTTAACCCAGTGGAATTTTGAAAGTCCTTACCAAAAGCTACTAATCAGGGGGGAAAATTGTCTTTTAAAAAACCCCGGGGACGGGGAAAAAAGGGGGAGTAAAATTTCAGCCTTCATTTAAATGGAAGAAGTGAAAAAATTATAGAAAATTCCCCCCTTAATTTTTTGGGGCTTTTTTGGCCCCAAAATTCTTTTTTTGGAAAGAGCTTTTTTTTTTTTGCAATTTCTTGAAAAGAAACCACATTTGACTTTTGTTTTTGGGGCTATTTGCAAAGGTTTCGTGCTTTTTCTTAAATTTTAAAGGGCCATTTGTTTGTTTACTTCCCCAAAAGAAGGGGTTTAGCTGGCGGGGATTCCTTCCCCCACCCTTTGGCCCAGTGGGTCGTCGGGGGGGGGGCCCGGGGGCGGGTGGCTTTGGGGGGCATTACGGCCCCCATCCACCTTTTTTTCCGCCCCTTCCCTGGAAAACCCTTTTAAAGTTTGGGTTCCCCGGGGGGGCGTTGGGTTTCCGGGCCTTGGGAATTTTTCCCCGGGTTTGGCTTCCCCCCAAGGGCGGATCCAAGTGCCTTCTTTTTTTTTTTTTTTGGGGCCCAAAGATTTTGGGGGAGGAAACCTTGCTCCAGGTTAATAGGCCGGGGCAATTTTCCTTTAAAAAGGGTTTCATGGTCCTCTTCAAAAACCCCCCCCAACCCCCCAACATTTGGGGTTTTTTTTGGGGGCCCCGGGGTTTAAAAACCCAAAGGGGAGGTTTTTTTTCCCTTTCCTTTGCAAACCTTCCCCCCCGGGGGAAAACCGGGTCCGGCCCCCTTCCCCTTGGTATTTTTTGCTTTGGGCCGGGGGATTGGGGGGGGGATGGGGTCAAGTGCGGGTCAAAACAGACACCCATTGTTATTATTATTCATAATGGGAAATAATAATAATAATAATAATGTTTTAATTATTTTTTATTATTGTTTTTTGTTATTTATTATTTTTCATCATCCATATCATCATCATTCACCCAATCCCCATCATTCATTCTCATCATATCATCTCATCATCATCATCTTTCATTCACCATATTTTATTTTTTTTTAATTTTTCCCTCATTATCTTTTTCACCACCATTATTGTTATTGTACTTTTATTTCTTATTTTTTGGTCGTTATTATTTGTTGCTGGTTTTTTCATTATTGTATTATGTTTTTGGGTTCTTTACCCGAAAACTAACAAAAAACCCTTCTGATACTACTGCTTTTTTGAAATTTTGGGGTGTGTTAATTTAAAAATTAAATTTAAATCGTTGTTGTTTTTAAATTTTAATTTTTTGTAAACGGGTTTTTTAAAAAATAAATTTTCATTTTTTTTTTTAAACAATAACCCGGAATTTAGAAATAACAAAAAAGCCCCATAGATTTTAAAAATATGTTTTGTCTGAATGCACGGTGGGGGGTTTTTGTGTGTTTTGTTTGGTTGTGGGGTGGGGTGTGTGTGTTGTGTGTGTGTGGTTTTGTGTGTGTGTGTGTTTTTGTGGTTTTGGGGTGTAGCGTTCCATAAGTTAAAAAAGCTTGGGAAAAAAGTTTGTCTGGGTTTTTAAATTTCCCAAATTTAAATTCTTTACGATTGCTATTTTTTTAATGACGGGGGTTTTTAAAGGGGGGCCCAAGTTTAAAAAAACTAGTAAATGGGCTTTTAAAGATTATTGTTGCTCTTGGATTCCGGGGGGCAGCAACCCTCCCCGCACAAGCGCCACGCCCCCGCCCGCTCCTCGCAGCGTCTCCCTGCGGCCCCATTTGGCCCTTTGGGACCCTTCCCAAAAAGCCCAGGGAAACCCCATTTTTTATCGAAAGAAAAAATTTGGGTTTTTAAAATTTCATAAGCATTCGGGTTTTCGGAAAATTTTATGTTTTTTTCTTTTTCCCCTTTGGTGGCGGGAAATGTGTGGGATAGGGAAAACCTGCATAGTCAAAGCCATTTTTCCGGCAGGTTTTCCCGGTGTCGAAAAATTTATCGGTCCCCTTTTTTTGACCGGCCGTCTTCTGAGCCCCTGGGCGCTGCCGCTCTCGCACCGGCTTCGGGGTTATGAGTTAATACCCGGGTCTTTTATTCTCGTTTTTAAAAGACACTCATATAGCAGAAAATGCATTAGTATGGGGCCCCCCTCGTGTTTTTGCAAAAACAATTTAAAAGTATGAAAAAAAATAACCGGGCATTGGGCCACATGTTTTTCTTTTAATAAAACAACAAATTGACTACAAAGCTTTTAATAACACTTAATCAGGATAGCTGAAAAATGATGAAACAGTTCTCTAATACAAAGCTCTGAAATTAAAAAATTGGGGGCTTTTTCCCGCCCACCCACGTTTTTGCTTTGAAAAATTCCCCTCCGCACTCAGCTGTTTCCTCCCGAGCCCATTGGGGAACCCCCACGCCCGCGCCCTTTCCCCGGTTTCCCATGAAAAAAGTAGACCTAGGGGAAACCAAGTAAGGGTTGTTTTTTTAACCCTTGAGGACACACTCCCTTCTCATATTTTAACTGCACACCCCACCCCCCGCACCCCAATACACCCCCCCTACCCACTCCCCCTTTCAGCCATGCACACGCTCCCCAATACACCACAAACACACAACACACAAAACACACACAACACAAAACACCACACAAAACACACACACACACAAAACCCAACACAAACCCCAAACCCCAAAAGTTTTTTTGGAAAAATTTAACCATAAAAATTTATCACTAACATGTATTGTGCAAGGGTATGGTTTGAAATCCGTGATAGTTGTGGGGAAAAGGGGAATGAGTGGGATGATTTTAAGGCATTGGTTAGGGACTAAGGGGAGTTTCCGGGGGGGAGAAGGGAAACCAGTGTGCCATGATGGGCGCTGGAGGGGCCCTTTACGGAGTGAAGGGGAAACCGCCCCCCTTTACGGTTTGAAAAAGCGGGGTTTTGCCCCTTTTGTTCCCCCCCCTTTGGGGGCCCGGAATGATTTTCTCCCGGTGGGGGGCCCCTGGGAGCCAGTGGATACCCCCTTTCCCCCTTTCAGAAAATTTAATTAGCAAAACTGTCCCCCTCAGGGTGTTTCCAAAAAAGAAAAAAAAAATTCAAAATTTATCACTCCCCACATGTGTCCCGGGGAAACATTAGGGGCGCCAGACAAAAGCTTTCCCCCACCTCGCGGCCGCTCTGGGGAAAACAAAAAAAAGGGAAACCCTTTCAGCGGGCTTGAAACCCTTTCTTTTTTTGCAGCCGCGGGGTTTCCTATGGGTTGCGACGCGGGGTTTTTTTATTTGCGGGTTTTTTTTTTTTACATTTTGGTTTTTCGCCTTGCGTTAATCATAAAAAGTATTGTTTTTTAATGATTTTGGCCCAAAGGGGTTTTACAAGAAATACGACACTGGTATTAGTAAAATAAGGAAGTATTTTGTTTTTCCCCATATTTAAAAAAACAACCACACACACACACACACACAAAAACAACACACACACCCCCACACCACCAAAACCCCACACCCACACACACACACAACACACACACCACACCACACAAACACAACACACCCCACACACCAAACCCCACAAACACCACACCCACAAAACACACACACACCACACACACACACACACACACACAAACACACACACACACACACACACCCCACACCAAAACACACACACCACACCAAAAACCACACACCACACACACACACACACACACACACAAAACCAAAAACACCCACACACACACACACAACCACACAAAACACACCCCCAAAAACAAGCAACACCACACACAAACACACCCCCAACACACCCACACACACACCCCACCACACCACACCAACACAAACCACACACCAAAACACCCCACACAAAACCCCCAAACCCACACACACCACACCCCCCAAAACCCCCCCCCCAAAAAAAAAACCCCAACCCCACACACACAAAAACAACCACACACACACAAAACACACACACACACCCCACACACAACACACCCCACAACACACCCCCACACCCCCACACACACACAAAAAAAAAAAAAATGTTTGGGGAAAAAGTTTAAAAAAACATGAAAAGGCGTTTAAAACCGGGGAGAAAAAAAAGAAGGGGAGAGAATATCTGATAAAAAGGGCAAATAAAAAAAGGGGGATATTTTGGGGAAACTCTATTGGGGAAATTCCCCTCCTATTTTCAGTGTCTTTTTTTTGCCCCTCACTGTTTTCATTTGTTGTTTATGGGTGTAAGCGTTGTTGGGTTATCACTCTTCTTATTTTAAACTTATTTTATTTTTTATCAATT
This sequence comes from Penaeus monodon, assembly GCF_015228065.2. Lineage (NCBI taxonomy): Eukaryota > Metazoa > Arthropoda > Malacostraca > Decapoda > Penaeidae > Penaeus > Penaeus monodon. The sequence continues at coordinate 39,933,506 of NC_051389.1, forward strand.
TCCCCCAACCCAAATTTCCACCCATCACCCTCACCCCTCCCACCCTCTCATCAAATTCCCCCACCACCACACCAACCACCACCAAAAACCCCCACCACCCCCACCACCACCCCCCACCACCACCAAACCCCCACCACCACCATCATCATCATCACCATCTCATCATCATCATCATCATCTTCATCATCATCATCACCACCATCATCATCATCTCATCATAAATCACATCCCATCATCATCGCCATAATCACCATCATCACCCATTATCATCATCATTTTATCTTCATCATTATCATCATAATCACCGCCATCATCATCATCGTAACCACCATCCTCCTCATCATCATCATCATAATCATCACCATCACCTTTCATATCATTATCATAATTATAAACATAATATAATCATAAAAAATCATCATAATCATAATCTCCCCATCATCATCATCCCCTTTAAATCATCACCACCACCCCCATCATCATCATCTCTTCACATATTCATAATCATAATCATCATCTCATAATCATAATCATCTTCACCATCATAATCATCATAATTATCGTCATAATCATCAACATAATCATTATCATAGTCATCATAATCATCATTATCACCATCATCATCATCTCAATATTAGCATAACCATCATATAATCATCACACCATTATCATCATCATCCCCTTTCATCACACCATCATCATTACATCATCATCATTATCATCATATCATCAACATAATCATCTTCACCATCAGAAACAACAACAACGTAATCATAATCTAATCTAATCATATTCATCATCATCATCATCACACCATCATCATTATTATATTTATCATCATCAACATAATCATAACCCCATAATTTTTCTTTTGAGATAGTTTTGTACTATTTTTATATTCGCAAAACAGGGGGACTAATTTTGTCCACCTACTTTTGTTCATTTTTTCAACATCAGAATTTTCGCTTTCATGTTTGAAAGTCTCCCTTTTCCATCTCAGTTGGGGACTTCCTTTGCTCCATCTTCCCAGAGCCAGGTAGTTGCTACAATCCCAACAAATCCCCTTTTCCCCTTCCGGGGAGGGTTTGACCAGCAGGTCAGGGGGAATGTACCGGACTCCCAGAGGGCAGTCAAGACTGCATGCAAGCCCCAAGCCATAGTTCACCCCCAGCCTTTAGAAGTTCATCAGGGATATCACATATGCCTGCAGCTTTCCCACTCTTCAGCTTGGAATCGCCATCCTAATCTCCGTTGATGGGTGACTCCGGCACAGGTATTGTGCCCATCACTTGCATCCAAGCTAACTGTTAGGGTCTACCTGGTACAACTGCTCAAATACTCACCCCCAACGTTCACGAACCCCAACATGATCTGAGATGATCCATCCATCCGCTGATCAGACTGCAGTCATCTGTGAGGAGGGCAAGGAAAGGTTGTTTTCCAAGAAATGGCCTTCAACCTTCTCAGCAAAATTCCTGATGAAAATGTTCCTTATCCCTTCTCAGCAGTGGGCCGAACCCTACATACCAAAGGCGATGCAAGACCTGATTGCCATTCTCCAAGCCATGCGCACGCTTCAGTGGCCTCCAATGTCTCCAGTAAGATGGAATTCTGCTGTGCCCTCGGGTGTACACCAATAGACTCCTGAGCTCCTTCGAGTGTTATGCGCTTGAAAAAGCTCCCACAGAGCAAAATGGGTCCTTTAGGTTGTTGAGTTCTGTGAAACGGTCAAGACTGCCATGGTGAACCCATGGCACATTCCTCCTCCCTTAGTCTGTCTAAGTGAAACACCTTAGAGTGGCCACTGGAGGGGTGGGATTTTGATGTGGACCCCTCAAGGGAGCTAAACCAGCCTATGATCAGTGACACAGAAATCAGCACTCTGGGAAAATTTGCACTTCTGGAGGATCCTACATCGCGTGCTAACAAGAATGCGGTTCGCTTTCCCCTTTGGGCCCCTGTACCCATATTACTGTACCATATCCAGCAATGCAGGTTGGAGTACTGGGGCCAGGAGCCAGAGATCCTCATTCTCTGGGACTAGCAAAGTCCCGGAGAAGGAGGCTATTCTCACTGCTGGGGTCAGCTCCCGAGCCTGGGGGGCCGACAGACATCTCATAGCCAGCTCGGTCCAAACTGGATACCACATTGAGTCGGCCAGAACAATGCGAATATCTCGCCGGGTGCAATTGTCTGCCACAGTGTGGTTTGTGTAGGAAAAGCCTCTTCACATTTAGTTTACAATAATTGGTAGGAGCATATACAGCAATAACAGACATGAAAAGCCAAAGGCATGCTTCAGTCTCAATGCCATAAGACGTTCATCAACCGGTGTCACCTCAACTACCGAGGGCTGAAGTCAGCTGGAGATGCTCACCACCTCTGGAGGTGTTGACCATCGCTGCGGCCTGGCCATAGTAGGAGTACCCACCCATACTGATTGTGCCACTACCAGGTCTTCTCACCTCTGATGGGGCAGCCACCTCAACTCCCAGTCATTCCAATTCCTTCATTAGCAGAGGTAACTGCTCATCCTGCCACAAGGACCAGATGTTCTAAGCGCCTACCTGGAAAGCTCGCCTGAGGTTAAGCCTCGGGCGGTCATTCTAGGTGCACGCCATCTCTGCCGACCCCGCCGACGCTGCCCCAAATAAAGGGGGTTGGCGGGCTGTGGGGTTCCTTAGGGCTTCGCCCCACAAGCTTCATGGTGGTTTAGTGCCTGCCGGGGCACAGGCGGACAAGTAACTTTCGTTCCCATCCTGTGCCCCAACATTTGCCCTCCAAATAGGACCCACAGCACGCCTTGCTTGCTGGGTGGGAGGGACAGCACCCCTCCCCCTAGCATATCCATTTATTTGATTCGTTGCCGGAGGGATTTCAGGGGGGAGGAGAACTGGCAAGGCCCACCTCCCCTGAGCCACCCAATTACACCAGGTGGCTAGGGGGCAGGAGTTGGTATGGAGCTAGGGTGTGTCCATTCGCCTGTGGGCCATAGCTCCGTACCTCTGGGGCCTCCTGCTGCTCCGAGATCCCCCACAATTTAGCGTGGGCCCGCAAGTTGCCCAGTTACCCACGGCCATGAGGAGGCACTTGCAGAAGTCTCGATGAGGGAGAGGCTAGCAGGGGAGACTTATGCAAAGCTGCTCCCTTTTTCGCACTAGGCTAGCCAGTGGTGGCAGCTGCAAGTGAGAAGGCATGCAAGCACTTAACACTATCTAGGCTACCACACCATCGCCTCACATCACCTTGAGGATGAAGTACCCACCCATATATATGTATATGTACATATATATTTATATAATGTATATATATAATATATATTTTATACACACACACACATATATATATATACGTTGTGTGTATATGTGTGTGTGTCTGTGTGTGTGTGTCTGTCAGTCTGTCTGTGTCTGTCTGTTTGTGTGTCTGTCTGTGTGTCTGTCTGTCTGTGTACGTATGAATGTATATATACATATGTATTTCTATCTATCTATCGTTTTGTATACACACACACACACATATAAACACACACACACACACAACACACACACACACCACACATATATATATTATA
>NC_051389.1:39937176-39949676 GCF_015228065.2 Penaeus monodon
GAATGTCAGTGTTTCCAGTGCAAAAGAAAGGGGAAATTTTTTAATTTCAAAAGTGGTTCGGGTTTCGAAAGGGGGCGGAATGTCAGTGTTTCCATATTCAAAAGGGAAAATTTTCAAAAGTAATTGGTTTTCCATGCTAAGAGAGCGGAATTCATTTTTTCCAGTACTAAAAAAGCGGGTCAGTGTTTCCAGTATTCCAAAAGGGAATTTGTAAAAGGCTATGCGTACTCTAGTACATGGCTACAGGACGCAAAAACACACGAAGGGGGTGAACACACGCTACACGACCCTACGACTTGCCAAAAGGGTCAAAAGCCCCGCGCGGAGGTCCGGTCAGCTGCCCGGGAGAGGGCGGACTGCCCTTAGCGCGCTGGTCGCTTGACACAAAACCTCGGTCAACGGGGTCAGATAAAAAATGTACCTCCGCCCTCGCTGAGCGGGGGTTTTTTTGGGACATTTGGATCACGTGGAAAAACCCCAGTGGTCCACTGGAAATGGGAAATAGAATTTCCACATCCGTAACAAAATGAATTATCCACATCTTATTTGCTGGGCCCCACCTACTCGCCCTCGCCTCGAGGGGCCTTCGGGGTGACCTAATTTGGGCTGTCGTCTCGTTCTGTCGTCTCCTGGTGCCTTTTCGTGGTTTTCCGTCCCTGTCGTCCTCATCCTCCTGGTCCCGGTGAAATCTGCCGTTCTCGATGTTCACAGGGTCCCCGAAAGTCTCGCACAGGTCCCCCCGTTTCAATTCGTTTTGACCTCCCGTATCCGGCCCAGCTAATCGGCGGCGTCCTCGTCCACACTCCTCCAGTCTCGCCCCAGGTCCTTCTGCGTCCCCACTCCCTCGTAATCTTCATGGGGATTACGGGGCCCGGGGGCAGGGCGGCAATCTCGGGGGGGCTTATACTGCGCTGGGCCCCTGGATTTGACCGGTCTAGGCGTCCCCCAGGCGTCGCCTATGAAGCTTTTCTGGGGCGATGGTCCTTTTCTGACGAAAATTTTTGGCCGGGGGCCTATGGCGATCTTCGATGACGTCCTTTCACACACCAAAGGGGGCCCTCCTTGGGTTTCCGTGTGGTCCGACGCAATATAAAGTCGGGGACCCAGATCTACACGTAGGGCCAGAGTAAGGAAAAAGAAAGCAACAGGGAAGAGGGGTGGTAATTACCACTACCGGTTATTCATAACAATTTACGGTTTTTAATGTTGGTTTTAATTATTTTCTTTTTTTTTTTTCATTTTTTTTTTTATTTTCAAAAGGTAAGAAGAAAAAAAAAAATGAGTGTCAGTAGCGGTCCGCATAGACCTATTTAAAACTACCAACCATCCTGATAATATGAGAATAGATAAGGGGAACGACATCGGCGACCGCGAAGTTTCTTTTTGAACCATATCCCCCACACAGAAAGAAATAGATGAACTTGTACCGAAAAGGGGGACAGAAAATTGCGGCAAAAGAGAAAAAATTTTTTTACCCCGGCACAAAGACGCAACCAGCCTTTAATAAAAAAAGGGCAGTGCTTTTGGGCCTGCGTGTGTGGTGGGGAAGGTGTGTGTGTATGCTGTGTGGGACAGCTTCGTTAATGAAGGGGGAACGGTGACCCTCAACAGGAAATTTAACCCCAAACCAAATTTTAACTTGCTATAAAAAGACTGATAAAATTAGCAATGCCACTATTTAAGTTTATTTCAACTACCACTTGAATTAACATATGATGAATGCGAAAAAAATGTACGCATGAATGAATGGTGACTAAAAAATATTCGCCAATTTTTTAAGCAAATCTTTTGGTCAAAAAACTAAAAATGCCGGGTACTGTTAGCTTTGCACGTCAGATTTAATAAACTAAATGGGGGGGGGTTTTCCTTACCCAAATGCCGTATTGACGAAGCGACTCGAGCCGGAATATAATAACCCTGCTCTTTTTGCGTATCGTAATGGGCGCTGCAAAATTCCCGAGGATATATAAATTTTCACGAACACCAAACGTTGGGGGGGTACCCAAAACATCAAGGACTTCAAGGGGGTGAAAAAAGGGTGTTAATAGCGAAAAATGATTCTAGCTTAAACCCAGCCCCCTACTTAATTAAGGGACGAAACCGGGGGGTCACCCCGACTAAAGGGAGCCAACGAACAAATAATTTTTACTCTCGAACGACGGAGGCCAGATCTATTGGCTTTTACGCAACCCCGGGGGAAAATATCGGGCATTTTTGTGCACTATTATGGGGGAAGTCCTAGCATATTCAAACAAAATAATTTTGATAAATTTTCGTTTACAATTTCTTTCTAGCGCCGTAGAACGTGTCCCAAAAAAGAAAATGTAAAAATGATCATTGACCTTCCCACGCCGCCACCGCCCGGGGAAAAAGAGAAAAGTGGTCAGGCAGGGGGGGGCGAGGGTTAGGAACGAGATAAAATGAAATGATATTCGGAAGATAAAATCACAAACGCTTTAAAAATTCGTTTGCAGAGAAAAAATATAAATCTCAAAAAAACGAGGAAAATAATTAATTAATTTCAAAACGAACGATATTCATGTTTTTTTGTCACTACTCGATCGCAGGGAAAATGCGATCTTAGGGGGAAGAAAGTGGAAACGTGCCATTTGCTGTCCTTAGCATTTTTTAACCCAAAAAACAACGGTTTTAACACATGTAGGGGGAGAAGAAGGGAAAAGAAATAAGAAAGGGGCCCCCAAACGTGTACTTCTTTTTTTTTTCTTACCCGTCTTGAAGCGGTTTGAGCATTTTCTTCGGGGGTGGTGGTCCTGTTGCATGCCAAAAATGCAACGGGCCCCCGCTGCCACCCGACTGTAAAAGGGTATGGTACTCTATACAGTGGCTGACGGGACGCAAAACACACGTAAGGGGGTGAAAAACCCCGCTAGACGACGCTACGACTTGTTAAAGGGGCAAAAACGCCGCGCGGGGGGTCCGGTCACTGCCCGGAAGGGGCGGGCTGACCTTAGCGCTTGGTCGCTTGAAAAGAATCTCGGTAAAAGAGGTCAATTAAATGTGACCTCCCCCCTGCTGAGCGGGGGGTTTTTTATTTTGGGGCATTTTGGGTCCACGTGGAAACAGCCCGGGTCCACTGGTAATAGAAATGAATTATCCCTCCGGGAAGAAAAAGAATTATCCACTTTATAAATTTAGTTTTTCCAGTTTCGAAAAGGGGAAAGGGCCCGTGTTTCCATGCTAAGAACGGAATTAGTGTTTTTCCAGTATTTTAGAAGCGGAATGTCGTGTTTTCAGTGCTAAGAAGCGGAATGTCAGTGTTTCCATATTAAGAAAGCGGAATGTTTTGTGTTTCCCGGCTAAGAAGCGGGAAAGTCAGTGTTTTCCAGTACTAAAAAGCGGGAAAGTCAGTATTCCCGTACTCGGAAAACGGAATGGGCAGTTTTCCAGTGCTAGGAGCGGAATGCCAGGTTTCCTGTGCGAAAGCGAAATGTCAGTGTTTCCAGATTCAGAAATGGAATTCCCGTGTTTTTCCCTATTCCCCGAAATGGAATTCAGGTTTCCCCTATTCAAAAGCGGAATGTCTGTTTCCAGTTCGAAAGTGGAATGTCAGTGTTTCCAGTGTAAAAAGCGGAATGTCATGTTTCCCCGTACTAAAAAAAAGCGAATGTCAGTGTGTCCAGTGTTTTAAAGCGGAATTCAGTGTTTTTAGTCAAAGAGCGGGGAAAGTCTGTTTCCCTGCTAAAAGAGCGGAAATTTTTGTGTTTCCAGACTAAAAAGCGGAATGTCTGTGTCCAGTGTTCAGAAGCGGGAATGTCAAATGTTTCCAGGTAAGAGAAACGGAATGCAGTGTTTCCAGGTTAGAGAGCGGAATGTCAGTGTTTCCGTACTAAAAAGAGGGGGAATGTCATGTTTCCAGTGCAAGAGAGCGGGGTGTCAGTGTTTCCGTGCTAAGGAGCGGAAAGTCATTTTTTTCATGCTAAAAAGGGGCGGAAGTCGTTTTTCGTGCTAAGAAGCGGAATGTCAGTGTTTTTCCAGTGCTTGAAAAACGAAATGTCGTGTTTCCATGCTAAGAAAGCGGAATGGGTTTTCCCCAAAGGGGGTTCAGCCGCTAAGAAAGCGGAAGTCAGTGTTTCCCCAAGAAAAAATTCAGGAAAAGCGGGGAAAGTCAGTGTTTTTCCATGCTAAGAGAGCGGAAAAGTCAGTGTTTCCAGTCTAAGAAAGCGGATGTCCGTTTTTCAGTGCTAAAAAAGCGGAATGTCTCCCCTCCCTTTTTCCCCCCCCCCCCCCCCCCCCCCCCCCCCCCCCCCCCCCCCCCCCCCCCCCCCCCCCCCCCCCCCCCCCCCCCCCCCCCCCCCCCCCCCCCCCCCCCCCCCCTCTTCTTTTCCCAACCCGTGTTTCCAGTGCAAGAGAGCGGAATGTCAGGGGTTTCCCCTGTTTGAGAGCGGGGTTCAGTGTTTTCCCGTCTAAAAAGCGGAATGTCAGTGTTTCCAGTCTAAAAAGGGAATGTCAGTGTTTCCATGCTAAAGAGGGGAAAGTCTGTTTTTTTGTCTGGAAAACGGAATGTCAGTGTTTTTCAGTCAAGAAAAGGGAAAAGTCAGTGTTTCCAGTGCAAAAGCGAATGTCGTGTTTCCCCCTCTAAAAAAGGAATGGTCGTGTTTTTCCATGCTAAGGGAGGGAATGTCATGTTTCCCCTCTAAGAAAGCGGAATGTCAGTGTTTTTCCGTCTAGAGAGCGGAAAGTCATGTTTCCCTTCAAGAAAGCGGAAAGTTGTTTTTCTAAAGAGCGGAATTCATGTTTCCGTGCTAAAAAGCGGAATGTCAGTGTTTTAGTGCTAAAAGAGCGGAATTCGTGTTTTTAGTCAAGAAAGCGGAAAGTCAGGTTTTGTGCTAAGAAGGGAATTTCAGTGTTTTATGCAAGAAAGGGGAATGTCAGGTTTTCCGTCTAAGGAAAACGGAATGTCATGTTTTCCAGTGCTAGAGAGGGAAAAAGTCAGTGTTTTTCCCCTGCTAAGAGAGGGAATGTCAGTGTTTCCCTGCTAAAAAGCGGAATGTCATGGTTTTTCCCTTGCTAAAAGCGGAATTCAGTGTTTCCCGTCAAAAGCGGAATGTTAGGTTTCCCGTCTAAGAGACGGAAAATTAGTGTTTTTCCCGTTAAGAAAGCGGGGTGTCAGTGTTTCCCTGCTAAGAGAGGGAAGTAGTGTTTTTCTAAGAAAAACGGAATGCAGTTTTTTTAGTCTAAAAAGGGGGAATGTCATGTTTTTTATGCAAAAAAGCGGAATGTCATGTTTCCCGTCTAAGAAAGGGAAAGTCAGTGTTTTTTTTTTTCTAAGAAAACGGATGTCAGTGTTCAGTGCAAAAAAAGGGAAAGTCCGTGTTTCAGTGCAAAAAAGGAAATGTCATTTTCCCGTATAAAAAAGGGGAATGTCTGTTTCCATAAATTGTATTTATTAAAAATTATTTATATAAAAACGGAATGTCAGTGTTTTTAGTCTAAGAAAGGGAAGTCATTGGTTTTTTTCCCGTCTAAAAAGGGAATGCATGTTTTTTGTTAAAAAAGCGGAATTCAGTTTCATGCAAGAAGCGGGGTTCATTTTTCAGTCAAAAAAAAGCGAAATGTAGTTTTCCCTATAAGAAGCGGAATTCAGTGTTTTCCCTATAAAAAATTATTTATTTAAAAAATTATTTATATAAAAAATATTTTATTTGGGGGTGTGTGTTTTTTGAAAAAAAATGTGTTTTATTAATAAAAAATTATTTTTTATTTTAAAAAAATTATTTTATAAAAAATTATTTTTTATAAAAAAATTATATTGTTAAAATGTGTATATATATAAATTATATAATTTTTAATATATATATATAAAAAAATTATTTTATATTTAAAATAATATTTTATTATAAAAAAAAATTTTTTATAAAAAATTATTTTTATGCAAAAACCCAACACACAAAAACCCCCCAAAAACCAAACAAAAACAACACCAAAAAAAATATATTATATTTTATATATATTATATTATATATATATATTTTTTTTATATATATAAATTAAAATTTTATAAAATTATATATAAATATTAATTTTTATTATTTTTTAATTAAAATTTTATATATTATAATTATAAATTATATATTATATATATAAATAATATATAAAAAAAAAAAAAAAAAAAAAAAAAAAAAAAAAACAAAAAAAAAAAACCCCACACACCACAACACACAAACCCAACACCACACACACAAAAAACCCCAACAATAATTTAAATATGTAATATATTTTAAAATAAAATAATATAAAATATAATATAATATATTATATAAATTTTAAAATAATATATTTTATAAAATTAATTTATATATCATATATAAATATAATATATATTTTATATATTAATATTATTAAACAAAAAAAACAAAAAAAAAAACAAAAAATAAGATAAAAATTAAAAACACCACTTTAAAAAAAATTTTATATATTCATTATATATTATTTTATATATATATTTTATAAACCCCCTTATTTTTTTTTTTCTATTTTTTTTTTTTTTTTTTATTTTTTATTTTTTTTTTTTTTTTCCCTTTTTTCCCCTTTTTTTTTTTTATTATTAATTTTTTTTTTTTTTTTTTTTTCTTTTTAATTTTTTTTTTTTTTAAAAATTTTTTTTTTTCCCCTTCTCTCTTTCTCTTTCTTATCTCTTTTCTTCTCTTCTTTTAAAAATTTTTCACCTTTTCCTTTTCCCTCCCCCCTTCCCCCCACACACCCCAATCCCTTCTTCTTATCAAAAAAAACCTTTTCAACCTTTGTCAGCTAGGGGTTTTGGGGCCCTCGAAGGCCTTTGACCAAATCCCCCGAGACTCTCTTTCTCTCCCTCTTACTTATTTCTCTCTCTTTTATTTTTTCTCTCATTCCCGTCTGTCTGCCTCTCCTCTCTCCCCCCTCCTCTTTTTCTGTATTTCTCTCCTCTCGTGTCTGTCTCTATCTCTCTCCTCACTCTGTATTTTTTTTTTTCCTCTCTCTTGTGCCTGTCCGTCCTCTCTTATTAAATAAATATAAGAGAAGACGGACAGGCAGCAAGAGAGAGAGAGAAAAAAAAAAACAAGGGGAGAGAGAGTAGAGACAGACCAAGAAGAGAAAAACAGAAAAAGAGCAAAAGAGAGAGGAGGGGAGCGCGGAAATATAAAAATAAAAGAGAGAATAAATAAGAGGGAGAGAGAAGTCTCAGATTGTAAAGGCCTTCGATGACACAACCCCCAGGACAAAAGGGGACCAAAGGGGGTTTCTTGACCTAAGCCCGCCCATAGCGCCATGACCTTGGCCTCGCTCGCCTGCGGCCTCCCGGGGCCTAGGGCTTCGTACCCGGTCTCTTCTGCACAGCCGGCCATCCCAACCTGGGTCCACGCTACACTACTCCTCTTCTCAATACAGAGAAGAAGAGAAGTTAGATAAAATAAGAAAGAGAGACGACAACAGACGAGGAAAAAGGTTGGTAAGAGAAAAGAGAGAGAGAAAGAGAGAGAAAAAAAAGGAAAGAAAGGAGAGAGAATGTTAATAAGATAAAGAAAGAGAGAAAAGGGAAAAGGGAGAGAGAGAGAGAAAGAAAGAAAAAGGGGGGGTGGGGAGAGAGAGGTGATAAAAAAGGAGAAAGAGCCGAGAAATACGAGAGAGAGAGAGAGAGAGAGTAATGGGGTATTATTTATATATTATTTATAAAATATATATATATATATATTTATAATATAATTTTTAAAAAAATGTGTGTGTTTTCATATAATAATATATATATATAAAATTAAAAAATAATAATATATTTTTATATATTTAAAATATAGACAACATATAATTATATAAAAATATAATTATATAAATAATATATATTATATATATATATATATATAAAAATATATTATAACAATATATAATATATATATATAGAATATATATATAATATTATTTTATAAAATATATGTATAATACACATTGTGTGTGTGTGTGTGTGTGTGTGTGTATTGTGTTGTGTTGTGTGTTTGTGTGTGTGTGTATGGTGTGTGTATGTGGGTTGTGTGGTGTTGGTGTGTGTGTTGTGGTGTGTGTTTTTGGGGTTGTGTGGTGGGGGTTGGTTATATTAATTTTTAAAATTTTTTAAAAAATTTTATATATATATATAATTATGAAAGGTTAACTATATTAAACAGATATACCTATATATATAAAATATAAAAAATTATAATATATTAATAATTATATTAAAAATTATTATTATATTATACCAAAATTTATAGGGTTGTGTGTGTGTGTTTGTGTGTGTGGGGTTGTGTGTTTTGGGGTGTGTGTGTGGTGTGTGTGTGTGGGTGTGTCATTATATTATAATATATAATAATATTTATATATATTATAATAATAATAATAATTTTATATTATATTTATATATATTTTTAAAATTAAATTTATATAATATTTATATTTTTTATATATAATATTTAATATTTAACTTTATATACATAATTTATTATATATATTATATATTAAAAATATACTATATATATTTATATATTTATTTATTATTTATATATTATATAATTCCCAATTTATATATATACAACACACCACAAAACCCACACACACATATAATATATAATATATTATATATATAATTATATATATATATATATTATACATATATTGGAAACATGCATTCCGTTTTCCCTTATCACGGAAATACTGACATTTCGCTTTTTTGCAAAAAAACACTGACTTTCCCGTTTTTCTTTCACTAAAACACTGACATTCCGTTTTCTTATTTATAAAAACACTGAAATTCCGCTTTCTTGTACGGAAAACACTGACTTTTCCGCTTTCTATACAAAAAAACACTGACTTTCCGCTTTTTTATTTATAATTATATATAATATATATACTATAATAGGGAAAACCTGACTTTCCCTTTCTTTCACGGGAAATACTGCTTTTTCGCTTTCTTTGCACTAAAACACTGACATTCCCCGCTTTCTTTGCCTAAAAACCCCGACATTCCGCTTTCTTAGTACAAAAAACACTGACATTCCGTTTCCCCCTTAGTAGGGAAACCGCTTCCGCTTTCTTTGCACTAGAAACGACTTTCCCGCTTTTTTAGTCAAAAACACTGACTTTCCGCTTTCTTGTACTAAAAACATGACATTCCGCCTTTAGCACGGAAACACTGACATTCCCTTTTTAGCACTGGAACACTGAATTCCGCTCTTTAGTACTGAAACACAAACATTCCGCTCTCTTATAGGAAACCTAAAATTCCGCTCTTTTGAAAGGGAAAACCCGACATTCCGTTTTCTTAGCCGGGAAAACACTGACTTCCACTCTTTAGCACTGGAAAAAAAAACTGACATTCCACTCTTTAGCATGGAAAACCCAACATTCCTTTTATTATAGGGAAACAGACATTCCGCTTTTCTTAGCACGGAAACACTGACATTCCACCCTCTCTTAGCCTGGAAACACTGACTTCCCGCTTTCTTAGCACTGGAAACATGACATTTCGTTTCATACATGGAAAACTGACTTTCCCGCTTTTTAGCCTGAAAACCCTGACTTTCCCGCTCTCTTAGCACTAAAAACACGACATTCCGCTCTTTTAGACTAAAAAACCTGACATTCCGCTCTCTTAACGGAAAAACACTACTTTCCGTTTTTAGTACGGGAAACACTGACATTCCCTCTCTAAGCACTGGAAACCTAATTCCGCTCTCTTAGACGGGAAACCTGACTTTCCGCTTTTCTTTGCACTAGAAAACCTACATTCCGCTTTCTTATATAAAAACACTGACATTCCGCTTTCTTAGTACAAAAAAACACTGACTTTCCGCCTCTTAGCAATGGAAAAACACTGACTTCCGCTTCTTGCAGGAAAAAAAAGACATTCCACTCTCTTAGCACTGGAAAAACTGACTTCCCCACTCTCTTAGCACGGGAAACCTGACATTCCGCTTTCTTAGTACGGAAACACTGACTTCCCCACTCTCTTACACTGGGAAACACTGAAATTTCCGCTCTCTTAGCACTGGAAACACTGACTTTTCCGCTCTTTTACACTGGAAACACTAAATTCGTTTTTCTTGCCTGGAAACACTGAAAATTCCGCTTCTTAGCACGGAAACCTGACTTTCCCTTTCATAGCACTGGAAACAAAAATTTCCCGCTTTTTAGCCTGAAAAACACTGACATTCCCTTCTTAGATGAAAACATGACATTCCGCTCTCTTAGCACGGGAAAATGCTTTCCCGCTCTCTTATCATGGAAACACTGACTTCCGCCTTTTGTTGGAAACATGACTTTCCCCCCTCTCAAGCACGGGAAACACGCCCTTTGCTCTCTTAGCACTAAAAACACTGACTTTCCGTTTTCTAAACACTGGACACCTGACTTTTCCCTTTTCTAGACGGGAAACACGACATCCGTTTCTCGCATGGAAACCTGACTTGCCCTTTTTACACGGGAAAAACATGAATTCCCCGCTTTCTGACACTGGCACCTGACTTTGGCCTTTCTTGTACTGGAAACACTGACTTTCCGTTTTTCTTAGCCTGGAAACACGACATTCCACTTTCTGAATACGGGAAACACGACATTCCGTTTTCTGAAACGGAAACACTGACTTTCCCTTTTCTGAAAACTGGAAACATGCATTCCACTTTCGATACGGGAAACACTGACTTTTCGTTTTCTTAGCACAGGAAAACTGGCTTTCCCGCTCTCTTAGCATGAAAACACTGACTTCCGTTTTCTGATTAGGGAATACTGAATTCCGCTTTTTATTACTGGAAACCTGACTTTCCGCTCTCTTAGCACGGGAAAACATAACACCGCTTTTTTAAATACTGGACACACTGACATTCCGCTTCTTGCACTGAAAACACTGACATTCCGCTTTCTGAATACTGGAAAACACTCCTTCCGCCTCTTACACTGGAAACACTGACATTCCGTTTTTCTTAATATGGAAAAACGACATTCCCCCTTTCTTACACGAAAACGACTTCCGCTTTCTGATACTAAACACTCACTTTCCCGCTCTCTTAGCACTGGAAACACTGAATTCCACTTTTTGATACGGGAAACACTGACATTAAAAGATTGGATAATTTTTTTTCTGTTACAGGATGTGGATAATTCTATTTCTATTCCCAGTGGACCAGTGGCTGTTTTCCACGTGGACCCCAAATGCCCCAAATAAAAACCACCCGCCAGCGGGGCGGGGGGGTCACATTTTATACTGACCTTTTTGACCGAGATTTTTTCGTGTCACGACCAGGCGTAAGGTCAGTCCCCCCTCTCTCCGGGGGTGACCGTGGGCCTCCGCGCGGCGTTTTTTACCCTTTAGACAAGTCTACGTGTCGTAGCGTGTGTTTACCCCCCTTCGTGTGTTTTTCTCCCTGTCAGCCACGTACTAGAGACGCATACCTTTTACAGCTGGTGGCAGCGAGGGCCGTTGCACCCTTTTGGCATGCAACCGGCACACCACCCCCGAAAAAATCCCCTCGACCGCTTCAAGACAGGCTAAAAAAAAACACGAAGTAACTTGGCCCCCTTTTTTATTTTTCCCCCTTTTCCTTCCCTTTTCCCATACTTTTTTTTAACCGTTTTTTTTGTTTTGGGTTTTAAAAAGGGGCTAAGGACAGCAAAGGCACGTTCTCCACTATTCTTTTTCCCCCTCAGATCGCATTTTTGTGCGATCGATTGTGATAAAAAACAAAAATCGTTGTTAGTAAAGTAAAATTAATTATTTTTTCTCGTTTTTAGAGATTTATATTTTTTTATCGCAACGAATTTAAAGCGTTCGTGATTTTATCTTATCACGAATATCTTTCATTTTATCTCGTTCCTAACCTCGCCCCCGACCTGACCCGACCCCATTTTTCTTTCCCGGTCGGGGGCGGCTGGGGAAAGGCCGATGACATTGTTACATTGCTTTTTTTTGCACGTTCTACGGCGCTAGAAGAAGTATTTAAAGTAAATTCATCAAAATTCATTTGTTTGAATATGGGGTAGGATTTCCCCCATATCTGTGCACAAATTGCCCCATTTTGCCCCGGGGTTGCGTAAACCCTAAAAGATCTGCGCTCCCTCGTTCGAGAGTAAAGTTATTCGCGTTCGGCTCCCTTTGGGCGTGTGACCCCCGGTTACGTCCGTTAAATTAAAGTGGACTAGGGTTTAAGCTGAATCTTATTCGCTTATTAATCACACCTTTTTTCCCCTCTTTTAATCGCTTGCTTTTTTTGGGGACCCCCAAAACGTTTTTTGTGATTCTGAAAAATTTTTTAAAATCCTTCGGGGAAATTTTGGAGCGCCCTTACGAACGCAAAGAGGAGGAAAAATTATATTTCCCGCTCGGTCGCTTTAGTTATACGGCTTTTTTATAGGGTCCCCCGTTTTTTGAGTTTTATTTAAGTTGACGGCAAAGCTAGCATGTACCCGGCAGTTTTAGATTTCTGACCCCCCGGAAAATTTGCTTTATAAAAAATTGGGGGAATATTTTTTCATGTCACCCT
>NC_051389.1:39954676-39958574 GCF_015228065.2 Penaeus monodon
TTTTGTATGTACTGAAGGTATTTTTAAAGACAATAAAAAAGGGCTATTAGTACAACAATGAATTTTAAATCCTTTTGGCTGAAAGGATTCTTATTATTGGATGTTTAGGATTTAACTATGTGTCAAGATATATGGGGAAGACAAATGTAATTCCCGGATCAATACAATGTTTCCTTTAGTTTAAATCCTTACCTATAGCATGCTGAGACTAGTGAGAATAACAATTTTAACCCTTTTCAACGGCCGTGGGGAGCACATTGTTGGGTGGGGATGGGGGGGGAAAGGGGGAACTCCTCCCCTTCACGGTTATTGATCATGTCATGCTCATACTATGGGTTGATCATCACCTCAATATTTCATGCATGGGTGTGATTTGTGACGGTGAATTTTTTTTTTTTTTTTTTTTTTCTTAATTGTGTTTTTGTAAGGGGGTAGGAGGAAGGGGGCAGAGGCGGTAGGAAGGAAAGAGGGTTTACCTTTTCTTTTCATACTTGAATTGGTCTTTCCCGACCTGATTTAAATTGTCCTGGGGTTTGGTCGAGGGGAAGGGGGGGGGGTTGGAGATGGGGGGGTCTTTCCTTTCCCGGGGTTTTTTTTTATGTTTAGGGGGGTTAATCGCTCGTCTGTAACATGACCATTTGCCGAGTCATTTACAAGTTCAAAGATGATGAATATTGCAGTGCGATTGAGGTGGGGGTCATCTGTAGCAAAGTGTTATCGGGACCTTGCATATTCAGCAGCTGGATGGGTTGTTGTTTGTGTTCGTCTCAATTATTCTTATTCTTATTATACTTGCAGAAATGTGTTAACAATTAGTCAAAGCCTTCTTTTTGTACAAGTGTTTTGGTTTTTGAAGATAAAAATAGTTTATTTGGGTTTTTAACTGTTTTCTTCACTACAGTAACTGTAACATAGTGGCACAGTGCAAAAAGGATGTTAAGGCATACCGGTGTTTTCTTCATTTGGCTGATCGTATATGAAGTGATTCAGAAAATATGGAAGAGGTCGAGTAGCAAGTTTTATTCAGTGCCGATGTAAAGATATTTCTCTTTTTGTAAAAGGAGATTTAAGAAAATATATGCATGTATTACTTAAAATGTGGTGTCTGAATGTTCGTTTCCTGATAAAGTAAATCACCGTAGTCCGACGGTGTGATGACCGTCTCAATAGCGGGGAAATCGAGAAGTAAAGTTTGGTTGACTTATGTCCATTAGTACGATTATGTGTGTCCTTTTGCAATATTATTCCCGTTCTTGTAGGAGACAAGAAAGTTTATTTGCTAGATAAATGAAACTACTGTAACCGACAATATTTTTTACCGTTGCTTCTTTTTTCTTCCTTTATACTTGTAGGCAGGTACTATAGACAATTTCGTAGACGAGAGTAAATTGCTGAAAAGCTAGTACACCTGTGCTGATTTGTCTTTTTCTTATATGATCATAAAACAGAGGATGTATTGTTATGCGACCTCTTATGGAAGGATACGCCCGTCTGTACATAATCATACATATGGGTCTTAAGGGAAAGCTAAACATATTTCCTAAGTTGCATTGTAGATTGTAAAAATCGGAAATGAGGCAGGAACATTTAGGACACACTGCATTGTCCCTTCAGGTAATTAGCAAACATAGCTGAGTCGACAGGGCATGTAGGACGATAGTTGGTAGATAATTAGGTGTTCAGGCGTAAATATGAAGGGGAAACCGCCTTTGACCTGGCACAGATACCTTGAAAAACCCTATTAATGCCCTCTAAATAAAATAAAACCGGCGACTTTTCAATCTTTTAGGTAATTTACCTATTAGTTTCATAAGCATGAAACATGCAAACATGAAATAGTGGTAATCGGTAATTTACATTTGCACATAAAATTTAATCCTGTTATTTTTCTTTTATTTGTGTCATTATCTCTTAGACGTGTGTTTGTGTAAGCATAGAGAGTCATAATAAAGGCATATGGAGTACAAGAGTTTCATGATCCTTTTCAATTAACTGTATTTTTATTATGAAGATATCTTTGGGATGTAAGAACGACTAATATAACATGTTGAAAGATGAGATGAGGTCGCTAGCTTATCAATCGTTCCGCGAAATTAAGTAATTTCTGTTGATTATTCTTATTAGGCCTGCACCTTTGTTATATTATGCATTTGTAACATTTTAAAGACACTGATTATAATCTTTGCGATTATTTTTTTTTTACATGTGTATACGGGGCAAGCAATGGACTTTGTCAGATGCATATATTTTTTGTCATATATAATGCAAACATTACCAATCTCAGTATGGGTTAAAATGGATTTCCTTCCCTTGTTTGGTTACACCTCAAGGCGAGATTGCACCTCCTCTGTCATTACCTCAGAGCAAGAAGAGGTGGCTGTATTATTAACGACTCGAGGGTGAGCACGCTGTGTCTGGGTGAGGATGGGAGAGAAGGGGAACTCCCTGTCATGGTTATTGATCATGCCATGCCATTAGCTAAAGGTGTGATCACTCGCCTGTAACACTTCAGTGCAGGACTGTATTATTGCTTAGGAGGACTTGTGACTGTGTTTGTTTTGCTTCTTCTTTTTCTTACTATTATGCTTGTAATGGGGTATGGAGGAAGTGGGGACAGGGGCGGTAGGAAGAGAAGGAGGGTGCTTTGGAGAGGAGGGGAGGTGAGAGGACCCTTAGGGTGCGTGTTAGACATTATTGAGGGACATTTATGGATTATGATTAATTAGGAGGGGTGATCACTCGTGTGAAACAGGGTCAATTATCGATCCAGGTACAAGTTAACATGATGAATATTACAGTGCGGGGTGGGAGGGTATGGGAGAGGGGGTGCTGATAGGATGGTGTAGGAGGGGTGGTGTAGAGGGGTGATCTGCGGTACCTGGCATACTGTTTTAGAGAGGAGGGAGGGAGCGTCGCTTGTAGCACCTGACATTGGGGTGCATCTGGATGATTGTTTGTTGTTTGGCTTGTTGATTCTCCTTTCTCTTATTCTTATTCCTATTATTGATTTGGTGAGGTGTGGCTCCCTTCAGTGTGTGTGTGGGTGTGTGTGTGTGTGTGTGTGTGTGTGTGTGTGTGTTGTGTTGTAACATAGGGATTCTCGCCAGTAAGTTCAATGATGAGCTGGAGGAGGGAGGGTGGAGGAACCTGGTGGGTGTGATGTGGATGGTCTTGTGCATGAGGTTGTGATGTTTGCTTGTGGGAGACTGTTGTAACGGGTCAATTATGATCAGTACAAGTTTAAACATGATGAATATGCGGTGCGGGTGGAGGGAGGGGAGGGGATGCCCCGATGGGGTTGAATTTTAGGATTTTGGGGGGAGGAGTTACGGGGTTTTTCCAGGCAATTTAAAAATTTTTTCGTCAGAGGGGGGGAGGGGAGGGGTGGGAATTCCAGGTGTGGTGTTGTTTAAAAACAAATTCCCTTTTTTTAAAAATAATGGGTTTTTGATTCAGGTTACGGTCATTGATTAGTTAATCACTTCAGCGGTCATTAACCTATTCTTGTTGTGATGCGGTAAGGCGAGTCATTCTGTCCAGTCCCTGTATTGGAGAGGAGGGGGGGGGAGGGGTACCCTATGCCTTTAGATATCAAATTTGAGTCGGTTAATGATTTCCAGTTAGATCATTGATGATGATAATCACTTTCAATTATGTCACCTTTCTGCTATGATGCGCATGAACGACCGTAAGTTAGTCTGGTGTGCATGCTAGCCATCATTAACTATGGTTAATGATACCTGTTGAATCACTTCCCGGTTAAGGTTATTGGTTGGCTCTCCTGACCACTATACCATCCTACCAGGCTCAACATCAGAGCTTTGCGGGAGGAAGCATTTACACCAAGCCAGGCTGATTGGCCGTTAGTGGGGGTAAATCCCGGTGGGGTGCATCAAGC
>NC_051389.1:39958674-39971014 GCF_015228065.2 Penaeus monodon
TTTTTTTTTTTTTTTTGTTGTGTGTGTGTTGTGTGGTGTGTGGGGGTGTTGTTTAGTTGTTTGTGTATCAAAACTAGATAATAAAAATACATATTATATACATTCATACGTAACAGCAGACAGACACACAGACGACACACAAACAGACAGACACAGACAGACTGACAGACAACACACAGACAGACACACACACATATACACACACGAAATCATATATATAGTGTTTTGGTGTATAAATATAAAAATATATATATATATATATATATATATAATTTAAAATATATAAATATGGGTGCTTCATACGCAAGGTGACGTGAAGCGATGGTGTGGTAGCCTAGATAGTGTTAAGTGCTTGCTGCCTTCTCACTTGCAGCTGCCACCACTGGCTAGCCTAGTGCAAAAAAGGGAGCAGCTTTGCATAAGTCTCCCCTGCTACCTCTCCCTCATCGAGACTTCTGCAAGTGCCTCCTCATGGCCGTGGGTAACGGGGCAACTTGCGGGCCCACGCTAAATTGTGGGGGATCTCGGAGCAGCAGGAAGGCCCCAGAGGTACGGAGCTATGGCCCACAGGCGAATGGCCCACACCCTAGCTCCATACCAACTCCTGCCCCCTAGCCACCCTGGTGAAATTTGGGGTGGCTCAGGGGAGGTGGCCTTGCCCAGTTCTCCTCCCCCCTGAAATCCCCCGGCACGAATCAAATAAATGGATATGCTAGGGGAGGGGTGCTGTCCCCTCCCACCACAAGCAAGGCTGCTGTGGGTCCTATTTGGGGGGAAAATTTGTTGGGGCACAGGATGGGAACGAAATTTACTTGCCCCGCCTGTGCCCCGGCAGGCCCCAAACCCACCATGAAGCTTGGGGGGCAAAGCCTAGGGAACCCCACAGCCCGCCAACCCCTTTATTGGGGCAGCGTCGGCGGGGTGGGCAGAGATGGCGTGCACCTAGAATGACCGCCCGAGGCTTAACCTCGGCGAGCTTTCCAGGTAGGCGCTTAGAACATCTGGTCCTTGTGGGAGGATGACAGTTACCCTCTGCTAATGAAGGAAATTTGGGAAAGACTGGGAGTTGAGGTGGCTGCCCCATCAGAGGTGAGGAAAAACCTGGTATGGCACAATCAGTAGTGGTGGGTACTCCTACTATGGCCGGCCGCAGCGATGGTCAACACCTCCAGAGGTGGTGAGCATCTCCAGCTGACTTCAGCCCTCGGTAGTTAAAGTGACACCGGGTTGATGAACGTCTTAGGGCATTGGACTGAAGCATGCCTTTGGCTTCATTCTGTTATTGCTGTATATGCTCTACCAATATTTGTAAACTCAATGTGAAAGAGGCTTTCTACACCAAACCCACATCTGTGGCAGACAATTGCACCCGGCGAGATATTCGCATTGTTCTGGCCGACTTCAATGTGGTATCCAGCGGGGCCCGAGCTGGCTATGAGATGCCCTGTCGGCCCCCCAGGCTCGGGAGCTGATCCCAGCAGTGAGAATAGCCCCCTTCTCCGGGACTTTGCTGGGTCCAAGAGAATGAGGATATCTGGCTCCTGGTCCCAGTACTCCAACCTGCATTGCTGGATATGGTACAGTAATAGGGGTACAGTGGCCAAGGAAAGCGACCGCATTCTTGTTAGCACGCGTTTGTAGGATCCTCCAGAAGTGCAAAGTTTACCAGAGGGGGCTATTTCTGTGTCACTGATCATAGGCTGGTTGTAGCTACCTTGAGGGTCCACAATAAAAACCCCCATCCCTCCAGGGCCACTCTAAGGTGTTTTCACTTAGACAGACAAAGGGGAGGAGGAATGTGCCCATGGTTCACCATGCCAGTCTCTGACCGATTCACAAAACCCTGCAACAACCTGATGGACCCAGTTGCTCTGTGGGAGCTCTTCAAGCGCATAACACTCGAAGGAGCCCCAGGAGTCTATTGGTGTAACACCCGAGGGCACAGCAGAATTCCATCTTACTGGAGACTTTTGGAGGCCACTGAAGCGGTGTCGCATGGCTTGGATGAATGGCAATCAGGTTGCAAACGCTCTTGGGATGTAGGGTTCGGACACTGCTGAGAAGGGATGAGGAACAGTTCATCAGGGAAACTTGCTGAGAAGGTTTAAGGCCATTTCTTGTAAACAACCTTCTCCTTGCCCTCCTCACAGATGACTGCAGTCTGATCAGCGGAATGGATGGGTCACTCAGAAACATGTTGGGGTTCGTGAACGTTGGGCTGAGTATTTTGAGCAGTTGTTCCAGGTAGACCCTCCAACAGCGAGCTTGGATGCAAGTTGTATGTTTACAATACCTGTGCCGGAGTCACCCATCAACGGGATTAGGGTGGCGATTTCCAAGCTGAAGAGTGGGAAAGCTGCAGGCTATGTGATATCCCTGATGAACTTCTAAAGGCTGGGGGTGAACCTATGGCTTGGGGCTTGCATGCAGTCTTGACTGCCATCTGGCAGTCCGGTACCATTCCCCCTGACCTGCTGGTCATCCCTCTCTGGAAGGGGAAAGGGGATCGTTGGGATTGTAGCAACTACCGTGGCTCTGGGGAAGATGGAGCAAAGGAAGTCCCCAACTGAGATGGAAGGTAGACTTTCAAACATGAAAGCGAAAATTCTGATGTTGAAAAAATGAACAAAGTAGGTGGACAAAATTAGTCCGCCTGTTAGCGAATATAAAAATAGTACAAAACTATCTCAAAAGAAGAATTATGGATTATGATTATGTTGATGATGATAAATATAATAATGATGATGGTGATGATGATGATGATGATGATGATTATGATTATGATTATGATTATGATTACGTTGTTGTTGTTGCTGATGGTGAAGATGATTATGTTGATGATAATGATGATGATGATGATGGTGATAATGATGATTATGATGACTATGAAAAATGATTATGTTGATGATTATGACGATAATTGGGTATTATGATGGTGAAGATGATTATGATGATTATGAATATATAAAGATGATTATGTGGTGATGATTATTATAATGATGATGAATATGTATAAGATGATTATGAGGGTGATGATGATTATGATTATGATGATGATGATTATGATTATGAATATGGTGAAGATGATGATGATGATGGTGGTGGTGGTGATGATTAAGGTGATGATGATGATGGTGATGATTATGATTATGATGATTTTTTTATGATTATTTTTATGTTGATATTATGATAAAGATATGATGGTGATGGTGATGTTTATGAGATGATGATGAGGGGGATGGGGTTACGATGTGATAATGGCGGGATTTGATATAATGATGAAGATGAGAATGATTATGATGGTGAGGATGGTGGTTGTTATGATGATGATGATGATGATGATGATGAGAGATATGATGATGATGTTTGATAGTTGATGTGAGATAATGATGATGATGATAATGGGTGATGGTGATTGGCTGATGATGGTATATATGAGATGATGTGATATATGGTGGTGATGAGATATGATATGATGGATGATGATTATGATGATGATAGGTGTGGTGGTGTGAGATGTATGATATGATGATGAATGATGATGTGGGATGATGATGATGGGGTGGTGGGGGGTGGTGGTGGTGGTGGTGGGGGTGGGGGTGGTGGTGGGTGGTGGTGGGGGTTGGTGGGGTGATGATGATGATGATGTGATGATGATGATGAGAGATGGTGGTAGTGGTGAGGGTAATGTAAAAATAAAATAAGATTAATAAGAAAGTGTAACCCAACAACGCTTAATCATAAAACAACATGAAAACAGTGAGGGGGAAAAGAAAGACACTGATATAGGAGTAAATTTCCCATAGAGTTTCCCCAAAATATCCTTTTTTTATGCCCTTTTTTAGAATTTCTGCCTTCTTTCTTTCTCTGGGTTTTACGCCTTTTCATGTATTACTTTTCCCCCGAAAATTTATCTAGATTGTGTGGTGTGTGGGGTGTGTGTTGTGTGTGTGTGTTGTGTGTGTGCGTGCGTGGTGGGGGGTGTGGTGGTGTGTGGGTGGGGTGGTGGTGTTGGTGTGTGTGTGTGTGTGTGTGGGTTTTTTTGGGGTTGGTGTGTGTGGGGTGTGTGTGTGTGTGTGTGTGTGTGTGGTGTGTGTGTGTGTGTGGTGTGGGTGTGTTGTGGGTGTGTTGTGTGTGGGTGTGTGCGTGTGGGGTGGGTGTGCTTGTGTGTGTTTTTGTGTGTGTGGGGTGGTGTGTGGTGGTGTGGGTGTGTTGTTGTGTGTTGGTGTGTGTTGTGTGTGTGCTTGTGTGTGCTTGTGGTGTGCTTGTGTTTGTGTGGTGTGTGTGTGGTGTGTTTTTTGTTGTGTGTGTGTGTGTGTGCGTGTGTGCGTGTGCGTGTGTCGTGGGGTGTGTGGGGTGTGTGGGGTGTGTGTGTGTTTTTGTGTGGTGTGTGGGTGTGTGTGGTGGGTGTCTGTGGTTATGTGTGTGGGGTGTGGGGGTTTTATATGTGGAACAAAATACTTCCTTATTTTTAATACCGGTCGTAGTTCTTGGTATTCCTTGAAAAATCATTAAAAAAAAACTACTATTTTTGATTACCCCCGAGACAATGTAAAAAAAAAACGCAAAAAAAGACCGCGTCGAACCCATGGGTACCCGGGGGCCCTGCACACAAAGGGTTCACCCTGAAAGGTTTCCGCGCGAGGGCCCGCGGGGTGGGGGAAAGCTTTTTTTGGGCCCCCCGATAATGACCCGGCACAATGTGTGAAGTGAAAAATCTGATTTTACATTTTGCGAAACACCCTGAGGCGACAGTTTTGCTAAGTGTTTTTTTTCTGCAAAGGGCATGGGGGTATCCACGGGCTCCCAGGGGCCCCACCGGGAGAAGAATGCATTCCAGGCCCCAGGGAGGGACGAATAGCTAAACCGCTTTTTCGACGGTACATGGGCGGCTTCCCTTCACTCCGTAAACGCCCTCCAGCGCCACGTCATGGCCACTGGCTTTCCCCTCACGGAACTGCCACTTAGTCCCTAACCAATGCCTTAATCCCTACCCACTCATTCCCTTGTCACACAGACATATCACGGATTTCAAACCATACACTTGCACAATACATGTTAGTGATAAATTTTATGGTTAACTTTACCAAAATCATGTGTTGTGTGTGTGTGTGTGTGTGTGTGGGGTGTGTGTGTGTGTGTGTGTGGGTGTGTGTGTGTGTGTGTTTTGTGTGGGGTGTGATGGTGAGCGTGGCAAAGGCTGAAGGAGGAGTGGGTAGGGGGGTGTATGCGTGCGTGCGTGTGTGTGCGAGATAAAGTAGAGAAGGGAGTGTGTCATCAAGTTACATAACAACCCTTACGTGTCCACTAGAGTGCTACTTTTTTTCATGGAACCGAGAGGTCGCGGGGGTGGAGTTCCCCAATTCTCGGGAGAAGCAGACTGTAGTGCGGAGGGCATTTGCAAAGCAACACGTGATGGCGGAGAAGAGCACCATTTTCAATTCAGAGCTGTTGGGATTAGAGAAGCTGTTCATCATTATCAGCTGATCCTGATTAATTGATTATTAAAGCTTTGTAGTCATAGTTGTTCATAAAAGAAAAGCATGTGGCGAATGCAGGTTATTTCTTTCATAATTTTAAAAATTTTTATGCAGTGCACGAGGGCCTCATACTAATGCATTATTCCTGCTTATGAGTGTCTTCATCGAGAATAAAAGACCGGGTATGAACTCATAACCAGAAGCACGGTGCGAGAGACGCAGCGCCCAGGGAGCTCAGAATGAACGGCCGAAAATCAATAAGGCGACCGATAGATCTATCGACACCGGATCCTGGGCCGAGAACATGGCTCGACTATAGCAGGGTCGTATCTACACATGCCTGCACACCAGGGGAAAAAGAAAAAAAACAATCTTACCGAAAACCCGAAGCTTATGATTTCAACCAATATTTCTTGTCGATAAAACTGGCATTTCATGTGGACTTGGAAGGATCAAAGCCAACTGGGGGGCCGCAGGGAGACGCTGCGAGGAGCGGGCGGGGACGTGGGCGCTTGTGCGAGAGGATTGCTGCCGCGGAATCCAAGAGCAACAATAATACTTCAATGCTATTTACTAGTTTGAGCTTGGGCCCGTAAAACCCACGTAATTTTAAATAGCAATCGTAACGAATTAATTGGGATTAAAAAACCCAGACAAACTTTCCGAAGCTTTTTTAACTTATGTACGCTGACACACACACACACACACCACACACACACCCCACACACACCAACACACACACACACACACACACACACACACACCACACACACACACAACACACTGTGCATTCAGACATACATATTTTCATATCTATGTGCTTATTTGTTATTTCTAATTCCGCTTATTGTTAAAAAAACTGATTGATTATTAACAACTGTGACAATAATATAATTAATAACAACAACGATAATTAATGTTAAATTAACAGCACCAGAATTGCAAGAAGCAGTAGTATCAGAAGTTCTTGTTTAGTTGCGGCTAAAGAACAATAATCATAATAGCAATAATGAAAAGACCAGCAACAAATAATACGACATAATAAGAACTAAAAGTACAATAACAATAATGGTGATGAAAATGATAATGATAAAAATTATAATAAAAAATAAGTGATGATGATGATGATAAATGATAAATGATGATGATGATGATGATGAATGATGATGATGTGATGATGATGATGATGATGATAATAATAATATAACAACAACAATAATAATAATAATTATCATTATTATTATTATTATTATTCCTATTATGAATAATAATAACAATGATGTCTGTCTGACAGCACTTGACCTCGCCCAAAATCAGCCCAAAAGCAAAAGATACAGGGAATGCCTGGTTACCAGGTTTTCCGAAGAAGGCTGCTGCAGATGAAGCAAAAAAAGCATCTTCAGGGTTTTTTTAAAGCTCGGAGGATCTACAAGGACAGACAACCCCTAAATAATTGAATGGGGGTGGAAAAGGGACCCGCCACCTGATGAATACCTTTTTTTGGGAAAGGGTACTTAGACCCGAGCTCTATTCAACCGTGGAGCTCAGAGGTTGTGGCCTGCTATAAGTGCCAGGGTTACGACCACGTAGCTAAATATTGCAGGAAAGAAGCAGCTTGTACTGTCTGTGCAGAAGCTCACCAGACAAAGGAATTCCCTGAAGGAAACAACGAGAAGGACAACGACAACGAAGACACCGTCACCAACGTGAAGAGGTTTCCCTTAGGTGCGGAACGAAAGGTGTGATGGTCTGGAACCGTAACTGTCTCCACAAGCCACCACGCACACCGCTCCCTCCTGCCCCGACTTTTACCCACTGACCCACGGAGTGGCGAGCAATGCCCAGCCCAGCTACACCGCAAACCCCGTCTGTGTGACGTCATCAACCCACACGAATTATGCGTATAATATCAATAAGGAAAATGCACAGAACCTTTGCAAATAGACAAAAAGCAACAGCAATATGTGATACTATACAAGACATATGCAAATTAAAAAGCTTCATCAAACAAGATTTGACCAATCAGCTAATAATAGGGTGTGATGAAGGACAAGAAAGCAAATTTATTTTCATTTAGATAGTGTAATAAGAAGGGATTTTGTGCATAGAAACGTCAGAAGCATGCTTGCAACAGAGCTAATCAGTGACCCCTTTGCAAAAAAAAAGAATTACGTTGTTAAATAGTCAATATGCAAAATCGAGTAAACTTAAAATTTCTATTCCTCCTTACCCTGAGCACCACTTTAAATAATATATTTATAACTGGTATAATGATTACACACTAACGAGTATTAATAAATTCTCCATGGACAACAAAAGTGGTCACGATTACGACAACACCTGAGTCTGTCCAAAGAAAAACTTAAAACAACTACAATGCTCAAAACAACCTAAGTGGGTAGGTGACCCTACAAAATTAAGGGAGCAAAAGCAAGTTCAGGAGCTTTTTGCTATCTACAAGCAGGGCAATAACCCGTGACAGTTCTTAAGGCTAAAAAAATCTACAAGAACAAAAAAACTCATATTAGAAATGAACACCTTCTAGAGCTCTAATACTAATAATCCGCAACTTCATAGTCCTCTTGCACAAGCAGATATGCTCCTTAGTTAATGGGCTGGAGCATCCAAATTGAGCTCACTTCCCACAAATATTCAGAATCACCTTAGTCATTT
This sequence comes from Penaeus monodon, assembly GCF_015228065.2. NCBI lineage: Eukaryota > Metazoa > Arthropoda > Malacostraca > Decapoda > Penaeidae > Penaeus > Penaeus monodon. Next base: position 39,966,828 of record NC_051389.1, read on the forward strand.
CTAAACTGCACGTAAATTTGGCATTAAAAATTGGATGTTCTGATACCGATCTTTCAGACTTTGCTGAGATTACTGAGTGGGAACTGAACAATGCACTTATCACAGGTGAAGATGGACTTACCTATAGTGTCTTCTGCCTTATAGCTCAAGTACCTGGTAATTCCCTTTTGCACCTATACAGGTTAAGTTTGTCACAAGGTATTCTACCGGACCCCAGTTCACGCAGTCTAATCATCCCTATACCGAAATCAAACACTGAAAATACCGACCAATTTCACTAACCACATGTTTTCCAAAGCTATAGCATGGATAATTTTGGACAGACTCAGGTACAAGTTACAAGGTAAATCATCTCACAAACTGAAAGATTTCTATCAGATATAGCACAAAGCATTGTTTTGCTGAGTACTGTTCAAGTTCGAATCCAGGAACGCACAGGGTTTTTTTCTTGACCTTAAGTAACTTTGGATATTGAAAACAGAGAAGATATCCTAGAACAATTAGTAGTTTTTGGGGCATTTGAGGTAAGTTATTGAGTTGGATTAGAGTGAAATCTTTCTAACAGACCTGCAAGTGTCTTCTTCAAGGGAGTGAGAAGTTTCACTTCACAATCTTTTGAACTTGGGACGCCACAGTGAGGAGTTCTCAGCCCTGTGTTATTCAATATCCTCATGCATAAGCTGGTGGCAGATATTCTATTTGGGGATGGTGAATTCATTGTATGCTATGCTGATGACATATGTGTCAGAGCATCATCACAAGAGAGAATGCAAATAAGTCTCATCAAACTCACAACGAGGGCTCATGAGTGTGGATTAGTCATCTCATGATGGTATACGCAAGCACGCCCCGCGTAGATAAACTGGCGAAGGAAGCCTGCAGCAATGATACTGTAAACAAAGATCTTGGGATGTCTCTTGCTAAGGTTGCACACATATTGGAAAGTTCTCATAAAAATCAACTGGTAGATCTGATGCCTGAAAGCTGTACCATAACGCACTACGATCAGTATAGAGATGGCGAGCCCTCCTATGGGTGGCACCGAAGTAAAACCAGACATGCTTATTACCAGAATACGTTTAGGTCACAGAATGTACTGGCAACGCACAGTGCACGAAGTGCAGATGAAATCTAGATGTAACTGTGTAACAAGAAAACAAGCGAACATTTGAGCATGTATCTCAGAATGTCGTCATATCCTAGATTTACAATTAAATTGTCGTAATCAAAGAATAGTGTTATGTAAATACAGTGGCAAAACCATATCAAATATTCTTTTGCATGGTGTATTATATAAAATTTCTATTTTCCATGCACAATTACAATAATTACAGATACTATACTATATGTAAAACTCAGCAGATAGCCGGGGTGGCAAATAAACTTACTTAACTAAACTTAAGAAACGGGAAAATAAAAAACAAGGCTGAGGGATAAAAAGGGAAAGGATGAAATGAAAAATAAATCATAAAATAAATTTACACCAAGGATGGAGAGGTGCAGAGAAAGCTGTACTGGAAGAAATTCAGTGCTGCCAAACACCTTACGAAGAGGTAATTTGGAGAACTGGATCCCCCTAATCCAATGGAACTGTCGGAATTCATGAAAAATGGGGAAGAACGCAACATCTGATAGCTTCATGTCACCCAGTTTGTGTATGCTTACAAGAGATTATGACAGGGAAAATCATCCGATTTCCCCTGAAAGGATTCCAAATTCATCCCATTAGAGACTTTGATAATGGACCTCATGGAGGAGTACACTACTGGTATGTCAGGATTTTCCCCTTTCCAGGCCATTCACCTGCAGACAACACTGCAGGTAAAGGCTGTGAGAAAAGGCTTGACACGCCCTTATCTGTTGCATCTATATATTTTCCCTCCACATAATCTAAACATAGATGATTTGGAAGATGTACTTGGGCAGCTGCCACATACATTTTTACTCTTGGGAGATTTCAATGGTCGGCATCACCTCTGGGGAGACACTTTTTTGCAACCCTCGAAGAAGGGCCTTGGAGTCCTTGTTCTTAAGAGTAGATGCAGTTTTACTGAATAGTGACACAAATTTCCAAATTCAAGCTGGGACATTCTCCAATATAGACCTGTCAATTGGCTCACCTGATTCACAGATGAATTTCACTTTGCAGGTCAGGGAAGACTTACATGGAAGTGACCACTTTCCAATATTTATGCAGGAGTGGATGGTTTTCCAACCAATGGAGTGCAGAGATGGCGACTTGAACATGCGGACTGAATCCTTTTAGATAAACTGCAGTATTGCCAGGATCTGTGAATGATTTCCAGGGGTGTTCAAGATGCTGTTAATCACATCACGAATTCACCTTGCATCAAAGCATCCATTCCGAAAAGTAGCGGACATTACGTCGACCTCTGGTACCAATGGTGGTCTGATGAATTCCAACAAGCTGTCAGAGCAAGGAAAGCTGCATTAAGGCAGTTGAAACAACGCCCCAGCAATGTAACCTTGATCCATTACAAAAAGACCCGAGCCAAGGCCAGGTGAGTGCTAAAGGAGGCTAGACAGACATCGTGGAGACAGTATGTCTCCTCGATTAACTCTGGGACCCCCTTAGCATGGGTATGGGACAAGGTGAGTAAGATCGTGGAAAGAGATCATCACGGTCACCATCTGCTTTGAGGATAAAATGGCATAATCATCACAGACAAAAAGATTTGCCCAACGAGCTAGCTAAATCCATGCTCCTCTGGAGCATCTTAAACTGCCCGATTCTCCACTCTTTGGGCTGAACAAAGGAACGACACCCGTGTCGTTTTTTCAGTAGGACTGCAGCAGAAATTCCATCAACTTGCCATTTTTGCACAAGGAAATGACTCTGCTTGCAGCTCTGCTGTAAGACTGCCCCAGGAAGAGACGATATTTTCCCTATCAAATGATATCTCACTGGAGAGCTCCCAGAAGTTCCTGTTGGACCTATTCAATAGGATCTATAGGGGGGACAGTGCCATCCACATGGAAAGAGGCAATAATCATTCCTGTCCCTAAACCTGGTAAGGATGCTTCCACACCAGGAAATCACAGACCAATTCTCTCACAGCGGGATCTGCAAGCGATGGAGAAAATGGTAAAATTTTAGGTTCACATGGCTGGTAGAAAAGGAAAACGTGCTGACCCCATATCAATATGGGTTTAGAAGATTGAGATCGACCCCAATGCACTTGTAAGGATGGAAAAATGCTATACAGGATTCCCTTTGCACAGTGACGTCACATGTTAAGCAGTCTTTTTTGACCTAGAAAAGGCTTACGATACCACTTGGAAGCTGGCATATTCTTGAAACTGTATGACATTGGTTTAAGAGGACATTACCTACCTTCATACAAAGCTTCCTTGCTAACAGGAAGTTCAGAAGTTCGGGTGGGAACAGTTTTTTCTAACCTGGAAGATCAGCTGGAAGGGGTCCCACAAGGGAGTGTCTTAAGTGTAACCCTATTTGTCATTGCTATAAATGACATTATAAAGGTTGTTCAAAGTGCGTCCCCATTTTAATCTGTACGTGGATGACTTTCCACTGTACTGCTCAGGAGGAAGCTTACAGGGTGTGCAAAGGGCACATGCAGGTTGCAATAAATCAGGTTGTACAGTGGGCAACATATCATGGGTTAAAATTTTCCCCAAGTAAGACCATGTCTATACATTTCCACAAATGAGGAAATTTCCATCCTTCCCTCTATTTAGGAGCAAACCCACTGCAATTTTAGGTCTAATTTTAAACTCAATGCTTACATTGGGTGCCTCACATCAGTTAAAAGTGAAGGCTACAAAAGAGCTTAGTATTTTGCAGGTTCTTTCACATCTATCTTGGGGTGCAGACCGCACAACACTTCTGCGGCTTTACCGAGCGCTTAAACAGTAGTAAGTTTGATTATGGATTTGAGGCTTATTCCCTCTGCAACTCCACTGTTCTCCGGATGTTTACTCATTTCATAATGAATCTCTCAGAATCTATACTGGGGCTTTCAGGTCTTCACCTGTGGGTCCCTGTATCTGAGAGTGGAGAACCACCTCTTTTATTACACCCGGGGCTACATGAAACCCATTTACTACACGAGACTACAAAAGGGTTCCGGGATCTCCTACATCCCGATTGGTTTTCCCCCCAACCAAAAACCCTTGGGGGTTAAGCCCAACCTTGGCTTAGTCAG
>NC_051389.1:39971114-39981114 GCF_015228065.2 Penaeus monodon
TACCGTTGCTTCTTTTTTCTTCCTTTATACTTGTAGGCAGGTACTATAGACAATTTCGTAGACGAGAGGAAATTGCTGAAAAGCTAGTACACCTGTGCTGATTTGTCTTTTTCTTATATGATCATGAAACAGAGGATGTATTGTTATGCGACCTCTTATGGAAGGATACGCCCGTCTGTACATAATCATACATATGGGTCTTAAGGGAAAGCTAAACATATTTCCTAAGTTGCATTGTAGATTGTAAAAAATCGAGAAATGAGGCAGGAACATTTTAGGACACACTGCATTGTCCCTTCAGGTTAATTAGCAAAACATAGCTGAGTCGACTAGGGCATGTAGGGACGATAGTTGGTAGATAATTAGGTGTTCAGGCGTAAATATGAAGGGGAAACCCGCCTTTGACCTGGCACAGATACCTTGAAAACCCTATTAATGCCCTCTAAATAAAATAAAACCGGCGACTTTTCAATCTTTTAGGTAATTTACCTATTAGTTTCATAAGCATGAAACATGCAAACATGAAATAGTGGTAATCGGTAATTTACATTTGCACATAAAATTTAATCCTGTTATTTTTCTTTTATTTGTGTCATTATCTCTTAGGACGTGTGTTTGTGTAAGCATGAGAGTCATAATAAAGGCATATGGAGTACAAGAGTTTCATGATCCTTTTCAATTAACTGTATTTTTATTATGAAGATATCTTTTTGGATGTAAGAACGACTAATATAACATGTTGAAAGATGAGATGAGGTCGCAAGCTTATCAATCGTTCCGCGAAATTAAGTAATTTCTGTTGAATTATTCGTATTAGGCCTGCACCTTTGTTATATTATGCATTTGTAAACATTTTAAAGACACTGATTATAATCTTTGCGATTATTTTTTTTTTACATGTGTATACGGGGCAAGCAATGGACTTTGTCAGATGCATATATTTTTTGTCATATATAATGCAAACATTACCAATCTCAGTATGGGTTAAAATGGATTTCCTTCCCTTGTTTGGTTACACCTCAAGGCGAGATTGCACCTCCTCTGTCATTACCTCTGAGCAAGAAGAGGTGGCTGTATTATTAACGACTCGAGGGTGAGCACGCTGTGTCTGGGTGAGGATGGGAGAGAAGGGGAACTCCATGTCATGGATATTGATCATGCCATGCCCATTAGCTAAAGGTGTGATCACTCGCCTGTAACACTTCAGTGCAGGACTGTATTATCTGCTTAGGCAGGACTTGTGACTTGTGACTTGTTTGTTTGCTTCTTCTTTTTCTTACTATTATTGCTTTGTAATGGGGTATGGAGGAATGTGGGACAGGGGCGGTAGGAAGAGAAGGAGGGTTGCTTTGGAGAGGAGGGGGAGGGTGAGAGGAACCCTTTAGGTGTGCGTGTTAGACATTATTAGAGGGACATTTATGGATTATGATTAATTAGGAGGGGTGATCACTCGTGTGTAACAGGGTCAATTATCGATCCAGGTACAAGTTAACATGATGAATATTACAGTGCGGGGTGGGAGGGTATGGGAGAGGGGGTGCTGATAGGATGGTGTAGGAGGGGTGGTGTAGAGGGGTGATCTGCGGTACCTGGCATATTGTTTTAGAGAGGAGAGGAGGGGAGCGGCGCTTGTAGCACCTGACATTGGGTGCATCTGGATGCATGTTTGTTTGTTTGCTTGTTGATTCTCCTTTCTCTTATTCTTATTCCTATTATTGATTTGGAGAGGAGTGGCACCCTTCAGGTGTGTGTGTGTGTGTGTGTGTGTGTGTGTGTGTGTGTGTGTGTGTGTGTGTGTGTGTGTGTGTTAGACATCATTAGAGTATTCTTCTTCTTCCTCTTATTATTATTATTATTATTACTGCTTTGGAGAAGAGGGAAGGGGAGGAACACCCTTCAGGTGTGTGTGTGTGTGTGTGTGTGTGTGTGTGTGTGTGTGTGTGTGTGTGTGTGTGTGTGTAACAGGGTCAATTATCGATCCAGGTACAAGTTCAAACATGATGAATACTGCGGGGCGGGGGTGGAGGAGAGGGGGGTGCTGATGGAGATGGTCATTTGTGACACCTGGCATGGGGTTGGATTATAATAGCCTCATTCATTAGGAGGGATGATCACTCGTATGTGTAACGGTCAATTATCGATCCAGGTACAAGTTTAAACATGATGAATATTGCGGTGCAGGGTGGGAGGGTATGGGAGAGGGGATGCTGATGGGGTGAGGTAGGAGGTGTGCGGGGGAGGATTATCTGTGGTACCAGGCATATTGTTTCAGAGAGGAGGGGAGGGGTGGGGAATCCTCCAGGTGTGTGTGTGTGTTAGACATCATTAACTGTGGTTATTGATTCAGGTTACGGTCATTGATTACGTTAATCACTTTCAGCGGTCATTAACCTACTTCTTGTTGTGATGCGTAAGGCGAGTCATTCTGTCCAGTCGCCTGTATTGGAGAGGAGGGGTGGGGGAGGGATACCCTATGCCTGTTAGATATCATTAGAGTCGGTTAATGATTTCCAGTTAGATCATTGATGATGATAATCACTTCAATTATGTCACCTTTCTGCTATGATGCGCCATGAACGACCGTAAGTTAGTCTGGTGTGCATGCTAGCCATCATTAACTATGGTTAATGATACGTTAATCACTTCCGGTTACGGTTATTGGTTGGCTCTCCTGACCACTATACCATCCTTACCAGGCTCAACATCAGAGCTTTGCAGGAGGAAGCATTTACACACACAGTCCAGGCTGATTGGCCAGTTAGTGGGAGGTAAATCCTGGTGGAGCTGCATCAAGCAACATCAGGGATTTGGACCAGACGATGGCATCTCTCCTCCATGCCAGATGGATTTGTGGCTACCTCAAGCCAGGAGAAAGCAGAACTTCTTGCCAGCCTATAAAATGACTTTCCTTGAATCCAGCGTGCCGCCTCCTAAATTGCCACCAGACCCAATCATGGCTCCATGAATTGTCTGTCACAACAAGAAGTAAAATGGAGCTCAAGGACCTGGATGTAATGATTGATTGATTGATTATTTAAAATTATCTGTCGCATCAACAGGTAAGGTCATTAGCAGCGAATACCTTGTTAAATAGAAATATTAAAATTTTTAAAACTTTAAAAATCTATCAAAAAATATCTTACAAATAACAATAAATATATTTAAAATCAAAGCATAAATATTATTCTCTAAATGTATAAAGTTATTGCAGAAACATTATGCATAATTAAATTTTATTGAAAATATTAGTCTCCCTAAGGAAACTAATAAGACCCTCTATATCACAATCCTCCCCCAATACATTTTTCAGTGTATATGGGGGAGACAAGTACATACGTCTTTGGTCTGAGAATGTTGCACATCTTTCCACTACAAGTGCGATCGTTAATGGCTCTTGGCATCCCTCACAGAGTGCTTGACTTTTAGCCATCATTGGCCCATGTGTTCCCGATTCTTAGTCTTGTTAATGCAACTTCACTTTTCAGTTGGGATAATGCTAGTCACCCAACTGCAGTTTGTTTCTGGAGGTATGCCTCCATTGTTCCTTCCATTTATCATGAAGACAACTGATGCTGGGTTTCAGGTCGGTGTGTGGGAGAGGAAAACGAGCATCACAAGGCTGAGTGGCAGCTGTCTTGGCCTTCTGATCAGCTTGCTCATTCCCACTGATACCAACATGAGCTGGCACCCAACACAGAGTTATCTCTTTACGTGTTGACATCAGTGAGGGAGGTTCAAACTTGAACCTCCCTCACTACTGGATGTGATGAGTTTAAGCTCTTGATTGCTTGCAAGGCACTATGAGAGTCACAATATATCACAATAGAATGGTTCGTAAGATCTCTAGTCATCTTAACTGCTGCAAGGATGGCATGTAACTCTGCAGTGAAGATCGAGGCTGCTAGAGAAAGACTGCCAGATGCAGTCTTCCTTCTGCTCACTGCTGCAAAGCCCACACCATTTTCAGACTTTGAACCATCTGTATATATTGCATCTGATCCTTGGTACTTAGAAATATGCTGAAGAAATATCTCTCTGACTTCTGCTTCGGATCTCTCTCCTTTCCCAATTCCGATCAAATCCAGCTTGACTTGATTAGTCCAAGGGGGGAATTGGGGAATTCCAACAGCCAGAACCTTAGTGAGACTTAAATTAAGATCTTCCACAAGATTCCTCATTCTCCTACCATAGGATCGGCTATCCTCAAGGGGGTTGAAAACCAATCTGGATGTAGGAGATCCCGGAATCCTTTGTAGTCTCGTGTAGTAAATCAGGTTCATGTAGTCCCGGTGTAATGAAAGAGGTGGTTCTCCACTCTCAGCATACAGGGACTCCACAGGTGAAGACCTGAAAGCCCCAGTACAGATTCTGAGAGATTCATTATGAAATGAGTACAACATCCGGAGAACAGTGGGAGTTGCAGATGAATAAGCCTCAAATCCATAATCAAACTTACTACGTATAAGCGCTCGGTAAAGCCGCAGAAGTCTTGTGCGGTCTGCACCCCAAGATAGATGTGAAAGAACCTGCAAAATACTAAGCGCTTTTGTAGCCTTCACTTTTAACTGATGTGAGGCACCCATGTAAGCATTGAGTTTAAAATTAGACCTAAGTACTTCACCTCTTGGACAAATTGCAGTGGGTTTGCTCCTAAATAGAGGGAAGGATGGAAATTTCCTCATTTGTGGAAATGTATAGACATGGTCTTACTTGGGGAAAATTTTAACCCATGATATGTTGCCCACTGTACAACCTGATTTATTGCAACCTGCATGTGTCCTTGCACATCCTGTAAGCTTCCTCCTGAGCAGTACAGTGTAAAGTCATCCACGTACAGATTACATGAGACAGCACTTTGAACAACCTTTATAATGTCATTTATAGCAATGACAAATAGGGTTACACTTAAGACACTCCCTTGTGGGACCCCTTCCAGCTGATCTTCCAGGTTAGAGAAACTGTTCCCACCCGAACTCTGAACTTCCTGTTAGCAAGGAAGCTTTGTATGAAGGTAGGTAATGCTCCTCTTAAACCAATGTCATACAGTTTCAAGAATATGCCATGCTTCCAAGTGGTATCGTAAGCCTTTTCTAGGTCAAAGAAGACTGCTAACATGTGACGTCACTGTGCGAAGGAATCCTGTATAGCAGTTTCCATCCTTACAAGTGCATCTGTGGTCGATCTCAATCTTCTAAACCCATATTGATATGGGGTCAGCACGTTTTCCTTTTCTACCAGCCATGTGAACCTGAAATTTACCATTTTCTCCATCAGCTTGCAGATGCAGCTGGTGAGAGAATTGGTCTGTAATTTCCTGGTGTGGAAGCATCCTTACCAGGTTTAGGGACAGGAATGATTATTGCCTCTTTCCATGTGGATGGCACTGTACCCTCCCTATAGATCCTATTGAATAGGTCCAACAGGAACTTCTGGGAGCTCTCCAGTGAGATATCATTTGATATGGAATATCGTCACTTCCTGGGGCAGTCTTACAGCAGAGCTGCAAAGCAGAGTCCATTTCCTTGTGCAAAAATGGCAAGTTGCATGGAAGTTCTGCTGCAGTCCTACTGAAGAACGACACTGGGTGTCGTTCCTGTTCAGCCCGAAGAGTGGAGAATCGGGCAGTTTAAGATGCTCCAGAGGAGCATGGATTTAGCTAGCTCGTTAGCAACATCTTTTTTGTCTGTGATGATTATGCCATCTATCCTCAAAGCAGGTGGTGACCGTGATGATCTCTTTCCAGCGATCTTACGCACCTTGTCCCATACCCATGCTAAGGGGGTCCCAGAGTTAATCGAGGAGACATACTGTCTCCACGATGTCCGTCTAGCCTCCTTTAGCACTCGCCTGGCCTTGGCTCAGGTCTTTTTGTAATGGATCAAGGTTACATTGCTGGGCTTGTTTCAACTGCCTTAATGCAGCTTTCCTTGCTCTGACAGCTTGTTGGAATTCATCAGACCACCATGGTACCAGAGGTCGACGGTAATGTCCGCTACTTTTCGGAATGGATGCTTCTGATGCAAGGTGAATTCGTGATGTGATTAACAGCATCTTGAACACACTGGAAATCATTCACAGATCCTGGCAATACTGCAGTTGATCTAAAAGGATTCCAGTCCGCATGTTCAAGTCGCCATCTCTGCACTCCATTGGTTGGAATACCATCCAACTCCTGCATAAGTATTGGAAAGTGGTCACTTCCATGTAAGTCTTCCATGACCTGCCAAGTGAAATTCACCTGTGAATCAGGTGAGCCAATTGACAGGTCTATATTGGAGAATGTCCCAGCTTGAATTTGGAAATTTGTGTCACTATTCAGTAAAACTGCATCTACTCTTAAGAACAAGGACTCCAAGGCCCTTCTTCGAGGGTTGCACAAAGTGTCTCCCCAGAGGTGATGCCGACCATTGAAATCTCCCAAGAGTAGAAATGGATGTGGCAGCTGCCCAAGTACATCTTCCAAATCATCTATGTTGAGATTATGTGGAGGAAGGTAGATAGATGCAACAGTGTAAGGTCGTGTCAAGCCTATTCTCACAGCCTTCACCTGCAGTGTTGTCTGCAGGTGAATGGCCTGGAAGGGAATATCCTGACATACCAGTAGTGCTACTCCTCCATGAGGTCCATTATCAAAAGTCTCATAATGGGATTGAATTTGGAATCCTCTCAGGGAAATCGGATGATTTTCCCTGGTCATAATCTCTTGTAAGCATACACAAACTGGGTTACATGAAGCTATCAGATGTTGCAGTTCTTCCCATTTTGCATGAATTCCCTGACAGTTCCATTGGATTAGGGTATCCAGTTCTCCAAATTACCTCTTCGTAAGGTGTTTGGCAGCACTGAATTACTTCCAGTACAGCTTTCTCTGCACCTCTCCATCCTTGGTGTAAATTTATTTGATGATTTATTTTTCATTCTTCATCCTTTCCTTTATATCCCTCAGCCTTGTTATTATTTCCTGTTACTTAAGTTTAGTTAAGTAAGTTTATTTGCCACCCTGGCTATCTGCTGAGTTTTACATATAGTATAGTATTCTGTAATTATTGTAATTGTGCATGGTAAAATAGAAATATATATAATACACCATGCAAAAGAATATTTGATATGGTTTTGCCACTGTATTTACATAACACTATTCTTTGATTACGACAATTTTACATTGTAAATCTAGGATATAGTACGACATTCTGAGATACAGTGCTCAAATGTTCGCTTGTTTTTCTTGTTACACAGTCTACATCTAGATTCATCTGCACTTCGTGCACTGTGCAGTTGCCAGTACATTCTGTGACCTAAACGTATTCTGGTAATAAGCATGTCTGGTTTTACTTCGGTGCCACCCATAGGAGGGCTCGCCATCTCTATACTGATCGTAGTGCGTTATGGTACAGCTTTCAGGCATCAGATCTACCAGTTGATTTTTCCAATATGTGTGCAACCTTAGCAAGAGACATCCCAAGATCTTTGTTTACAGTATCATTGCTGCAGGCTTCCTTCGCCAGTTTATCTACGCGGTCGTGCTTGCGTATACCATCATGAGATGACTAATCCACACTCATGAGCCCTCGTTGTGAGTGTGACGAGACTTATTTGCATTCTCTCTTGTGATGATGCTCTGACACATATGTCATCAGCATAGCATACAATGAATTCACCATCCCCAAATAGAATATCTGCCACCAGCTTATGCATGAGGATATTGAATAACACAGGGCTGAGAACTCCTCACTGTGGCGTCCCAAGTTCAAAAGATTGTGAAGTGAAACTTCTCACTCCCCTGAACAAGACACTTGCAGGTCTGTTAGAAAGATACACTCTAATCCAACTCAATAATTTACCTCAAATGCCAAAGCTTACTAATTGTTCTAGGATATCTTCTCTGTTTTCAATATCCAAAGTTGACTTAAGGTCAAGAAAAACCATGTGCGTTCCTGGATTCGAACTTGAACAGTACTCAGCAAAGCAATGCTTTGTGCTATATCCTGATAGAAATCTGCAGTTTGTGAGATGATTTACCTTGTAACTTGTACCTGAGTCTGTCCAAAATTATCCATGCTATAGCTTTGGATAAACATGTGGTTAGTGAAATTGGTCGGTATTTATCAGTGTTTGATTTCGGTATAGGGATGATTAGACTGCGTGAACTGGGGTCCGGTAGAATACCTTGTGACAAACTTAACCTGTATAGGTGCAAAAGGGAATTAGCAGGTACCTGAGCTATAAGGCAGAAGACACTATAGGTAAGTCCATCTTCACCTGTGATAAGTGCATTGTTCAGTTCCCACTCAGTAATCTTAGCAAAGTCTGAAAGATCGGTATCAGAACATCCAATTTCAATGCCAAATTTACGTGCAGTTTTAGACTGACTAAGGTGATTCTGAATATTTGTGGGAAGTGAGCTCAATTTGGATGCTCCAGCCCATTGACTAAGGAGCATATCTGCTGGTGCAAGAGGACTATGAAGTTGCGGATTATTAGTTATTAGAGCTCTAGAAGGTGTTCATTTCTAATATGAGTTTTTAGTTCTTGTAGATTTTTGTTAGCCTTAAGAAACTGTCACGGGTATTGTCCTGCTTGTAGATAGCAAAAAGCACCTGAACTTGCTTTTGCTCCCTTAATTTGTAGGGTCACCTACCCACTTAGGTTGTTTTGAGCATTGTAGTTGTTTTAAGTTTTTCTTTGGACAGACTCAGGTGTTGTCGTAATCAGTGACCACTCTTGTTGTCCATGGAGAATTTATTAATACTCGTTAGTGTGTAATCATTATACCAGTTATAAATATATTATTTAAAGTGGTGCTCAGGGTAAGGAGGAATAGAAATTTTAAGCTTACTCGATTTTGCATATTGACTATTATCAACAACGTAATTCTTTTCTTTTGCAAAGTGGTCACTGATTAGCTCTGTTGCAAGCATGCTTCTGACGTTTCTATGCACAAAATCCCTTCTTATTACACTATCTAAATGAAAATGAATTGCTTTCTTGTCCTTCATCACACCCTATTATTAGCTGATTGGTCAAATCTTTGTTTGATGAAGCTCTTTAATTTGCATATGTCTTGTATAGTATCACATATTGCTGTTGCTTTTTGTCTATTTGCAAAGGTTCTGTGCATTTCCTTATATTGATATTATACGCATAATTCGTGTGGGTTGATGACGTCACACAGCACTGGGTGCGGTGTAGCTGGGCTGGGCATTGCTCGCCACTCCGTGGTCAGTGGGTACAGTCGGGGCAGGAGGGAGCGGTGTGCGTGGTGGCTTGTGGAGACAGTTACGGTTCCAGGCCATCACACCTTTCGTTCCGCACCTAATGGACCTCTTCACGTTGGTGACGGTGTCTTCGTTGTCGTTGTCCTTCTCGTTGTTTCCTTCAGGGAATTCCTTTTTCTGGTGAGCTTCTGCACAGACAGTACAAGCTGCTTCTTTCCTGCAATATTTAGCTACGTGGTCGTAACCCTGGCACTTATAGCAGGCCACAACCTCTGAGCTCCACGGTTGAATAGAGCTCGGGTCTAAGTACCTTCCAAAAAATGGTATTCATCAGGTGGCGGCTCTTCTCCACCCCATTCAATTATTTAGGGGTTGTCTGTCCTTGTAGATCCTCCGAGCTTTAAAAACACCCTGAAGATGCTTTTTTTTTGCTTCATCTGCAGCAGCCTTCTTCGGAAAACCTGGTAACCAGGCATTCCCTGTATCTTTTGCTTTTGGGCTGATAGTCGTCTTTATTCTTGAATCAGGGCCACGTAGTTTTGTTACTTCCGTCAGACGTAGACATAGCGAAAGGATCTCCATTTCCCTTGCACCATGTCCAGTGGGTCTTGCTCTTGGAGGGGCGGCATCTAGCTGACCTCCCTCATCCACCTGATTTTGTCTGTCGTTGACATGTCCTCAGGAAAGGCCAGTCATATGTATCTGTCCCGGGGGGCGATGGGTTCGGGCTGGCTTGTCTTTTCTCTGGTTGGTTCGTCGGTCAAGTTGCTGGAGTCACATGATGC
>NC_051389.1:39986114-39991935 GCF_015228065.2 Penaeus monodon
AAGAATGCGGTCGCTTTCCTTGGCCACTGTACCCATATTACTGTACCATATCCAGCAATGCAGGTTGGAGTACTGGGACCAGGAGCCAGAGATCCTCATTCTCTGGGACCTAGCAAAGTCCCGGAGAAGGAGGCTATTCTCACTGCTGGGATCAGCTCCCGAGCCTGGGGGGCCGACAGATATCTCATAGCCAGCTCGGTCCAGCTGGATACCACATTGAAGTCGGCCAGAACAATGCGAATATCTCGCCGGGTGCAATTGTCTGCCACAGATGTGAGTTTGGTGTAGAAAGCCTCTTTCACATTGAGTTTACAAATATTGGTAGGAGCATATACAGCAATAAGAGACATGAAGCCAAAGGCATGCTTCAGTCTCAATGCCATAAGACGTTCATCAACCGGTGTCACCTCAACTACTGAGGGCTGAAGTCAGCTGGAGATGCTCACCACCTCTGGAGGTGTTGACCATCGCTGCGGCCTGGCCATAGTAGGAGTACCCACCCATACTGATTGTGCCACTACCAGGTCTTCTCACCTCTGATGGGGCAGCCACCTCAACTCCCAGTCATTCCAATTCCTTCATTAGCAGAGGTAACTGCTCATCCTGCCACAAGGACCAGATGTTCTAAGCGCCTACCCGGAAAGCTCGCCTGAGGTTAAGCCTCGGGCGGTCACTCTAGGTGCACGCCATCTCTGCCGACCCCGCCGACGCTGCCCCAAATAAAGGGGGTTGGCGGGCTGTGGGGTTCCCTAGGGCTTTGCCCCACAAGCTTCATGGTGGGTTGGTGCCTGCCGGGGCACAGGCGGGACAAGTAACTTTCGTTCCCATCCTGTGCCCCAACATTTGCCCTCCAAATAGACCCACAGCACGCCTTGCTTGCTGGGTGGGAGGGACAGCACCCCTCCCCCTAGCATATCCATTTATTTGATTCGTTGCCGGAGGGATTTCAGGGGGGAGGAGAACTGGCAAGGCCCACCTCCCCTGAGCCACCCAATTACACCAGGGTGGCTAGGGGGCAGGAGTTGGTATGGAGCTAGGGTGTGTCCATTCGCCTGTGGGCCATAGCTCCGTACCTCTGGGGCCTCCTGCTGCTCAGAGATCCCCCACAATTTAGCGTGGGCCCGCAAGTTGCCCAGTTACCCACGGCCATGAGGAGGCACTTGCAGAAGTCTCGATGAGGGAGAGGCTAGCAGGGGAGACTTATGCAAAGCTGCTCCCTTTTTCGCACTAGGCTAGCCAGTGGTGGCAGCTGCAAGTGAGAAGGCATGCAAGCACTTAACACTATCTAGGCTACCACACCATCGCTTCACATCACCTTGCGTATGAAGCACCCATATATATATATATATATATATATATATATATATATATATATATATATATATATATATAATATATATATTTATACACACACACACATATATATATATACGTGTGTGTGTATATGTGTGTGTGTCTGTGTGTGTGTGTCTGTCAGTCTGTCTGTGTCTGTCTGTCTGTGTACGTATGAATGTATATATACATATGTATTTCTATCTATCTATCGTTTTGTATACACACACACACACATAAACACACACACACACACACACACACACACACACACACACACACATATATATATATATATATATATATATATATATATATATATATATATATATATATATATAATATATATATATATATATATAGATATATATTATATATATATATATATATATATATATATATATATATATATGGCTGGTAATTAGTGAAAACGACCGAGTACATGACAACGTCCCTTGAGAAAAGATTCCTTCTAAAAAATTAATATATTATGGTTGCTTTTGCTTAAATGCCATGTTCTTGATCATGTTGATTAAACCTGATAATAATCAACTACAATAAAAACATAACAGTGAAAAAAAGAAAAGCTGTTGAAGTCAACCTGCTGGTATTAGCATTTATTTTAGTGTTCTCTGTTGCATGTCAAATGTTTTGCGGAGGTTATGGTATTATTATATTTGTATGGATTTTTTGTGAAACAAAATGATTCAAATAATATAAATATACTATCCATGAGAACTATGCTAGTACCAATTCTAAGTCTTCTGAGTTAATAACTTATAATTGATACTGATTCAATTACATATTTTCATAATGTTTTATTGAATACTTTTATAGAATATTACAAGAGAGATTAGAAAACAGCGAAATAACGGCGCTCCTTCATTAATATAAGGTGGCTCTGTAGAATATGTATATAAATGTGACCTGCAGGTGTATGGTGACCCGGACTGCGACCTCGTTCCTTGCATCTAATAGCCAAGGGCCCTGTGAGATCCAACCACATAGATTGCGTCAGCGGGTAACATGTAAAAGCTTAAGTTATGTAATATTGAAAAACACTCAGCGTCTTCCATTATGGCGCAACAGGAACCATGGGGACAGTGGGAAAGGGAACTAAATGATATGAGTCAAATGTAAATTCATCCGATGCAGAGTTGCAGGAACGAGGATGGTTGTGGTCTACATACAGAGTCTTAAAGGAAAACTAACAGGGTACTGTAAATGTAAATTCACTGAAAGTAGAAGTAAATAGGTAAGCATACTCAGCTTACTCAATAGTTCATATATATATGTATATATATATATGGTTATATATGTTTATATATGTATATATATGCATCTCTCTCTCTCTCTCTCTCTCTCTCTCTCTCTCTCTCTCTCTCTCTCTCTCTCTCTCTCTCTCTCTCTCTCTCTCTCTCTCTCTCTATACATAACATACATATATATATATATATATATATATATATATATATATATATATATATATATATATATATATATATATATATATATATGTTTAAAATATATATATATATATATATATATATATATATATATATATATATATATAGTGTGTGTTTGTGCTTGTGTGTGTGTGTGTGTGTGTGTGTGTGTGTGTGTGTGTGTGTGTGTGTGTGTGTGTGTGTGTGTGTTTGTGTTTGTGTATTTGTGGGTATTTGTGGTTGTGTGTGTGTATGTGTGCATGTGTGTGAGTGTGTGTTTGTGTGTGTGTGTGTTTTTGTAAGTGTGTGTGTTTTTGTAAGTGTGTGTGTAATTCATGTCGAACAAATTACAAGTAGAACAACGAAAGGAGGTACAAGAAAACACACGAATATGTCGAAGGCCTTTTCGCATTTACTTCTTCAACAGGGCATGATGCCCCGATGAAGAAGAAAAGAAGAGTGAAGTACAAATTAAAAGAACAAAAGAGGAGAAGAGCAAAGTACAAACTAATGAGAAAGGAAAGGAGGATTTCGGGAAAGACGGCGAGGTATAGAATAAATTGGACACGTGTTCAGAAGCTAAGAGACCAACAACACGAAAAGGAAAGAGGGCGAAATAAGTTGAGAAAGAAGTTAATGAAGAGCAATAGAAAGGAAGGGATTGTGGCACGCCATATGCTGCAGGTAGTAAAACAGGGATATTAGGGAACGGAATTTACAATCATTGCCATGTACATTTGCCCGTGCACATTTGGCAATTATTATCAGTTTCATCTAAGTGCCATAAGAAATCAAAGCAATATCTTTTCTCGGGAAGAAAGCGAATCTCACTCAGAATCCTCCCAACTTACTTACTTGGAAGGGCCTCTTCCAAATTAGAATCTTTTAAGGCCGACCGCTGGCAGTCTGCCAACTTAACATGTGGGGCGTTTCTCTTCGTTGCCTGACAAACGAACAGATAACTTTTTATGCTTGTTTTGATGCTCAGGCTTCTATTAATGGGGACAGTATAAGGGCACCATGCATGTTAGAAGAATAGCTTCCTTAAATATGTATTCAATATATATAGTCAATATAGCGGGTAGGGATGGATTTCAAAAGTCTATATTATGTGAGAAATATCGACACTTTGATTTCAATAGTGATTATTAATTAAAAAGAGAACGTTACATATATATTTCCCAGGTTATATATCCTTTCTCATCAACGCCTGAATCCATGTATATATATTTTTTAATTAGTAATAAAATCATCGCTGTATAATATTTTTTCCTAGTACATCATGACGCCTGTTTCATGAGGGAGGATTGCACTTATTTAGTCTCTCTTTCCAAATGATTTTGGCCAATGTGATAAGTGATATTGATACTCTTCTATCAGTTTTTCCTAGATCTAACATATGCTGTATATATTCGAAGTTAAACAGAATTAAAAGGAACGTAAGCTTGTTACTGTATATGTATGTATCTTTATTTATGTATATATATATATATATATATATATATATATATATATATATATATATATATATATATAACAATACACACAACACACACACACACACACACACACACACACACACACACACACACACACACACACACACACACACACACACACACAAACACGCACACACATCTACACACACATCCACACACACATCACACACACACACACACACACACACACACACACACACACACACACACACACACATATACATGTATAAAATATATATAATATATATATATATATAATATATAGTATATATATAATTTATATATACACACACATATACATATATATAATATATATAATATATATAATATATATATACTATATATATATATATATATATATCATATACATATATAACATATACATATATATATATATATCTATATTATATATATATATATATATATATATATATATGTATGTGTGTGTGTATATATATATATATATTATATATGATATATATAATATATAATATATATATATATATATATATATATATTTTATATATATATATATATATTTATATGTGTATGTATATGTATATGTATATACATGAAGCTTGTGGGGCAAAGCCCTCGGGAACCCCACAGGTGGATGGGCGGTCCCACAGCCTGCCGACCCCATTTATTTGGAGTAGAGTCGGCGGGGTCGGCAGAGGTGGCGTGCACCCGGAGTGACGACCCGAGGTTTAACCTCAGGAGTGCTTTCCGGGTAGGCGCTTGGAACATCCGGTCCTTGCGGCAGAATGAGCGGTTACCTCTGCTATCGCGGGAACTGAAGCGACTGGGAGTTGAGGTGGCTGCCCTCTCAGAGGTGAGAAAGCCTGGTAGCGGCACGATCAGTGTGGGTGGGTACACCTAATACTGGTCGGGCCGCAGCGATGGTCACCACCTCCAGGGTGTAGCCATAGCCATCTGCAGCCGACTTCAGCCCTTGGTAATTGAGGTGACACCGGTTGATGAGCGCATTATGGCATTGAGACTGAAGCATGCTTTTGGCTTCTTGTCTCTTATTGTTGTATACGCCCCTAACTGATGTATGTAAAATTGATGTGAAAGAGGCGTTCTAAGCCAAACTCGCATCTGTGGCAGACAATTACACCCGGTGAGAGATCGACCACATTCTTGTTAGCACGCGATGGAAGATCCTTCAGAACTGCAGGGTTTTTCGGAATGCCGAGTTCTGTGGCACTGGCCATAGGCTGGTTGTGGCTGCCCTGGGGGTCCACTTCAAAACTCCCCATCCCTCCAGTGGCCACTCTAAGGTGTTTTACCTGGACAGACTAAGGGAGGAGGAGTGTGCCCATGGGTTCACCATGGCAGTCTCTGACCGATTCACGGAGCTCGACAAACCTGACGGACCCAGTTGCTCTGTGGGAGCTCTTCAAGTGCATAACACTCGAAGCAGCTCAGGAGTACATGGGCAAGGCAGAATTCCATCTCCCTGGATACATTAGAGGCCACTGGAAGGGTGTCACAAGGCTCGGCTGAATGGTAATCAAGTCTTGCGTCACTCCATTGTTGTAG
>NC_051389.1:39992035-40011141 GCF_015228065.2 Penaeus monodon
GGATGTCCCAAAATGGAATTCTGCTGTGCCTCGGGTGTACCCAATAGACTCCTGAGCTCCTTCGAGTGTTATGCGCTTGAAGAGCTCCCACAGAGCAACTGGGTCTCATGGTTGTTGAGTTCTGTGAATCGGTCAGAGACTGCCATGGTGAACCATGGGCACATTCCTCCTCCCTTAGTCTGTCTAAGTGAAACACCTTAGAGTGGCCACTGGAGGGATGGGGAGTTTTGATGTGGACCCTCAAGGTAGCTACAACCAGCCTATGATCAGTGACACAGAAATCAGCACTCTGGTAAACTTTGCACTTCTGGAGGATCTACATCGCGTGCTAACAAGAATGCGGTCGCTTTCCTTGGCCACTGTACCCATATTACTGTACCATATCCAGCAATGCAGGTTGGAGTACTGGGACCAGGAGCCAGAGATCCTCATTCTCTGGGACCTAGCAAAGTCCCGGAGAAGGAGGCTATTCTCACTGCTGGGATCAGCTCCCGAGCCTGGGGGGCCGACAGACATCTCATAGCCAGCTCGGTCCAGCTGGATACCACATTGAAGTCGGCCAGAACAATGCGAATATCTCGCCGGGTGCAATTGTCTGCCACAGATGTGAGTTTGGTGTAGAAAGCCTCTTTCACATTGAGTTTACAAATATTGGTTAGGAGCATATACAGCAATAAAGACATGAAGCCAAGGCATGCTTCAGTCTCAATGCCATAAGACGTTCATCAACCGGTGTCACCTCAACTACCGAGGCTGAAGTCAGCTGAGATGCTCACCACCTCTGGAGGTGTTGACCATCGCTGCGGCCTGGCCATAGTAGGAGTACCCACCCATACTGATTGTGCCACTACCAGGTCTTCTCACCTCTGATGGGGCAGCCACCTCAACTCCCAGTCATTCCAATTCCTTCATTAGCAGAGGTAACTGCTCATCCTGCCACAAGGACCAGATGTTCTAAGCGCCTACCTGGAAAGCTCGCCTGAGGTTAAGCCTCGGGCGGTCATTCTAGGTGCACGCCATCTCTGCCGACCCCGCCGACGCTGCCCCAAATAAAGGGGGTAGGCAGGCTGTGGGGTTCCCTAGGGCTTTGCCCCACAAGCTTCATGGTGGGTTGGTGCCTGCCGGGGCACAGGCGGGACAAGTAACTTTCGTTCCCATCCTGTGCCCCAAACATTTTGCCCTCCAAATAGACCCACAGCACGCCTTGCTTGCTGGGTGGGAGGGACAGCACCCCTCCCCCTAGCATATCCATTTATTTGATTCGTTGCCGGAGGGATTTCAGGGGGGAGGAGAACTGGCAAGGCCCACCTCCCCTGAGCCACCCAATTACACCAGGGTGGCTAGGGGGCAGGAGTTGGTATGGAGCTAGGGTGTGTCCATTCGCCTGTGGGCCATAGCTCCGTACCTCTGGGGCCTCCTGCTGCTCCGAGATCCCCCACAATTTAGCGTGGGCCCGCAAGTTGCCCAGTTACCCACGGCCATGAGGAGGCACTTGCAGAAGTCTCGATGAGGGAGAGGCTAGCAGGGGAGACTTATGCAAAGCTGCTCCCTTTTTCGCACTAGGCTAGCCAGTGGTGGCAGCTGCAAGTGAGAAGGCATGCAAGCACTTAACACTATCTAGGCTACCACACCATCGCTTCACGTCACCTTGCGTATGAAGCACCCATATATATATATATATATATATATATATATATATATATATATATATATATATATATATATTTATACACACACACACATATATATATATACGTGTGTGTATATGTGTGTGTGTCTGTGTGTGTGTGTCTGTCAGTCTGTCTGTGTCTGTCTGTTTGTGTGTCTGTCTGTGTGTCTGTCTGTCTGTGTACGTATGAATGTATATATACATATGTATTTCTATCTATCTATCGTTTTGTATACACACACACACACAATAAACACACACACACACACACACACACACACACACACACAACACACATATATATATATATATATATATATATATATATATATATATATACATATATATATATATGGCTGGTAATTAGTGAAAACGACGAATACATGAAAGTCCCTGAGAAAAGATTCTTCTAAATATATTATTATCAATTTTATGGTTTTGCTTTTGCTGTAAATTATTTTTGCCCCCCCCCCAAGGGGCTGTCCTTCCCAGGGGGTTTTTTCCTTTTCGTTTTAAATTTTTCTTTAAACCGCGGGGTTTTTTTCCCCGTGGTTCCCGTGTTTTGCGGCCCTTTGGGTATCCCCTTCCTGAGGACTAATCCAACTCATGAGCCCTCATTTGATTTGGACGGACTTTTTTGCATTCTTTTTGTTGATGCTCTGCCAAAATGTCATCAGCTTTAGCATTAATGAATTCCCCACCCCCAAAAAATTAGAATTTGGGCCAAACCGCTTTTTTCATGGGGGGTTTTATTAAAATAACCCGGGGGCTGAAAACTCCTCACTGGGGCCGTCCCCCCAAGGGTTAAAAAGATTGTAAAGTGAAACTTCCCACCCCCCTTTAAAAACAAACATTTGCAGGTCTTTTTAAAAAAAATTACACTCTAACCCAAAACTAAATTTAATTTACCTCAAAGGGCCCAAATTTACAAATTTGTTCGGGGGTACTTTTTCCTGTTTTCAATATCCAAATTTTGACTTAAAGGTAAAGAAAAAAACCCATGGCGTTCCTGGATTCGAACTTAAAACGGGAAACCAGAAAACCCCCCCCCCCAATGTTTTTGTGCTATACCCCTAAATAGAAATCTGCAGTTTTTTTTTTGGAGATGATTTCCCGGGAAAACTTGTACCTGGGGTCGGGCCCCAAAAAATTATCCATGCTATACCCTTTGGAAAAAATTTTGGGGTTTTAAGTAAAATTTGGCCCGGTTTTTATCAGTTTTTTGATTTTTGGAATGGGGATGATTAGACTGCGGGAAAACGGGGGTTTCCCGGTAAAATTTCCTTTTGTGAAAAAATTTTTAAACCCTGTATAGGTGAAAAAGGGGAAATTTTAGCAGGTCCCTGAGCTATAAGGCAAAGACACTATAGGTAAGTCCATCTTCCTTGAAAAGTGCTTTGGGTTCATTTTTCCCACTCAGTTTTCTTAGCAAAGCCCTGAAAGATCAGTATCAAAAACATCCAATTTAAATTTCCCAAAAATTTCCCGTGAGTTTATTTAGACGGAGAAAAGGTGATTCCAAATTTTTTGGGGGGGAAAGTGAGCCCCCAATTTGGATTTGCTCCAGCCCATTTGACTAAGGAGCATATCTGCTGGTGAAAGAGGATTTCGGGGGAAAAGTTGCGGATTTTGTTTTTAGAGCTCAGAAGGTTTTTCTTTTTCTAATTGAGTTTTTAGTTCTTTTAATTTTTTTTACCCTTTAAAGAAACTGCCCACGGTTTTTGCCCTGCTTGTAAAGAAAAAAAAGGCCCCTAAAATTGCTTTTGCCCCTTTTAAATTTGAGGGTTTCCCCTACCCCTTAGGTTTTTTTTTGGAGAATTGTATTTTTTTTAAGTTTTTTTTTGGGACGGGACTCTTTTTGTTGTTTTAATCAGTGACCACTTTTTGTTTTTTTTTCCAGGGGGGAATTTTTACTCCGTTCCCGGTGTAACCCTTTTTATACCATTTAAAATAAAATATTTTTTAAAGGGGTTTTGGCTCGGGGAAAGGGGAGGAATAGAAATTTTAAAATTAAACTCGATTTTCCCAATATTGACTTTTTTACCCAAAAACCCGTAATTTTTTTTCCTTTTCCCCAATTTGGTTCACGGGATTAGCTCTGTTGCAAGCATGCTTCTGACTTTTTCTATCCCAAAAAAACCCCTTCTTATTAACTATCAAAATTTGAAAATGAATTGCTTTTTTTGCCCTTCATCACACCCATTTTAGGGTTTGGGAAAAAATTTCTTTGTTGATGAAGCTTTTTAAATTTTTGCATATTTTCTTGTATATTAATCACTTTATTGCTGTTTTTTTTTTTGTCTTTTTTTTGCAAAGGTTCCCTTTGCATTTCCTTATATTGTATTATACGCAAAAATTCCCCGTTTTGGGTTGATAAAACGTCCCCACGCACTGGGGCGGTGTAGTTGTTGGGGTTGCTCCCCCACTCCGGGGTCAGTGGGTAAAGTGGGGGCAGGGGGGGGGGCGGTGGGGGGGGTGGGTTTTGGCTTTTGGGGAGACAGTTCCCCGGTTCCCAAAGGCCCAAATCAAAACCTTTCTTCCCCCCCTAAGGGGCCCTCTTCACTTTGGGTTGAGGGTTTTGTCTTCGTTGTCCTTTTTGTCCTTCTCGTTGTTTCCTTGGGGGAAATTTCCCTTTTTCTGGGGGAAGTTTTCTGCACAGCAGTAAAAGCTGCTTTTTCCGGGCAATTTTTGCTACGTGGTAAACCCTGGCATTTATACCCGGGCCCCCAACCTTGAGCTCCACGGTTTAAAAAAAATGGGGGGGTTTTTTTTTTCCCGGGTCTGTCCCTTTCCCAAAAAAAATGGTTATTACGGGTTGGCCCGGCTCTTCTCCCCCCCATTAAATTATTTGGGGGTTTTTGGGTCTGTCCTTGTAATTCCCCCGAGTTTTTTTAAAAAACACCCTAAAGATGTTTTTTTTTTTGCTTCATCTGCAGCACCCCTTTCTTGGGAAAACCGGGAAACCAGGCTTTCCCCTGTATTTTTTTGGCTTTTTGGGCTGAAAAGGTCGTCTTTTATTCTTGAACCCGGGCCACGTTTTTTTTTTACTTTTTTTCCAGACTTTTAAAACATAGGGGAAAAGGATCTCCTTTTTCCCTTGCACCATGTCCAGGGGGTCTTGCCTTGGAGGGGCGGCATCTACTGACCCCCCTCATCCACCTGTTTTTTGTCTGTTCGTTGACATTTCCCCCCGGAAACCCCCAAATAAATATGTTTTGTCCCGGGGGGCGAGGGGTTGGGGCTGGTTGTTTTTCCCCTGGTTGGTTCGTCGGTAAGTTGCGGGAAAGCCCACATGTGGGGGTCTTCTTTTTTTTTTTTTTTTTTTTGCCCAAAAAGGGGGGGAGTTTAAAAATCCTTCGTCACCCAAAATTAAAGTGTCGGAAGGCAAAATCCTTATTTTTCCCTGTCTCTATGCTAAATTTGGAAGCCAACCCCCAAAATTTGGGGTTTTTTGGGGGGGTTTGAGGGGGGGGGGTTTTGGCTTTGCGGGGGCCCTTTACCCATCCCCCCCCTTTCCCCCCTCCATGGTGGGAAAACGGAGGAGGGGGCCCTGTCCGCCGTTTTTGGGTGATTAATTCCCTGCGGTCGGGGCCGGGGGGGAGGGGGGGGGGCAAGCCCCAGGCCAATTTGCGGTCAAAACAGACACCCATTGTTATTATTATTCAAAATAATAATAATAATAATAATAAAAAGATAATTATTATTATTTTTGGGTTTGTTGTTATATTATTATTTTTCAATCATCACCCATTCACTCTTTCATCATATCATCAATCATCATCTCTAAATCTCATCATCATCATCATCTTCATCATCATCATCTTTCACCACACTTTTTTTTTTTTTAAAATTTTTCCCTCATTATCATTTTCACCACCATTATTGTTTTGGGTATTTTTTATTTCTTATTTTTGGTCGTTATTATTTGTTGCGGGTCTTTTCATTTTTGGGTTTTTTTTTGATTTTTGGGTTTTTTTTACCCAAAAACAAACACAAAACCTTCTGATACTACTGCTTCTTGAAATTTTGGTGCTTTTAATTTAAAAATTAAATTAAATCGTTGTTGTTATTTTAATTTTTGGGTTCACGGGTTTTTAATAACAATCATTTTTTTTTTTTAACAAAACCCGGAATTTAGAAATAACAAATAACACATAGATATGAAAATTTTTTAATGTCTGAATCACAGTGTGGGGGGTGTTTTGTGTGTTTTGGGGGTTGGTTGTGGGGTGGGTGTTGTTGTGTGTGTGTGGTGGGGTTTTGTGTGTGTGTGTGGGTTTTGTGGTGGTGTGAGCGTCCATAAGTTCAAAAGCTTCAAAAAATTTTGTCTGGGTTTTTAATTTCCCAAATTTAAATTCGTTACGTTGCTATTTAATATAAATTTGGGTTTTACGGGCCCAACTAAAAAACTAAAAAAGGGGCTTTGAAGATTATTGTTGCTCTTGGATTCCGGGGGGCAGCAACCCCTCCCCGCACAAGCCCCAAACGTCCCCCCCCGCTCCTCCAGCGTCTCCCTGCGGCCCCGTTGGCTTTGGCCCTTTCCCAAAAAGCCTCAGGGAAAGGGCCATTTTTTATCGACAAGAAAAAATTGGTTAAAATTTCAAAAGCATTCGGGTTTCGGTAAATATTTTTTTTTTTCTTTTTTCCCTTTGGTGGCGGGGGAATTTTTTAAGGATAGGGCCCCAACCTGCTAAAAGTCGGCCATTTTCGGGGCAGGTTTTCCCGGTGTCGAAAAATTTATCGTCCCTTTTTAATTGATTCGGCCGTCATTCTGAGCCCCTGGGGCTCCCGCCCCTCTCGCACCGGGGTTTTCCGGGGTTATGAGTTAATACCCGGGTCTTTTTTCCCTCGATAAAAGACACTCTTACCCGAAAATTGCTTAGAAATGAGGCCCCCCGTGCTTTTGCATAAAAAATTTAAAAAGTATAAAAAGAAAAAAACCTGCATTCGCCAAAATGCTTTTTTTTTAATGAAAAAACTTTTGCTACAAAGCTCTTAATAACACTTTAAATCAGGATAGCTGAAAAATGATGAAACATTTTCTCTAATACACAGCTCTGAAAATTAAAAAAGGGGTGTTGCTTTTTCCCGCCCCTCCGTTTTTGCTTTGAAAATTGCCCCCCCGAAACTACAGCTGTTTCCCCCCCCGAGACATTGGGGAACTCCACGCCCGCGACCTCTGGGTTTTCCATGAAAAAAGTAGACCCTTGGCAAAAGTAAGGGTTTTTTTTAAATTGAGGACACACCCCCTTTTCTCAAAAACTTTTTTTGCACACCCCACGCACGCCCCCCATACACCCCCTCCCCCACTCCTCCTTCAGCCATGCCCACGCTCCCCAATCACACACACAAACACACAACACAACAACACAAACACACACAAAACCCACACCAAAACACACACCCACACAACCCAACACACACACACCAAACCCCACCCCCAGTTTTTTTGGAAAATTTTAACCATAAAAATTTACCCACAAACATGTATTGTGCAAGGGTAGGGTTTTAAAATCCGTGATAGCCCTGTGTAAAAGGGGAAAATGAGTGGGCATGATAAAAAGGCTTGGTTAGGGACTAAGGGCATTTCCGTGAGGGGGGGATTGGAAAAACCTGGTGGGGGCGCTGGAGGGCTTTTTTACGGAGTGAAGGGAAGCCCCCCCCATGTACTTTCGAAAAGGGGGGTTTACCCTCTTCGTCCCCCCCTTTGGGGCCTGGAATGATTTTCTCCCGGGGGGCCGCTGGGAGCCAGTGGATACCCCCTGCCCTTTTGCAGAAAATAAATTAGCAAAACTGCCCGCCTCAGGGTTTTTCCCAAAAAATGAAAAAAAAATTAAAGTTTTTCCCCACTTCACACATTTTGTCCCGGAATCATTAGGGGGGGCCGAAAAAAGTTTCCCTCACCTCGCGGCCGCTCCGCGGGCAAAAAACCCTTTCCCAGCGGCTGAAAAACCCTTTCTTTTTTTGCACCGGGGCCCCACCTAGGGATTGCGACGGGGGTCTTTTTTATTTGGGGGTTTTTTTTTTACATTGTCTGGGTTTTCCGGTAATCCAAAAAAAATATTTTTTTAAGTTGGGGGTTTGTTGTTTTAAAATGGAATTTTTGCAAATATAAAAAAAACCCCACCCCCAAAAAAAAAAAAAAAACCCCCACAAAACACACACCACACCACACCCCAAACAAAACACACACACACACACCACAACCACACCCCACACACACACAAAACACACAAACCCACACAAACAAAACACCCCACACACAAAACCCCACAAAACACACACCACCCCACAACACACACACACACACACACAAAACACACAAAAAACACCCCACACACACACCACCACAACACACCCCAAACCACACACACACACACAACACACCCACACACAAAACCACACCACAAAAAAACAAAAACACCACACCGCACCCCTAACCACACACACACCACACAAAACCCCACACAACCCCACACACACAACCCCCAAAACACCCCACCCCCCCACCCCACACACACCCAAAAACAACCACCACACAAAACCAACACACACACACACACACATAACACAACCCCCACACACACCACACCCCAAACCCCACACACACCACACACCACACACAACCCACCCCCACACACACCCAACACACACAACACCCCCAACACCCCACACCCCCCCCCAAAACACCCCACACACACACACACACACACACAACACACACCCCCCCCCACACCCCCACACCCCACACACACCCCAATAGTAGAAAAATTGTAGGGAAAAAAGAAATACATGAAAAGGCTTTTAAAACCCGGGAGAGAAGAGAAAAAAGGGGCAGAGAAACTGATAAAGGGAAAAAGTAAAAAGGAGGATTTGGGGGAAACTCTTTTTGGGAATTCCATCCTTTTATCAGTGTCTTTCTTTGCCACTCACTTTTTTTTTTTTCATATTGTTGTTTATAAATGTAAGCGTTTTTGGGTTATCACTCTTCTTTTTAATCTTATTTTATTTTTTATCATTCCCACCCCCAACTACCCCCAAAAACCATCACCATCCCCACTACCCCCACCACCCTCATAAATTACCACCACCCCATCATCATCTCACATCATAAATCATAATCATAATCATCATCATCATCATCATCATCACCACCCCCCACCACCACCACCAACCACCACCACCACCATCTTTCAACATCATCATCATCATCTTAATTTTTAATCTTCATCATCATCATCATAAATCCCCAAATCTTTCATCATCCCCCATAATACCATCATCTTTCCCCAATTTCATCATCATTATCATCATAAACCCTCAACATCAACATCAACCATAAATCTCATCATCTCATCATCATCATCATCTTTCATCATCCTTTCATCACCCATAAATCATCTCATCATATCATCATAAATCATAATCATTCTAAATAAATCTTCATCATTACCCATCATAATCCCCGGCCTTTCATCTTTCATCGAAAACCACCCCCTTTCCTCCTCATCATCATAAATAATATACCATAAACCCTTTAATTTCATTATCAAAATTAAATAACATAATAATAATCAAAAAAAAAAATCATCAAATCATAATAAATCACCATCAATCACATCCCCTTTAATCACCACCACCACCCCCATCATCTTTTCCACCCTCTTCCCCATATTCATAATCAAAACCCTCATTACCATAATCATAATCATCATCACCCTCATGTCATCTTTTCATTTCATCATCATTATAATAATCATCCCATAATAATCCCTTTATCATATTCAAAATCACCAAAAATTCTTCACCATCAAATATCATAAACCACAATTTATCCCCCTCATAATCTTTCATAATTATCGTCATAATCAAAAACCCCAATAATCTTATTCATAGTCATCAAAATCATTTTATCACCTCATCATCATCATCATCTTTCCCAATTTAAAAAGCAAAACCCCATCATATAATCAAAACACCATTATTCATCATCCTCAAAACCCCCACTTTCCATTATCATTATCATCTTTATCATCAACATAATAAATCTTAAACCATCGGGCAAAAACCAAAAACTTTAAAAAAATAATCTCATTCATCATCATCCCCCCAAAATCATCATCTCACCCCATCA
Organism: Penaeus monodon; assembly: GCF_015228065.2. NCBI lineage: Eukaryota > Metazoa > Arthropoda > Malacostraca > Decapoda > Penaeidae > Penaeus > Penaeus monodon. Next base: position 40,001,839 of record NC_051389.1, read on the forward strand.
TCATTATTATATTTATCATCAAAAACATAATCATAACCCTAAATTCTTTTTTTGAGGTATTTTTTGTACTATTTTTTTTTTATTCGCTAAAAGGCGGCCTAATTTTGTCCACCTACTTTTTTTTTCCTTTTTTCAACATAAGAATTTTCGTTTCAGGTTTAAAAGGTCACCTTCCTCCCCCCCCCCGGGGGTTTGGGGATTTCCCTTTGCCCCATTTTCCCCCAGACCCAAGGTAGTTGCTAAAAAATTCCCCAAACCAACCCCCTTTTTCCCCTTTCCCCGAGAGGGTTTCCCGCAGAAGGTGGGGGGAAGGGGTTCCCGGGGACTGCCAAGGGCCACCCAAAAATGCATAAAAACCCCCAAAGCCAAAAGGGTTTCCCCCCAAAACCCCTTTGGGAAGTTCATCGGGGGAATCACATATGCCTGCAGTTTTCCCACTCTTCAGTTGGAAATCGCCACCCTAATCTCCGTTGAGGGGTTTTTGACTCCGGCACAAGTATTGTGCCCTCACTTGTTTCCAAGCTAAGTGTTTTGGGTCTTTCCTGGTTTTCAAACTGCTCAAAATTTCTCAGGCCCCAAAGTTCACGAACCCCAACATGACTTAATGATCCATCCATCCCCTGATCAGACTGCAGTCATCTGTGGAAGGGCAAGGCCCAAGGTTGGGTTTTCCAAAAAATGGCCTTCAACCTTCTCAGCAAGATTCCTGATGAAAATGTTTTCCCTTTCCCCTTTTCAGAGTGTCCGAGACCCCCAAAATACCAAAGGCGAAAGCAAGAAACCCGGGTTGCCATTCACCAAGCCATGCGACACGCTTCAGTGGGCCCCCAATGTCCCAGTAAGATGGAATTCTGCTGTGGGCCCCCCGGGGTTTTTTAAAAAACCCCAAAAGACTCCTGAGCTTTCCCTTCCCAGGGGTTATGCGCTTGAAAAAGCTCCCCCCAGAAAAATGGGCCTTCAGGGTTTTTGATTCTTTGAATCGGTCAAAAGATGCCATGGTGAAACCCCTTGGGGGACATTCCCCTCCCTTTAAATCTGTCTTAAGTGAAACCCCTTTTTTGAGGGGGCCCCCCTGGAGGGATGGGGATTTTGATTTTGGACCCGCCCAAAGGGAAACTAAACCCCGCCTATTATCATTTACAAAAGAAAACCACCCCTGGGAAACTTTGCACTTCTGGGGATCCTACATCGCGTGCTAACCAAAAATGTGGTTTGCTTTCCCCTTTGGGCCCCTTTACCCTAAATTTCCCCCGTACCATGTCCCCGCAAATTTCAGGTTTGGGGTACTTGGGGCCAGGGGCCAGAGATCCCATTCTCTTGGGGCCCAGCAAAAAATCCCGGGGAAGGAGGCTATTCTCCTGCTGGGATCATCCCCGAAACCTGGGGGGGCCCACAGATATAATCTAGCCCCGCCCCGGGCCAATTGGTACCACATTTTTGGGCGGCCAGAACAATGCGAAATTCTCCCGGGTTTTCAAAATTTTCTGCCACGAATTTTGAGGTTTTGGGGAAAAAAAGCCTCTTTCACCTTGAGTTTACAAAATTTTGGGGGTTTGGAGCAAAAAATACAGCAATAAGGGGACATGAAAAACCAAGGCCTTTCTTTAGTCTAATCCCAAAAACGTTTTATCAACCGGTTTTTTTACCTCAACTACTGAGGGGCTTGGGAAGGTTTAGCTGGGGATGCTCACCACCTCTGGAAGGGGTTTTTGACCATCGCTGGGGGGGCCTTTGGCCCCTGTAGGGAGTAACCCCCCCCCATACGATTGTGGGCCAAATAAAAACCCGGTTTTTTCTACCTCTGAGGGGGGAAACCCCCCTCAAATCCCAGTCATTCCAATTCCTTTTTATTAGGGAAGGGGAACCCCTCATCCTGCCCCCAAGGAAACCCGATTTTCTAAGCGCCTACCCCGGGAAACTCGCCCAGGTTAACCCTGGGGGTCAAATCTAGGGGCACGCCCTCTCTGCCGACCCCGCCGACGCTTTTTTCCCCAAAAATTAAAAGGGGGGGTTTTTGGCGGGGGCCCCCGTGGGGGTTTCCCCCAAAGGGGTTTTTCCCCACAACTTCATGGTTTTGGGGGGGTTGCCCCCGCCGGGGCCCCAGGCGGGACAAAAATAACTTTCGTTCCCCTCCTTGGCCCCAAAAAATTTTTCCCTCCCAAAAAAGTAAACCCCCAACACGCCTTGCTTGCTGGGGGGGAGGGACCGCACCCCTCCCCCCCGCATATCCATTTATTTGATTCCCTTGCCAAAAGGGGGGAAATTTTAGGGGGGGGGGGAGAAAAAGGGAAGGCCCCCCTCCCCTTAGCCACCCAATTTCAACCGGGTGGCTAGGGGGGAGGGGTTTTGGTATGGAGCTAGGGTTTTGTCCATTCGCCTGTGGGCCATAAACTCCGTACCTTTTGGGGGCCCCCCTGCTGCTCAAAAGATCCCCCAAAAATTTAGGTGGGCCCGCAATTTTCCCTTACCCACGGCCAAAGAGGAGGAAATTGCAGAAATCTCGATGGGGGAGAGGCTAGCCCGGGGAGGGCTTTTGCAAAGCTTCTCCCTTTTTTTTGCACTAGGCTAAACCAGTGGTGGCAGTGCAAGTGGAAGGCATGCAAGGGACAACACTAATTTGGCTACCACAAAATCGCTTCACGTCACCTTGCGTATGAAGCACCCCTATATATTTTAAAATTTAAAAAATATTATTTTTAAATTTTTTTAAAAATATATTTTAATATATTATATATTTTATATATATTATATATTTATTAAAACACACAAACAAATATTTTATATATACTTTTGTGTGTATTGTGTGGGTGTCTTTGGGGTGTGTGGGCTGTCGTCTGTCTGGGGTCGTCTGTTGTGTCGTATGAATATATAATACATATGTAAATTTTTTTTATCTATGTTTTTTATACAACCACCCCCCAAAAAAAACAAAACCCCACACACACACCACACACACACAACACATATATATTTTTAAAAAAATATTTTATATTATATATAAAAATATATATATATATATATACAAATATATTTTATATATATATTATTAAATTAAAATATATATTATATTATATATTTAAAATTATATTATATATATATTTTATATGGGGTGGTAATTAGTGAAAACGACCCGAAATACACGACAACGGCCCTTGAGAAAAGATTCCTTCTTAAAAAAAAATTTAAAATATTATGGTTTTTCCCTTTTTCTAAAAGCCTTTTTTGATCATGTTGATTTTAAAACCCGATAATAAACAACACTAAAAACTAACAGGAAAAAAAAAAAAACTGTTTGGGAAGGGCAACCTTCTTTGGGAAAATTTGCATTTTTTTTTAGTTTTTCCTGGGTTTCATGTCAAAAAGTTTTTGGGCGGAAGGTTTTTGGTATTTTTTATTTGTTTTGGGTTTTTTTTTTGGGAAAAAAAATTTATTTTAAAAAAATATAAAAATCTACCTGAGAAAAATATCTATCCCCAAATTCCCAAGTCTTCTGAGTTTAAAAACTTTTAATTGATAATGATTTTAATTACATTTTTCATAATGTTTTATTGAATACTTTTATAGAATATTCAAAAAGAGATTAAAAAAACACGGGAAAAAACGGGCTCTTTTATTAATATAAGGGTGGCTTGTAGTAAAAATGTATATAAAATGTTTACCGGGAAGGGGTTTTTGGTGCCCCGGGCTTTCGACCCCGTTCCTTTCATCAATAGCCAAGGGCCCTGTAAAATCAACCACATAGATTTCGTCAGCGGGGGGGGGGGGGAACATGGGAAAAGCTTAAGTTATGTAATATTGAAAAACCCTCGGGGTTTTTCCATTATGGGGGCCAAAAAAGGAACCATGGGGACAGTTTGGGGGGGGGACCAAAAATGATATGAGTCAAAAGAAATTTATCCGACAAAAGTTGCAGGAAAAGAGGATTTTGGGTTTTAGCTACGTACAGGTCTTTAAAAGGGAAAAATAAAAGGGTACTGTAAATGTAAATTTACTAAATTTGAATTTAAAAGGTAAGCATACTCAGCTTACTCAATTTGTTTATATATATTGGGATTAAAATATATGGTTAATAGGTTTATATATGTTTTTTTTTAAATTTTTTGCCCCTATCTCCTCTCTCTTCTCTCTTCTCTCATCATCTCCCTTTTCTATTTTTTCTCTCCCTCCTTCTCTTCTCCCCTTCTCCTCTCTCTATACATACAACATATTATATAATATAATAATATATAAATATATATAATATTAAAATAATATATATATATATATATATATTTATGTTTTAAAAAATTATATATATTTTAATAAAATTTTATATATTAAAATATAATTTTAAAAATAGTGTTTTGGGGTTTTTGGGTTGTTGGGGTTTTTGTGTGGGGTGTGTGTGTGTGTGGGTGTGTGTGGGGTGGTGGTGTGTGTGTGTTTTTTGTGTGTGTTTTTGTATTTGTGGGTATTTGTGGTTTGTTGGATATAGGTGGTGTGTGTGTGTGTGTGTGGGGGGGTGGTGTGTGGGTGTGGTGTGTTTTTGGGGTTTGTGTATTTGTTTGGGGATTTTGGTTGGTTTTGGTGTGTATGTGGGGCATTGTTGAGTGTTTGGTTTGTGTGGGGGTTGTGGGTTTTTTTTAGGTTTTTGGGTTTTTTTGTTTTGGTGTGGGAAATTTTGGGGCTTTTTTTGGGGGGCCGGAAAAGGGGGTTTGGTTTTTTTTGGGTTTTGGGGGGGTTTTAATTTCAACCCGGTTTTCCCCCCTGAAACAAAAAAGTTGAAATAAAAAAAATAAAAGGGAAAAAAAAAAGGGAAAACAAAACAAAATGGAAAAGGAAAAAATTTCGTGAAAACCAAGGGGAAGAATAAAATTTTGGGAAGGGGGCCCCGGGGGTTTGCCTCAACACCCAAAAAATTACAAAAAAAAAATTTTTAGAAAATTCCCCCAAAACAAAGGCCCGGAAAATTTTTTGGCACCCAATTTTGTGGAGAAGAAAAAAGGGGAAATTAAAAGGAAGGAAAAAACAGCCAAAGAAATTTTTGGGGACAGAATTTTTAAGTTTTTTCCAAGGGGAAAAAAAATTAAAAAAACCCGGGAAAAAGGCCACCAAAAATTTTAAAAATTAGGGGGAAAGGGGAATTATAAAAGGGCCCAACCCCTGGATTGAAATTAAAAGGGGGCCCTTTTTCCTGGGGCCAAAAAACGAAAAAAAATAAAAAATTTTTTTTTTTTTTTGCCGGGCCAAAAAAATGGGGGAAAAAAATGGGCAAAATAAAAAGTTGAGAAAAAGGAAAAAGTATTAATTAAAAGCAATAAAGGGTAAAGGGGTTTTTTTTTCCCCAAAAATTCTTTATAGTGGAAAAACAGGGGAAATTTAAAGGAATTTTTTAAAAAAGCACGTTTACATTTTTTTTCCCAGGTTATTATCCTTTCTCTAAGGCCTGGAAAACCAAAAAATTTATTTTTTTAAAGGAAAAATCTCCGGGCTTAATTTTTTTTTTCCAAAATTAAGAAATTTTTCGGCCCCCGGGGGATTGCCAAATTAAAATTTGGGGGTTTTTCTTTCCGTTTTGGCCCAAAAAAGGGAAAGATAAATTTTTATCTTTTTTTTCTAGGTTTTAAATAAGATGGGAAATTCGGGGAAGTTAAAAGAAGGAAAAAAATAAACTTTTTAAATGAAAGTATTATTTTATTTAATTATATTTAATAATATTTAAATTATATTTTTTAAAAAATATAAATTTATTTTCAAAAAGGGGGAAATTAAAAAAAAAAAAAACACAAAACCCCACCAAAATAACCCACAACACCCAAAAAACCAAAGGAAAATTAACAAAATAAAAATAAACCAAAAAACCCCCATACACAGACCCCCCACAAAACACTAGGAAACCCCAACCCCCAACATTTTAAAATTTTAAAATATTATTATTATTTCTATATTTTTAATTTTCTATATTAAATAGATATATATTAATTAATTTTAAACAAATTAAAAAAATAACTTTTATTAATTTTTATTTATTATTTATATAAAAAATATAATATTATATATATATATATAAATAATATATATATAATATATATAATAATATAAAAACAAACCCACAAACAACAAAAAAAAAAAAAAAAAAAAAAAAAAACAAAACAAAGAAAATTTTTAAAAACCAAAAATTTTTAAAAAACAAAAAAAAAAAAAAAAAAAGTTAAAAAAAAAAAAATTTTGGTTTTTATATATAATAAAAATATATTATAAAATATATATATATTATATATAATAACAAACCCATTAAAATAAAAATTTATATATATATATATATTATTTATATATATATATATATCATATATATATTATAATATATATATATATATATAAATGATATTATATATACTATATATATATATATCATAATATATATAAAATACATGTATATCTATATATATATATATTATATATATATATATATATATATATATATATGTATGTATATGTATATATATATACATGAAGCTTGTGGGGCAAAGCCCTCGGGAACCCCACAGGTGGATGGGCGGTCCCACAGCCTGCCGACCCCATTTATTTGGAGTAGAGTCGGCGGGGTCGGCAGAGGTGGCGTGCACCCGGAGTGACGACCCGAGGTTTAACCTCAGGAGTGTTTTCCGGGTAGGCGCTTGGAACATGCGGTCCTTGCGGCAGGATGAGCGGTTACCTCTGCTATCGCGGGAACTGAAGCGACTGGGAGTTGAGGTGGCTGCCCTCTCAGAGGTGAGAAAACCTGGTAGCGGCACGATCAGTGTGGGTGGGTACACCTAATACTGGTCGGGCCGCAGCGATGGTCACCACCTCCAGGGTGTAGCCATAGCCATCTGCAGCCGACTTCAGCCCTTGGTAATTGAGGTGACACCGGTTGATGAGCGCATTATGGCATTGAGACTGAAGCATGCTTTTGGCTTCTTGTCTCTTATTGTTGTATACGCCCCTAACTGATGTATGTAAAATTGATGTGAAAGAGGCGTTCTAAGCCAAACTCGCATCTGTGGCAGACAATTACACCCGGTGAGAGATCGACCACATTCTTGTTAGCACGCGATGGAAGATCCTTCAGAACTGCAGGGTTTTTCGGAATGCCGAGTTCTGTGGCACTGGCCATAGGCTGGTTGTGGCTGCCCTGGGGGTCCACTTCAAAACTCCCCATCCCTCCAGTGGCCACTCTAAGGTGTTTTACCTGGACAGACTAAGGGAGGAGGAGTGTGCCCATGGGTTCACCATGGCAGTCTCTGACCGATTCACGGAGCTCGACAACCTGACGGACCCAGTTGCTCTGTGGGAGCTCTTCAAGTGCATAACACTCGAAGCAGCTCAGGAGTACATGGGCAAGGCAGAATTCCATCTCCCTGGATACATTAGAGGCCACTGGAAGGGTGTCACAAGGCTCGGCTGAATGGTAATCAAGTCTTGCGTCGCTCCATTGTGTGTAGGGCTCGGACACTGCTGAGAAGGGATAAGGAACAGTTAAAACAGAATGTTGCGGGGAAGTTGAAGGCCGTTTCTTGGTAATGACCTTCGCCCCCTCCCAAACCCTAAAAACTAAACTTAAGCTCCCTCACAATGACGCAGTCTGACCCCGGGAGGGACGGATCATCCGATTTTTTTGGGTTCGTAAACATTGGGCTGAGTATTTTAAACAGCTTTACCGGGTTAAAAAAACCCCCCCAACCTTTTGCTTAGGGGAAAAGGATGTCACAGTGCCTGTGCCGGGACCCACCCTCAGCGGGGACCTCTTACCTTAACAAGGTTAAGATGGAGTTTCCTGCGAAGAGTGGAAAGATGCGGGCATATGTGTTTCCCCTGCTGAACTCAAAAGGCTAAAAGGCGTTTGATTTGATGCATCGGGAATTGCTATGGGAGCCCTGGCCCGGGGAATTCCGACACAGATTATTGGCCTAATACACCCTTTTTAATACGTTCAAAAAGTGCTGTAAGGTGGGGGGGGTTGTCAAACTTCCCTTTTTTCGGGGGGAGGCAAGGCTGTGCCTTGCCCAACATTTTCAACCCGTATGGACTGAAAATGGGCGACTACTAGCCAAGTCATTTATAAACACTGGGAAATGTCGGGTTTCAGATTTTGATTTGCCGTGATTTTTTCTATCCTGTCTGAGTCCTTGGAGTTACTGTTGGCGGCTCTTGATGCATTTAGCAATGAGGCGAAGCCCCTAGGCCTAGAGGTCTCCTGGACCAAAACCAAGATTCAGGACTTTGGGGGCCTGTTAGGGGAACCCGTTCAGTTGATCCATGCTTGTGGAGAGGACATTGAAGTTACAAAGAGTTTTACATACCTTGGTAGCGTAGTCCATATTTTTGGACTGTCAGACCAAGAAGTCAATAGACGGACTGGACTGGCAACAGGAGCCATGAACTTGATCAACAAGAGCATTTGGAGATGTCGGTATCTATGCAGAAGGACCAAGTTGCATGTCTTCAATGCCTTGATACTGCACTATGGAAGTGAAACCTGGACGCTATCCAGTGTCTTGGAATCTCGTCTTGATGCCTTTTGGAACAAGTCCCTTTGCTGGATTATGGGGTACAGTTGGCAGGACTATGTGTCCAACCGGCGGTTACACCGTGAGACCGGCACGGGACCTGTTATTTACATAATCCGGGATCGCCAACTCAGGCTATATGGGCACCTAGCTTATCTCCATGTGGACGACCCAGCCCATCAGGTTGTCTCTCTGGAAGACAACCCTGGATGGAGGAGGCCTGTGGGACGACCCAGGAGATCATGGCTTGGGCAGCTCGACGAGACCTGTCGCGAGGAATTAGAGATGGACCGAGGGATCGTCGTGGCTGGAAGCGAAGGGTGGATGCGGCCATGCGCCCCCGTCGGCGTTAGCCCCTTGATGATGATGATATTATATATATATATATACATATATATATATATATATATATATATAATATATATAATTATATATATATATATATATATATATATATATATATATATAATATATATAATTATTATATTATGTATATATATATGTATATATATATGTATATATACATGTTATATATATATTACTATATATATAATTATATATATATATATATATATCTATATGCATGTATATATATATATATATAATTTATATATCTATATATATATATTATATATTTAATTATATAATATATATATATTATATAATATATATATAATATATAATTATATATATATATATAATCTATTATAATTATAATATTATAACTATCTATATCTATATATATATCTATATAATATATATAAATAATATTTTT
>NC_051389.1:40026200-40031200 GCF_015228065.2 Penaeus monodon
ATGGGAAACAGAGGAAGAGGCAAACCGAAGACAGGACTGAGCGACAACATCAAAGATATTTGCGGGTTGTCGATGGTACAAGTGGAAAGAAAAGCGCAAGATCGAGTTGAGTGGCGAAGGATGGTGGAGAGGTCCACGGCTGCTCAAACATGAGCATACCGTTATTGATGATGAATATATATATATATATATATATATATATATATATATATATGTACATTTTTTTTTTTTTTTTAACGGTAGCTTCATGTTTGAGCCGCCGTGGTCACATCTGGAAAGAACGAAGCATTACCTTACGGACAAAGCTGAGGTTATTAAGCTCATTAGTTTTCCCAATTGCATCATATGGTTCTGAGTGTTGGGTGCTGAAGTAAATAGACAAGAAAAAGATCAATAGTTTTGAAATGTGGTGTTACAGACGAGTACTGCGTATTAGCTGGACAGAGAAGAAGACGAATGATGAAGTGCTGAGAAAAATAAATTGTAAAGACCGGCTGTTGGATATCTTGAACAGGAGGAAATTAAAGTTTATTGGTCATGTGATGAGAAGTAAAAGTATTGAGAAAAACTTGCTGACAGGGATGGTGATAGGAAACAGAGGAAGAGGCAAACCGAAGACAAGACTGAGCCACAATATCAAAGATATTTGCGGATTGTCGATGGTACAAGTGGAAAGAAAAGCGTAAGATCGAGTTTAGTGGTGAAGGATGGTGGAGAGGTCCACGGTTGCTCAAACATGAGCATACCGTTATTGATGATAGTCAGCTCTCCTATATTGTCGCAAGTCCTGTACACTAACGGCTGAAACTCGGCGCAATATTCTTCTTTTAACGGTAGGTTCATGTCTGAGCCGCCGTGGTCACAGCATGATACTTAATTGTAGTTTTTTTCATGATGTGATGCTCTTGGAGTGAGTACGTGGTAGGGTCCCCAGTTCCTTTCCACGGAGAGTGCCGGTGTTACCTTTTAGGTAATCATTCTCTCTATTTATCCGGGCTTGGGACCAGCACTTGACTTGGGCTGGCTTGGCCACCCAGTAGCTAGGTAGGCAATCAAGGTGAAGTTCCTTGCTCAAGGGAACAACGCGTCGGCCGGTGACTCGAACCCTCGAACTCAGATTGCCGTCGTGACAGTCTTGAGTCCGATGCTCTAACCTTTCGGCCACCGCGGCCTTGACGATCATGGGCTTCCATGATTTTCTCTTAGCAATTTAGAGCGGTGGTTTGCCATTGCCTTCCGCCCGGTGTTTTTTTTTTTTTTTTTTTTTATCGAGTCACCATCTCTATTTACCCGGCACTGACTTGGGCTGGCTTGGCCAACCAGTGGCTAGGCAGGCAATCGAGGTGAAGTTCCTTGCCCAAGGGAAACAACGCGCTGGCCGGTGACTCGAACCCTCGAACTCAGATTGCCGTCATGACAGTCTTGAGTCCGACGCTCAACCATTCGGCCACCGCGGCCCACTGACCCAATAGTGGTGCCTAATTGCTGCCTTGTAGTTCAGTCCATGCATAGCCGCTGGCAACCCCATTCTGGCAACTCCTGCTGGCGCCGCTGGTGCCAAGCCATATCGATCTATACCGTTCCTTTGGATCCGGCAGAGAAAAGGGGCATACTGCACGGCGCAATATAGAGGTCACAAATTGTGGTTCTACCGCAGGGTGTTGCGCACCCCTTACACCGACCGAGTGTCCAGTGACGAGATTCTCAGAAATGTCGGACAGGGACGCGAGCTTCTAAATTTGATCCGAGCTCGATAATTCCTCGGACATGCAATCCGTAAAGACGCATTAGAAAACCTTAAGCCTAAGCAGTAAAATAGAAGGCAAACAAGCTTGAAGTAGACCGGTGATGACACAAAAAGATTATACACACACACACACACACACACACACACACACACACACACACACACACACACACACACACACACACACACACACACACACACACACACAAGCGTGTGTGCATATATATATATATATATATATATATATATATATATATATATATATATATATATATAATATATATATATAATATATATATACACATGTGTATATATATACACATACATGTGTGTATATGTATTATATATATATATATATATATATATATATATATATATATATATATATATATATATATACACACATACATACATACATACATACATACATACATACATACACACACACACACATACATACATACATACATACATACAAAAATGTGTGTGTATATATGTATATATATACACAAACACACACATGTATGTGTGTGTCTATATATACGCACATACACATATATACATACACGCATACATATACACACATACACATACACACAGACACATACGCACATACACATATACACATACACATATGCACATACACATAAACAAATACACATATTCATACTCATACTCATATTCAATAGTCATACACATGCTAATACACAAGCACATACATATACAAATGCCAACATTAGCATATTTGCTGGAGCTGGCGGTCCGGCGCCGCCGCCGGGTCACCTCGTTATCACTCGCTGGTTTGCATGAGAAACTAGTTACTCTCTCTCTCTCTCTCTCTCTCTGGCATATACATAAGCACAACTTCTGTAAGCCATTTTACCAATAGACCATGTGGCTGTTTGCCACGTGGCTCTAAGTCCAATTTAGAACCACCAAGCCAGCGAGGACGTACATGACGATTTTATCTGACCTCATCTGACTTTTCAGTTCGTGTCCAGCGGTCGATGTGATAAGGTCAATCCAGCTTTCGCCCCTCAGGACTGGTTGGCCGGACACGCAACCCTGTGCTCACCACTTACCCTAAGACATCATCTCGTGTGTTCCCTTACTGTGTAGAACTCTTCATAAAAAAGAGTCAAGTCATTATAAATACTATCACTTCCAACCAATGTACTAAGGCATCTGAGCCTGTTTTAACTGGTGGCAAGGTGGTCGTGTTAAACTGTATGTCCACAATACGCTCACGTTGATGATTTGGGAACAAGTGCCATGTGACCAGCAAATGCATATTCTCACACCTTCTTCTGCATTAGATCGCACTTATGTGGTCTATCAGTTGATATGTTGGTCAACAAAACATGAAATCGACTCATTCTCAAAGTATTTTATATTGAATATTCGTCTTCATTATTACGAGATTAGTTTTTTGTTTCAACTTCAATGAATTTAACACGTTCATGATTATTGTTATTATGGACATCATTTCCTTTTATCTTGTTCCTCCCCTCGCCCTGACCTGACCGCACTTTCTCTTTTCCTTCTGGTTAGTTGGGAAACACGATTTTATATAATTTTATTATTTTGAGCATAGCGTTAGTATCTTCCCCATATCATAACACACAGGGATGCCTGATATAACCCAGGGTTGCATAAATCGCCTAATAGATGTGTGCTTTGACATTACTATAGTAGGTACAGGTAAAATTAAAGTTATTAATTTGATTGGCAACTTTTGAGTTGGTATGAACCACAGTTATATCTGTTAATTAATGTAGGACTAGGGTTTAAGCTAGAATCATTATTCTCTTATAAATCATGCCTTTCTCACCCTCTAAATGTCGCTTGCATGTTTTGGGAAATTCCAAGTGATTGTGTGATTCGTGATAGTTAGATACCCGTAGGGAATGTCATGATCGCCAATCACAGATACACAGAAGAGAGCAGGTTATTTATAGATTTTCCTGGCTCATTTCGCTTCATTTGTCGACAAAGTCTGACATTTATAGCTAGATATGGCTATCTCGGCAGTTCAGAATTTCTGACCTCGAGAAGATTTGCTTACTAGAAAGCTTGCAAATATTTTTTTCACATCACCATTCATTAGTGTACATTCTGTCTCATGTTATGAAATGTAATAATTTTGTATTAATAGCATTGCTAATTTATGTCATTATTGTTATATTGAACATTAATTGTGTTTGTGATACATTTTCTGTGCAAGCTCACTCTCATTTTCATTGTCATTCACACTTGCTGTTGCTTAGACACACATACACTTACTCACTCACTCACTCATCCATGCAGAACAAAAGACATTGAAACCTTTTCATGAAAAGGGTTTGTTGCTGTTGTAGTTGCAGGCATAAAGATCTATGATGTGTCTCTTTTTGCCCACGATTTTGTCAGTCATGACGAGTCACTCGTACATGATGTAAAATTTCTTGTTTTACATATATTTTTCTCTGTGTGACGACAATTGGTTCAAGTAAAACCTTGTGGATTGCCATTGTCGTTTCCCTTATCTACTCGAGTATCTATCAGAGACGGTTGGTAGTTCAAGCCAGGTCCTAGTTTCCTATTTTTCTTTTTTATTTTTATGAAAGTAAAACACAAAACAAACAAAAAAAAAAGACGAAAATAAAATAAAATCGAACATTAAAAACTGCAAATTCATATAAATAACCAGAGGATGTTAAGTGGCACTTAACATCCCCTCTTCTCTGTTGCCATTCTTTTTCTCTTACTATCTTGGCCCTTACGTGTATAATCTGGTTTACCGATATCCGACTTGGTACTGAAGGATGACCCTGCTGCAGAAATGGGCATCTTAGGATGCTGTAGGAAGGACGTAACCGGAAGATCGGTAGAAGCCTACGGACCAGGATGTTCATTAGAGGAGGTATTAAGCTGTCCCATGATGTAGTGGAAGAGGACACTGCCTGCCGGAATGCCCATAAATCCAGCGCAAGATCAGGAACTCGCCAGTGCAGGTACCAGTAGCCCTAGGATGCTATGAAAGGGCGTCGCCTGCCTAGATGCCTGCAGATCTAGTCATACTCCAGGTGCTCATCAGCGCAGGTACCAGCTGTCCTGAGATGCCGAAGAAGACGCCTCCTGCCCAGACGCCTCCTGCCCGGACGCCTGTAGATCCAGACGAAGATTACAAGGACATGAGGACGAGCATGCAGCCGAGAAGAACCTGGACGAGACCAGCGAGGACGTCTGGACGAGTACGCCGCCGAGTTAGACC
>NC_051389.1:40034698-40055679 GCF_015228065.2 Penaeus monodon
CCGCAGAATCGAACTGAATCGCATTCCCGATCCTCCAGCGAACATGACAACAGCAGCAGCAACACAAAAGCTGCCCAGACCTAGCCGACTGGGGAACCTACAGGTTCCCCCGTTGATCTCCACCTTCACCATCAGCACCAGCCATACCTGTGGGCATTCACACCCACAACACTAGTAGTTGTGGACTAGACAGAAATTAATCCATATTGCTCTAGCCTCCGTTGCCTTTGGGCGTCCTCTGATACATTGCAGAAGAATGTGAAATAGAATTTTACCTGGTGGTATACTGAGCAGTGTAATGCCTCGGTGATTGTTTTCGGTCCTATCGGTCCCCCTTACCCTTCCAGAGAGGGATGACCACACCCCTCAACAGGTCAGGAGAAATTGTACCAGTCTGCCAGATGGTAGACAGGACAACATCCAAACCCAACCAACCGTGATTTATGCTCTGTCCCCCTGTATTTTTTTTTTGTGAATATTGTTATATACAGATGGCTCCACGTGCTCTACCAGTAAGGAGTCTATCTGTAAGCCCTAGTGACCGATCCTGATTTCCCGATTCCTTGAATTGGCGGGAAAATGTGTTCTTATTAATACAATTGGCATTGATAATGTTATTATTGTTATTGATGTTATGATTATTAAATAGTTTATTAAAATCTTGGTAACATTTAAGAAATTATACATAAGACCCTTTCCAAAAGTCAAGGAAAAAGGGTAAACAGGTAGGTAGAACTAATAATTGACTCCTTGGTGATTAGGCACTTGTAGAACCATCTATGTGTAAATACAATAAATAAATTTATATCACACAGTGGGCATGGCATGTATTCTTGCCATCCGTTAAGTTGAGTATTTTGTATATGTAACCGAGCGAAATGAACAAAAATTTAGAAAATGTGCTATTCTAGGGGCATTTTCAAGCTATAACCGGTTCTATATAGATGTAAATAGTATAAACGTTTAAAATTGACATTAAGGGGGCTAAACAGGTAGGGGGTCACACACATTTACATGTATATGCATATATATATATATAATATATATAATTAGTATATATATATTTTTTTATATATATATATATATATATATATATATGTACGTATATATTTATGAATCTGTATATATTTATATATAAAATATATATTAAAAAATATATATATATAAATATATATATATATATATATATATATATATATATATATATTGTTACGCCGACCGCCTCGTCTCTCTCTGCCACCAACACAAGGCAGGCTAGGCAGACAGCATGCTATTCACAGGGTCGTGAACACTGAACAGCTCCAAGATGCACAGAGCACCACAGCGTCCCAGAACACCAAGAGGGGAAACGCCAAGTGGCGAGGTAGGGCACGAAATAAACACAAAATGACAGTCTTTCCTTTATTTACACAAGTTATTTACCCGTACACTTTTCTATTGGCACAATACAGGGGGAAACCAGCATGTCACAGTGTACAATACAGCTTATAACAGGGCAACACAAAGTATATCAGGTCACAAGGGCACACACAAGGTCTTCACAGGAGCAGCACCCAACTGCGTCTCTTGGCTTGTTCCTCTGCTCCTCCGCTCACAGCCAGTTGCTTCATGTTTGCCCAGGTCCCTTCATGTTAACACATGCCCAGGTCATCCTTTTCATGTTAACACATGTTTCGCACAGAGACAAAGACCCACTGGCGTAGCAATATATATATATGTTTACATATATATAAACATACATACACACACACACAAACGAACGTGCGACGTGTGTATGTATATATATGTTTTATATGTATATATGGATATATATGTGTATGTTTTATATATATATATATATATATATATATATATATATATATATATATATATATATATATATGTATACCCATACAGACATATGTGTGTGTGCTATATATATATACACATATATTTGTATATATATTTTATATTTATTTATATACATATACATATATATATATATACACATATATAAATATCAGCGAGGGCATAGATGACAATTTTGTCTGACCTCGTCTGACCTCCCAGTTGGTGCCCCGCACCCAACATGGTAAGGTTGGTCCAGCTTTCGCCCTTAGGGCAGGTTGGCTGGACACGTGACCCTGCGCTTACCACTCATCTCGCGTGTTCCCCTCACTGTTTTGTAGTCTTATTAATAAAGATTCAAGCCGTCATACACTATCACTATCCATGCCAGCCATTGTACTAAGGGTTCTGAGCCCATTATAACTGGTGGCAGGGTAGTCATTGTGTCCTCTCAGCTCGCAACACGACACACAGTCTCCGACAACCCCTTGACCTTTGCTTTCACTGTATGACCATGTCTACAAAACCATGTGAGTACATGTTTTGGCCTCTTTATTCTTTCCCTTCCTTCTTCTCCCATAAATGTGTTAAACCAATGTGCAGTCATTCCCTGTTGGTTTTGTTGGGTAAAAGTGCCAAGTAACAGCAAATGGCATAATTCTCACACTATTCTTCTGACATTAGATCGCATTACTGTGTTATCATGGTATGTGGTCAACAACATGAATATCGATCATTAATCAAGTATTTAATTAATTTCTCTTGTTTATTAGAGATTTATATTGTTTGAACTGCAACGAATTTAACACATACGTGATTTTATCTTTCTCACAAATAGCAATCATAACATTTATATCTCCTCTCGTAG
Source organism: Penaeus monodon (assembly GCF_015228065.2). Taxonomy (NCBI): domain Eukaryota; kingdom Metazoa; phylum Arthropoda; class Malacostraca; order Decapoda; family Penaeidae; genus Penaeus; species Penaeus monodon. Next base: position 40,037,394 of record NC_051389.1, read on the forward strand.
CGCATTTTCCCGTCTCGACCTGACCGCACTTTCTCTTTCCCTTCTGGTCAGTCGGGACGTGGAAAGAGACAATAGATGACCGCTTGTTTTTCCACTCTTGACCTGGCCTCACTTTCACTTTCCAGTCGGTCAGCACGTGAGATGGCTTGAGAGACAGCTTCCTGTTCCCAATAATTGGTTGTTTGTAATTGTTGACCCATAGGAATATGCATAGCTTTATTACATTGCTCACTGGTGACACGTTCTATCGGCGCCAGAATGGAGCTTGTAACGCAATTTATATAAGTGTATTATTGTGAGTATAGCGTTAGGATCTGCCCCCATATCATAGTACATAGGGATGCCCGATATAACCCGGGTTGCGTAAATCCTAATAGATCCCCGCTCCGACATTTGATAGTAGGTACAGGTAAAATCGAAGTTATTCGTTCAATTGGCAGCTTTTGAGACAATGTGACCCGCAATTATGTCCGTTAATTAATATAGGACTAGGGTTTAAGCTAGAATCATTATTTGCTTATCACTCACATCCTTCTCATCCTCTTGAAGTCACTTGCATGTTTTGGGTACACCCCAAGCGATCGTGTGGTTCATGATAGTTAGATACCCGTAGGGAATGTCACAAACGCCCATCACAGATACGCAGAAGAGAGCAGGTTTTTTTTATAGATTTTCCTGGCTCAGTTCACTTCAATGTATGGCTTTTGGGTATAGGTCTAACATGCATAACTAGACATGGTTACCTTGGCAGTTGAGAATTTCTGACCGTGAGAAGATTTGCTTGCTAAAAAGCTTGCAAACATTTTTTCATGTCACCATTCATTAATGCATACTTCTGTTGCATATCATTTAATGTTGAATTCAGTGTGGGTAGTTGAAATAATTTCATATAGCTAGCATTACTAATTTATCTCAAGTTTTGTTATACTGAATGTTAATCTTCGTGTTTGGGATACATTTTCTGTGTGAGGTCAGTCTCACTTTTGTTCTTTATTCACGCTCGCTGTCGCTCACACCACTCTCTCTCTCTCTCTCTCTCTCTCTCTCTCTCTCTCTCTTATCCACGCAGAACAAAGACAGTGAAAACCTTTTCATTATAGGGTTTGTTGCTGTCTTAGTTGCTGGCATAAAGATTTATGATGTATCTCTTTAGGCCCGCAATTTTGTGTCGTGACAAGTGACTCATGCATAATGTAGAATTTCTTTTTTTACATACATTTCTTCTCTTGTGTCGACAATTGGTTCAAGTAAATCCTTGCGTATTGCCGTTTTCGTTTCCCTTATCTACTCTCATATCTATCAGAGACGGTTGGTAGTTCAAGCCAGGTCCATGCAGATCCCGACTGACATCTCCTCTCCTATTTTCTTCTCTATCTTTGTGAAATAAAACACAAAACAAACAAAAAAATGAAAATAATGTAAAAGCGAACATTAAAAACTACAAATTTAAATAGATATTTAGCTAGTGGCACTTAACACCCAGTCTCCTCTGTTTCTTTTTCTCTTACTATCTTGGCCCTTACGTGTATAATCTGGTTTACCGATATCCAACACGGCACCAAAGGAGGAACCTAACTGCAGAAACGGTCACCTTAGGATGCTGTGGGAAGGACATCACCGGAAGATCGCCAGAAGCCTGCAGACCAGGATGTTCGTCAGAGCTGGTGTTAAGCCACCTCTTGATGTAGTGGAAGGGCACTGCTTGCCGGGACGCCCTTAGATCCGCGAAGGACCAGGAACTCACCAGCGCAGATAACAGTCGCCCCAGGATGCTGTGGATGGGCGCCGCCTGCCTGGATGCCGCAGATCCAGTCAAATTCCAGGAGCTCATCAGTGAAGGTATCAGCCGCCCTGAGATGCTGAAGAGGACACTCCTGCCCGCACACTCTTAGATCCAGACGAAGATTACGAGGACGTGTGGGGGAGCCAAGAAGGACCTGGACAAGGTCTGTGAGGACGTGTGGACGAGGACGCCACTGAGTTAGGCCCTGGACCAGGACTACGAGGAAGTCTAGATGAATCCGAAGTTAAGGAGGACCTGTGCAAAACTTTTGAGGATGTGTGGACATCGAGGATGTATAGATTACACAGAGGAACAGGAAGAAGAGGACGACAGGGATGAACATCCATGAAGATGCACCAAGGGCAACGCACGCGAGAACGAGATGACCAGCCAATCAGGACCAGCCAACTTGGTTACCCCTTGAGGCCAATCTAAGGCCCCTAAAGGGGTAAAGGCGTGAGTAGGGGGCCCAAAGCAAAGGGTTTGGTCCCTAAGCACACTTTGTGAAACTCACTAGCCCAATAATTACGGGGTTTCTACATCAAGTTAAGAAACCATCGCCCCCAGCAAAAGGCATAGTTTATGTTTTTATCTGACCTCGTCAAACACCCAGTTCGTGCTCAGCACCCGAGAGGGTTTAAAGGTCACCCCAGCCTTCACCCTGGGGGCGGGTTGGGGAACACATGCCCCTGCGCTCCCCGGGTTTTACCCTAACCCAAATTGTCTCGCGTGTTCCCCTACTGTGTTGTACTTTTTTTAATAAAGGTCAAGCAGTCAAAAAACTATAAACTACCCCGGTAGCTTGTACTAAGGGTTCTAGCCTGTTATAATTGGTGCGTGCGTATGTGAAACCATAAAATACATATAAAAATTTTAATATAAATATATAATATACCCCCTTTTTATAAAACAAAAAAAAATTTACACAACACACAAAACCACACAATAATTTTAAAATATATATAGTTATTATATATTTTATATATATATATATATTTATATATATATTATATATGTATATATATAGGGTTTATAAGGGTGTGTGTGGTATATACATTTTCTTTTTTAAAATATCCCAATATTAAATATTTTTGATAGATATTAAAATTGGCTGTTTTGGCCCAGTACTTTATATACATACAAATATACACATATTTACTATTTATAATACGACATGTGTGTGGGTGTGTGGGGTGTTTGTGGGGGCGCGTGCGTGCTTTGGTGTGTTTTGTGTTTGTTTTGTCATAGGGATATACATTATAGCCAGTAATATTTTTTAAAAATTTTAATATGAAATTTAATATAATATTTTAGTATAAAAATTATTATAGTTATATATATATTTTAATACATATACATATACGTTTTATATATTATAGAAAATTAGATATTATAAAATTATAATATATATATATTTAAATTTTATTTTATAATACCCCTTAATATAATATAAAGAGGGGGATATAATATATAATTATTATATATATATTATAAAATAATATATGTATTTATATTTTAATTAAAATAAAATTTATATATAAAATATATTATATTATACATCATACATAATACATATGTTTTTCCTTGTATACATATTTATATATCATACACATAATATATTATATTTTTTTAATAAAATATATTAGCATGTGTATTTTAAATAAATATGTATAAAAGGAACTTTATGTTGTAGTTTTTATGTATATATATATAATATAAATTTTATATTAATATAAAATAAATTATATATATAAAATATATTCATATATATATATCTATATAAAAATTTTTAATATATATATATTACAATTATATATATAATATATGTGTAATATATAATAATATATATATATATATATATATATAAAAATAATATTTTTTTTTTAATATAAATATATAAAACTGGTTTAAAAATGATATAACTATGTACGGGAAAAACCACACACCACACGCACGCACGGGGCACCACACACACAACCACACCCACACATGTAGGGTTAATATTTTAAATCGAAAATGTTATATTTTGTAGGGTATAATGTACATTCCAACCCCAATTTAATCTATCAAATTTTTTTTATATATTGTATATATAAAGAGAAATATGTATATACACACACACACATATTCCCACATATATAAAACAAAATAAAATATATAAAATATATTTTTTAATTTTTTAAAAAAAAATATATATATATAATTTAAATATTATATAAAATTTTAAAATATAATATGTGTGTTGTGTGTTTTGTGTTAAATATTTTTTGTATATAAAGGGGGAATAAATATTATATTTTTAATTATATATTATTGTATTATGTGTGAACATACGCACGCACCAAAATTATAACAGGCTCAAAACCCCTTATTAAAGGGCCCTAGCGGGGTAGTGTTTGTTTTATGACTGTTTTGGACTCTTTTAAAATTTAAAAGAAAACCCCACAGTGGGGGGAAACCCGAGACAATGGCGGGGTTAAAAAGGGTTGAGCGCAGGGTCATGTGTTCAGCCAACCCGCCCTCAGGGGGGAAAAGGCGGACTGACCTTACCATCTCGGGTGCTGAGCACGAACTGGGATGTTAGACGGGGTCAGAAAAAAATCATAATCTATGCCTTCGCTGAGTCGATGGTTTTTAAAACTTGATGTAGAGCCATTTAAATCTATTGTCATTAAAGTTACACAAAGTGTGCTTATGTACCCCCAAATATTGCTTGGCCCCCTTACTAAAGCCTAAACCCTTGGGGCGCCTTTAAAATTGGGCCCTCAAGGGGAAACCCAAAGTTTGGTTGGCCCGTTTGGTGGTCATCTCTTTCCCTCGCTTTCGTTCCCCTTTGGGTGCATCTTCAGGGAATTTTTCACCCCGGTCGCCCTTTTTTTCCTTTTCCCTTGTGTAATCTATACATCCTCGATGTCCACCCCACCAAAAAAATTTTGCACAGGTCCCCTTTAACTTCGGATTTCATTTAGACTTCCTCTATCCTGGTCCGGGCCAAAAATTTCAGTGGCGTCCCCCGTAAAACGCCCCTCACGGGCCTTGTCCAGGCCCTTTTCTTGGCTCCCCAAAAACGTCCTGTAATCTTCGCCCGGATCTAAGAGTGTCCGGGCAGGAGTCCCCCTTTTTCAGCATCCAGGGCGGTTTAAAACCTTAAACTGATGAGCTCCTGGAATTTGACTGAATTTGCGGGAAATCCGGGCAGGCGGCGCCCATCCACACCCATCCGGGGGCGACTTTTAATCTGCGCGGGTTTTTTTTCCTGGTCCTTCGCTGGATCTAAGGGGCCCCGGCAAGCGGGCCCTTCCACAAACATCAAGAGGTGGTTAAAACAAAAAGCTCTGACAAAAATTTCCTGGTTTGAGGCTTCGGGCGATTTTTGGGTTTGATGCCCTTCCCACAGAAACCTAAGGTAAAACCGTTTCTGGTAGGGTCCCCCCTTTGGTCCCGTTTTTGGATATCGGTAAACCAATTATAAAAGTAAGGGCCAAGACAGAAAAGAGAAAAGAAAGGCAACAGAAAAAGGGGGGGTGTTATGGGCATAGCCCATTTTAATAAAAATTGTATTTTTTAATCCCGGGTTTTTTACTTTTTTTTCATTTTTTTTGTTTTTTTTTGTTTTTTATTCAAAAAGGGATAGAGAAGAAAATAGGGGGGGAGATGCCCATCGGATTCTGCATGGCCGGGCTTAAAACTCCCAAAACCGTCTCGGGTTTAATATAGGTAGATAAGGGAAACGAAAAGGGAAAATAGCAAGGTTTTACTTAAAACAATTGTCGCACACAGAGAAGAAATGTTTTTAAAAAAAGAAATTCTACTTTTATGCATGAGTCCTTGTCACGAAAAAAAAAATTGGGGCAAAGAGATACTCATGATCTTTATGCCACAACAAAGACCCCCAAAAAACCCCTTTTAAGGGAAAAGGTTTTCACCCCCCTTTTTTTCGGGCGTGGATAAGAGAGAAGAGAGAGAGAGAGAGGGGAGAGGAGAGAGAGGGTTGAGCGACACGAGGTAAATAAAACAAAAGTGAAAATGACCTCACACAGAAAAGTATCCCAAACACGAAGTTTACTTTTCATTTATAACAAAATTTGGGAGAAAATTTTAAGGTAATGAAGCTATATGAAAATTTTTTTAAACTACCACACTAAAATTAAAACATTAAATTGATATGACAAAGAAGGCTTTAATGAATGGGGGCATAAAAAAATTTTTTGGCAAGCTTTTAGCAAGAAAATCTTCTCACGGCCCAAAATTTTCCAACGGCCAAGGAAACCATTTTTTAGTTTGCATGTTGCCCTATCCCCCAAAAGCCATACATTAAAGTAAAACGGGAGCCAGGAAAATCTAAAAAAAAAACCCTGCTCTCTTTTTTTGGGGGTTTATCTTTTATGGGCGTTTTGGACATTCCTACGGGTATCTAATTTCCCGGAACCCCCACGACGTTTGGGGGTCCCCCCCAAAAACTGCAAGTGACTTCAAAAAGGAAAAAAAATTGTAAGGGGATAAGAAAAATTAATAATTCTAGTTTTTAAAACCCTGCCCATTTAAAAAAACGGACATAATTGGGGTAACATTGTCTAAAAAAGCTCCCAATTGAACGAAAAACTTCGTTTTTTACCGTACCAAACTATCAAATGTGGGGAGCGGGGATCTATTGGATTTCCCAAACCCCGGGTTAAAAGGGCATCCCTAGTACTATGTTTTGGGGGAAAAACCAAACGCTATCTAAAAAAAACATTTATATAAATTGCGTTCAAGCCCCATTCTATTTGCCGATAGAAAAGGTGCCCAGAGAGCAATGTAATAAAGCTATGCATTTCCTAGGGCCCCAACAATTACAAAAAAAAACCAATTTTTGGGAACGGGAAGCTGTCTCTCACCCACTACGTGTGAAGACGGGGAAAGTGAAATTTGGGGCCCGGGTCAAGAGGGGAAAAAAAAAAGCGGCCTCTATTGTTTTTTCCCAAAGCCCCCGACTGACCAGAAGGGAAAGAGAAAGTGGGGTTTAGGTCGAGACGGGAAAATCCCCACGGGGAGGAGATAAAAATGTTATGATTCTATTTGTGAAAAAAGAAAAAAATCACGTTTTGGGGTTTAAATTCGTTGCATTTTAAAAACATTTTAAATCTCTAATAAAAAGAAAAATTAATAACTATTTGTTTAAATGAAGATTTTCATGTTTTTTGGGACCAAAACCCCATAAATCACAGGGGAAATTTGCAATCAAAGGTAAAAAGGGAAAATGTGAGAATTTTGCCATTTGCTGTCACTTAGCACTTTTCCCCAAACAAAAAAACAGGAATGACTGCACTTTGGGTTTTAACAAAATTTATGGAGAAGAAGGAAAAAAAAAGGGAAAATAAAGAGGCCAAAAACGTACTCCCCGGGTTTTTTGAAACCCAGGGTTTCTTACAGTGAAAGCAAAGGTGGGGGGTTGTCGGAGACGGTGTGTCGTTTTGGGGCGAGCTGAGAGGACCAAGGGATTCCCCTGCCCCCATTTTTTATAATGGGCCAAAACCCCTTTTAATACAATGGCTAGCGGGGATAGTGATATTTGTATGAGGGCCCTTGAATCTTTATTAATAAGACTAAAAAAACAGTGAGGGGAACACGCGAGATGAGGGGTTAAGCGCAGGGTCACGTTTCCAGCCAACCTGCCCTAAGGGCGAAAGCTGGACCAACCCTTTCCATGTGGGGGCGGGGCCCCCAATGGGGGGGGTTTAGACGAGGGCCGACAAAAATTGTAAACTATGCCCTCGCTGATATTTATTTTGTGTTTTTATATATATATGGATATGTTATAAATAAATAAAAAATATTAACAAATATGTGTATATATATAAAAGCAAACACACATATGTCTGTATGGGAAAACATATATATATATATATATATTTTAAATTTATATATATATATATAAATATATTTTATAAAAATATATATTATATATATATATATATGTATATTTTATATATAAAAAAACCCCATATATATCCATATTAAAATATAAAAAAATATATACATACCAAGTCTGCACTTTTGTTTGTGTGTGTGTGTATGTATGTTTTTATATAATGTAAATATTATTAAAATTTTCTACCCATGGGTCCCTTTTTCTTGTGCGAAAAAATTTTTGTTAACATAAAAGGGTGACCTGGGGATGTGTTAACATGAAGGGACCCGGGCAAACCTGAAGCAACTGGCTGTGACGGAGAGCAGAGGAAAAAGCCAAAAGCGCAGTTGGGTGTGCTCTGTGAAAAACCTTTTGTGTGCCCTTGGAAACCCGAAAATACTTTGTGTTTTCCCTTTTTATAAGCTGTATTGTACACTGTGACAGCTGGGTTTTCCCCCTGTATTGTTTCCAATAGAAAAAATGTACGGGTAAATAACTTGTGTAAAAAAAAAGGGAAAAACTTTTCATTTTTTGTTTATTTCGTGCCCACCTCGCCACTTGGCGTTTTTCCCCCCTTGGGGTTCTGGGGCGCTGTGGTGCTCTGTGCATCTTGGAGCTGTTCGTGTTTTACGACCCTGGGGAATAGCAGGGTGTTTTGGCCCAGCCTGCCTTTGGTTTGGGGGCAGAGAGAGACGAGGCGGTCGGCCCTAACAATTAATATAATATATATAATTTTATATATATTTTATATATTTATATATATAATTTTTTTAAATATAATTTTATATATAAAAAATATACAGATTTATAAAATTATACGTACATATTAAAATATATATTATATATATATATATATATATAAAATATTTATATATATTATATATATTTTATATATGCTAACCTGAAAAGTGTTTTGACCCCCTACCGTTTAGCCCCCTTTTTTCAATTTAAAAAAGTTTATACTTTTACATCTATAAAAGAACCGGTTATAGCTTGGGAAAAAGCCCCCAAAAATACACTTTTTTTAATTTTTTCATTTCGCTCGGTTTTCATTCCCAAAAAACTCAATTAAAAGGATGGCAAAATACATTTCCCTGCCCCCTGTGATTTTAAATTTATTTTTTGTATTTTTCACATAGATGGTTCTACAAGTCCCCAATCACCAAGGAGTTTAATTATTAGTTCTACCTACCTGTTTTTCCCCTTTTCCTTTACTTTTGGAAAAAGGGGCCCTTTTGTTTTAAATTTTTTTTAAAGTTACCCCAAAATTTTTTAAAAACTATTTTTAAAAATCATAAAAAATCAAAAACAATTTAAAACATTATCAATGCCAATTTTATTTAAAAAGAAAAAACATTTTCCCGCCCAAATTTAAGGGAAACGGGAAACGGGTCGGTCACTAGGGGTTACAGTAGGGCTCCCTTTCTTTGGGAGAGCCCGTGGAGCCCTCTGTATATAAAAAATATTCAAAAAAAAAAAAAATACAGGGGGCAGAGCATAAAATTCCCCGGTGGGTTTGGGTTTTGGGTGTTGTCCTGTCTACCATCTGGCAGAAATGGTACCCAAAAATTTTTCCTGACCTGTTTTAGGGGTTTTTGGTCTCCCTTCCTGGGGAAGGGGAATGGGGACCGATAGGACCGAAAATCACCCAGGCATTAAAACTTTCCCCCATTAAAACCACCAGGGAAAAAATTTTATTTCACATTTTTCTGCAATGTATAGAGGACGCCCCAAAGGGAAAAGGAGGCTAAGCAATATTTGGTTAATTTCTGTTTTAGTCCAAAAACTACAGTGTTGTGGGGGTGAATGCCCAAGGGGATGGCTGGGTGGGTGATGGTGAAGGGGGAGATCAACGGGGGAACCCGTAGGTTCCCCCCGTCGGCTAAGGCCCGGGCAGTCTTTGTGTTTTCTTTCTTTCTGTTTTTCATGTTCTGGGTGGAGGATGGGGGAAGGGGATCTCAGTTCCCGGAAATTTTTGCGGCAAGTAAATGGGCGCGTGTAAGCACACAGGGGAAAGGGGGAGACCCCTTGTCCAATAAAAGCAGACATGGCTGTGGACCTGATGTGACCCAACCCCGGGGAATTATGCCCAAATACGATTTCGGGGTTTTTGCTACAGGGACTCCCTCCAGAGAGCGAAAAAAACCGGGGGGCCCCCATTTAGTAGATGTGGTTGGGCTACTGGTTTTCCTATCTTTTTTGGGATGTTTTGCTGTGGGGTGATTTCCCCCAGGGATGGCTGGGTTTCGATGGGGAAATTTGGAGATTTAAAGGGGGGAAAAGGGCAGGCTCCCCCCGGGCCCGGGTAATGGGCTGGGGAGGGCCTTGTGCTTTTCTGCTGGAGGATTGGGGAATGCTGATTTTTGGTTGCTTTCTTGGGGATTTGGGGAAGTTCCCGGCTTCGCCCGGGCCTTTCACTTATGGCCCGGCCCCGTGGGGCAGCTTTTTATGGCCCGTTTTCATTTGTTTTTTCTGACCCCTTGGTGCTTACCCTGGCGGGGGATTTTCCCGGACGCGGGGTCCCGTTGCCCTGGTGTAAGCATCTCGCATAATCTTTTACCAGCACGACGCTTTTTGTTCTGCCCGGGGTTTTTTCTTAAAGGGAAATTTTGTATGCAAACCCCAAATTTTCTAAGTAATTTACAAGTTTTGGGTTTTGGTTTGCCGCAATGCATGCAAAAACCCTTTTTCCCCGTTCTATTTTTTTGATGATCTGCCATGCCCCAGTGGTAACCTTGGCGCCTTCTGTTCAGAATGAATTCCCGGGACCCCGTTGTTTATTTCAAAGAGTGCCAGTGGTTTTATAGGGGGGGACCAACGTGCGACAGTTTCCCCGCTCGGTAGAGTCAGGTCCAGGGGTTTTTGGCAATCCGACTCCCCCTATCACCGCGCAGTTTATCCGGGCCGACTCGAGAGTATACATTTGCGGCTGGCAAATTTTAAACCGCCCAGTCCAAAAAAGGAAAATCACTTCCCCTCAAACCTTTTTTGGCTCTTTACTCGAACACTAGCTGTACACTCTAAATTAAAAAGTAATTTTACTTCTTTTTGCGTTTTTCCCCACACCAACTGGTGACCCCGGGGTTAAGAGCCCAGTTTGCCATGAGTGTGTCAGCTGCCTTGAAACCCCTTGCCCACCTTCACCTTTTCTTGCCCTTCCCGAATGGTTTCTGGGAGGGGGAACAGGGTTTCCTCCCCCCGCCATTTTCACCTTTTCCGACACCAAAAAATCGGGTTTCTGGTCACCAACCCTTTTGCCCAACTCCTGCTCTCCGGGCATCGACCTTATTAAAAAACCCCGGTTTCAACACATATGAACTCCTCAAGGAAAACAAACCCTGCAAGGGGAGCCGCGCCCCCCCCACGAAACGCGCTACGCGCTCTCTTCAAGGGTTCGTCGCCTGGGGCACCTGTAAATCCCCCGGAAATAATCCCGGGAAAATCAACGCACCCCTCTCCCATGCCAAACTAAACTTTCCTGACCCCACGCTCGATGTTCCTTCCAAAGGGCTACCAGCGGGCCGGGGGAAACCCCCCTACTAGCGTCGGGGCTCCCTATTTAGGGAAAATAGCCTCAAAAACGGAAAGGGGGATCTAGCCATCCAGACTATGCCAAATTTCAGTTTTGCCCCTTTCCCCCCCCCCCTAACCTTGGGAAGGGCCCCCGTGACACAGGGTTTCCGAACTCAAAACCCGCCGTTCGTAAAAAATTTTAGCCCCGCGAAACCCTTTACCAAAGTCCCAAAATCCCCCCATCGCAGTCCGCATCACCCCCGGGTTTTAACCCCCGACGTGGATGAGGGGGCTACACGCCCCAAAATACCGTCACACCTACACCCCCGCCTTCCCTGATCCAGGTAGCTATTTTTTTCTACCCTTCCCCATTTGGGAGCAGGGGGCGTCGGTTTCGAAACCCCCCTTTCTCCCTGGGGCCCGGGGAAAAGGACACTGCGGGGGAAATAGTAGCCCGAAACTCTCGGGGCCCCAGACGGGGCCCCACTTTACATCCACGACCAAAAATTTCCCCCCTGCGGTTCTTAGGGCACAGGAGCGGAAATCAGTCCCCAATTCCCGCATCCTTTTAAAAGGGGAAAACAATCGCCTGCTTCTCGACCTTGGGGGGGCTGCCAACTGTGCGCCCCCCCAACGTATAGGGGGAGTGCCCTTGACCCTCCTTTTCAGGGGGCGCTCCCCCACTCGAAGCCGAAAGTGGGTTTTCCCTTTTCGCCCACGTACAAACACCGTCCTCGGGAGCTGATTTCCCGGGTCACCACGGAATTTACGGTGGAAACCCTTTGGCGGGGGGTGCCTTTTGCACCAGTCAGGGGCCTGGCCCTTTCGCCCCGCCCGGGCCCCGGAAAGTGTCCCCCCGGGTTAACCCTTTTCTGCCCAACCCGTTTCCCTTTTCAAGGGGCCGGGCTGCGCAGTTTCCATGCTGACGAAGCCCATCCCAAAGTGGCCAAAGACACCACCCCCAAGGGAAGCACCACCCTCGTTTACGACTGGACCCCCCCGGGCTTTTTCCCCCTGCAGGCCACTCGCACCAGATCGCTTCCGCATCGCAAAGGGAAAAAATTTGAGCACATTCGAGAGCTCGGCATTTATACCCCTTCCGCAGCCAGGGGGGCATCTCCCCCGGGAAACCCTTTTTTCGTAAGGGAAGGGGCGGCGACTGGCGCCCCTGTGGGGATTACCGTCACCTCCAAAACAGCCCCCCGCACCTCCCCCTCCTTCACCGGGAGGGTCTCGGGGGGTGCAGATTTTCCTAAAATCGACCTCGTCAAAAGCGTACCAAACCCAAAACCCCATCGCCGAGGAGGAAAATTTCCCCAAGACCGCTGTGACCACGCCCTTGGGCCCGTTTCGAATTCCTGGGAAGGGCCCTTTGGGCTCCGCCGCCCCAAAAATTTCCCGCGCTTCATGGCGATTTTCACCCGGTTTGGCCCACAGGGTGTCAATATAAAATTTTAAAAGTTAATACCCAAATTAATTTTTATTTAAATAAATTTTTTTTAAAGGAGTTTTTGATTTCGGTTATTCTTAAATATTTTAATGTAAAAATTAAATAAATCGTTAATTTTTTGGGTTTGGTTTTTTTGGGAATTTCCCTTGTTTAATTTGGTTAACCCCCCGGGCATTTTTCGTTGCCTGTTCTTTTCGGTTAATTTTTAATTTTCAATTTTAAATTTTTTAAAATATTTATTTACTTAAAATATAATTTTGCCAAAGAGTATAAAAGAATTTAAAAAAAAGAAAAGGGAATAATCTTAAAATTAAACATTTAGACCAAAACAAAATAACACAACACAAAAAATTATATATATTTATAATATATATTTTAATATATATATAGGGTTTATTTTTTTAGGTTGGTTTTTTAGTGTGTCGTTTTGTTTATTGGGGATTTTTTATAATTGAATTTTTTAAATTATATTCTTAAATATTATCAATTCAAGTTTGTACGTTGTTTATTTATATAAAAAATTTAAATATAAATTATAATATAAAACTTTATGTTAATAAATTTTAATAATGTATGTTAAATAATCTATTATTCCTATTTTGTATATATTGCATTTTTTGTTTTTTGAATTAGTATATATCTTAAAAATTTTTTTTAAATGTAAGTGGGAGAGGTGTGAGAAAAAACAACTTAAAATGAAGAATAAAAATAAATTATAAAACAAAATTTAAAGAATATAAAATTATTTTTTTTTATAGGTTTATAAAAATTTTTTTAAAATTTTAAAAGGGTTTTGGATAGGGTTAGGGTTTTTATTTTTAATTTTAGAGTTTTTTTTATAAAAGTGTATATAATTATTTTTTAAAAGTTTTAAAAACAAACGATGGTATAAGCAAAAAGAAGCTAATTTTGATTAAACTTTAAAAAAGATTTTAATGAAAATATATATATAAAATAAATATATAGTAAGTATATTTTTTTATATAAAACATAAAAATTATATGAATTATATTTATTAAAATTTTTAATTATACATAATTAATTATATCTATTATTATGTATTTTGTATAAAAATTGTTTTTATTTTTAAATTTTTCTTAAATTTGTTAATTAAATTGTTCTTGTTTTTGGGGCTTTTTTCGGGGTAATATAAAATTTAAAGTAAATTTAAAATTATTTTAAATTAAAGATTTTTAATGATTTATAATATGATAATAGAGTTTTTTAATTAATAATATGTATATATTTATATATATTTTTAATTAATAAATTGTAAAAAAGGAAAAGTTGTTTATAGATATATGAGATGTTTATATACTATAATATCTAATATGCATTATAATGTATCCAGTGATAGTAGAATTTATCTATTATAGTTGTATATGCTATATATCACAGCATTAGGAATATCGATACTACTCATATAATTATATATAAATACCGACACATATATTACAGGGCGTATATCACAGGATCAGCATTGATAATATCCATCGTATATAGTAGTATTCATTATATACTGGTCAGATATATCTATCTATTATATATGATGTATTATATGGGTTGTGCTTGTAAGTCATTGTGAATGGTATCATGTTGTCCTGAGTACTGCCCGCACATGACTAAGACAATGAATAGCAATTGGCCTTGACCTTTTCGTCGTTCATGCACGGTAATTCCAATACCACACATACGGTGACCAGCAGCTGAAGAAAAGGACCTGCTACCTCCTCCTACGCCTCTCTCCCTGCGGTGAATCGGCCTTCATTACGATTCAGAGAAAAGGAGGATACGTTCCGGCAAGGTGGCGGACCGGGCGCAAGCGTTGGTGGAGCCGAGCAACGCCCAAGAGATCACCATGACCCTCGGTCGTGGGCTTTGCATGCATTAAGAGATGCACCGCGCCCGTCCCATGCAATTCGGCCTCGGCTCTTCCGCGTTACCGGACGGTGACGCCACCCCATTGTTTGATGCCACGATGCTATGTGCTTGCATGTAGCTTCGTGCCCTCTAGCTACTCTTTCCTATCGAATTTCGGCATTAGGATAACCTGTGCACACCTTCTGGTGAACTGGACCCCATCTTCGAGCGCGTGCTCGGACGTGGGCAGACCTTTACCTCCCGCAGGGGAGGGTCGTGTCTGGGGGGCCTTAGAAGGCCTGCCTTACGGTGGCATAGAGTTGCCATTCTTTTGTAGGGATGGTCTGGCAGACCATCTGATGACTGCCACTCTTTTTCTTTCGAATAGGGCGATAGGCAGGTAGAGCCCCCTTGTCAGGCCTTCAGCCAGGTTCTGTCTAATAGCAGCTGCTAGACAGAACATCAAGTTCCCGTGTGATAGGAAGTACCTGGATAAAAGTTAGTCTTCTCCCTCACTGTGATGAAATAGTCTGTGGTTGGCTATTTCAGAGGGATGAAGGAACTTACTGGAACAGGTACAGGTCCCCTCTACTCTCACTGAGGTGAAACTTTGGGTGTTTCAGAGAGAAGAGGGATTCACGTTAAACCCACCTGCCAAAAGAACTGCCTGGAAAAAAGTCAGCTCCTCTCCCTCACTGTGATGAAAACAGTCTGTGGTTGGCTGTTTTCAGAGGGACGAAGGAGCTTACTGGAACAGGTACAGGACCCCCCTTCTCTCACTGAGGTGAAACATCCTTTGGATGTTTCAGAGAGAAGAGGGATTCACCTAAAAACCGTCCTGCCATAGGAACCTCCTGGAAAAATGTTAATTTCTCTCCTCACTGTGGTGAAACAGTCTGTGGCCGGCTGTTTTCAGAGGGATGAAGGAACTGACAGGAACAGGTGCAGGACCCCCCTCTTTTTCACAGTGAGGTGAAACAACCGTTGGGCGTTTCAGAGAAAAGAGGGATTCACTTTGAAAAAGGGTACAGGTCCCTCTGAGGAGGGAGAGGAACTGCTGGAAAAAGTGAAAGAGCTCCCTTCCTCACTGAGGGAGGAGCAGAAGTGTTCCCATCAATGATGTCCTGTAGGTGGAAGGACATCCCCTCTGGGATACTCCCAGAGGTTGACACCTACCCACGTGTTTGCCGTGCGTGGCACCCTTGTGAGCTGGGAGACGGGAGTCCTGGAGGTTGAGCGATGCCGTGCACGAGTACGCCCTGCGGCTAGCAACACGCCTCTTTGGTCCTCTATTCTGGCAAGACAGGCGGCCTGATCCAGGCCCGGTCAGGTCAATCGGCTGGTCTCCCTCGGGAGGCTAGGGTCAAGCAGTCATGCTGCCGTTGGTACCCACACCGTCCGTGCGTACCAGTGCAAACGGCTAATTGGCTGCGTATATCCACTCATCACCCCTGTTGCTGTTAGACATTGGTTCTAGCACTCAGCTTCCCCTTGTTGGACTCCGTGGTGGGTGGGGCGTGAGTGGATGAAGCACTGCCAAGTACATGGAAAATCAAAACAAAAATCCCCCACAGACAGACCTTACTGTTGACGACCCGTGCAAGGCCCAGACCACGGCAGCCACCCTGAAGCCTTACGTGCCTCCGGGTGGCAAAAGAAAACCCCGAGCACAGGATGACACTGTCATGCCTGCTGCCAAGATGGGGACAAGAAGAAAAACATGTACAAACATGTCTGTCCACCAGATGTCCAACAGATGGACTCTCGTGCTGGCCCCTCCAGGCCAGCACCCAGACCAGGAAGGCTACTGAGCCCCTCAGACGACCCCACTGACTGAATCAGGAGCACCAGCTGAACCAGCCGAAACAGCTGGTGCCTCCACGAGCAAGCCCCAAAGCCGAAAGGGCGGACCGAAACGGCCGAGGCCGGAGACCGACTCTGATGGCGAGTCTGGACCCCCAAGGCGTTTCCCGCAATTTAAGGTCCCCGTAAACCCGAAGGCTTCGACAATGCCTACCAAATGGTAGGCATTGGAGAGCCAGCGCAAAATCCGGCTGTCGATCGGGTTGCGGAGATCAGGGCATGATCATCGTGCCCAAAGATCAAGCCACCCTTTGTTTCCTGCAGGAGACAAAGGAGCTAAAAAGATGGGAGGAAAGTGAGCCTCTCGCCACTGAATCCCGAGGAGAAGAGAGTCAAGATGGTGCTACTTGGCTTCTCAGTCTCATACGATGTGGAGGTGATAGCATCACACCCACAGGTCGTGGAGGCTTCCCGATTGTCGAAGGGGAAGACTCCAACCAGGCAAGTCCTGGTGACCATGAAAGGTAGCCCAAGCTCCACCCTTGATCTGGGTAACTGGGGTACCTACCACCTACGCACTTATGTGCCTGAACCACTTCGGTGTTTCAAGTGCCAGAAGTACGGACACCACCAGGCTAACTGCACAGCCAAGCCAAAATGTGGTGTCTGTAGCAAGGCACACAATACCGAGGTGTGCATCAAGGCACATAAAGAAGAAAAGAAGGACACAACAGCCAAATGTCCTAACTGTGCCAAGAGGCATCACGCCTGGAGCCTGGCTTGCTCTGTCAGGAAAGAGGCGGCCCTCAAACGGCAAGAGGTTGCTAAGAAGCGACCAGACTTTGTTCCTGCCCCCCCAGGCACCTACGTCTGGGGGAGGAACAAAAGCGAAAAGGCTTCCCGACCTCCTAAGAGGAAGGAAGCTGCCCCCAGCCGAAACCGGAGATCTCCGACAATCAGGAGTTCCCCCAAGTAAAGCAAGTGCAGAGGAACCACAGGAAGAAAGGTTCCAACAGCACCACACGGTCCTCCCCAGACCCAGAAGACATGTTCTTCGACGAGGGGGACATGTCGATCCTGATCACTGCTGTAGTCACAGCAGTGGCAGTATCCTTGTCCAGGACCAAGGAAGAGGCGGATAAGGCAGTCGAGTGCCATGACGACATCAAACAGACTGTGAAAAGCATAAAGGGAAGGAAGATGGAGAGGCCAAATCAGCCCAATCCTCTCCCTCAGCCCAGGTCGAGACTCCCCTCCCCTCTCCAAGCCAGGCTATGCCCTCACAGGCAGAGCCTAGCCAGGCTATGCCCTCACAGGCAGAGCCTAACCAGGCTGATTCAGTGCCACAAGCCGAATCAGAAGAAGCTGAGCCTGCCCAGGCAAGGCCAGCCAATGCACAGAAACAGCCTGGCCAGAGAAAAAGCCAAAGACGAAAAGTCAGAGCTACCAAAGGCTCTCCACCCCCAGTGGATCCAGGGATAGCCTGACAGCCGAAGGAGACCCCTCAAGCAGTGAGGATCTCACAATGGAGTTGTCAGACTCCGACTGTCAATCCGAATATGACGATGTCTCTGATGTAACTATCAATTAGTAACATCATGGCACGCAATCTAAGTATTCTGCAGTGGAACATCTGTGGCTTCTCAAGGAGTGCCATCCTCCACGCAATAGTGCGATCAAGGAGCATTGACATCGTCATGCTCCAGGAGACATTATCAGCGGAAGCTGTTCGCTTCTCCGGGTATCACGTCTACGCGCTGCCACGTTCCGATGGCAAAAGAGGCCTGATGACCCTGGTCAAAGCAACAATTCCCTGCTCCGCAATAGCCGATGCACCGCACTGTGGAGATGTTGAATCTCTTGCCGTCGAGATTCAATGCCGGGGGCCCTGAAATTGTACAAGTGTACAGCGGCCACCTGTAGTAGCTAGACTCAGCCAGGTATGTGCTTCCGCACACCGACGAGTGTCATGGGAGACTTCAAACCA
>NC_051389.1:40055779-40060779 GCF_015228065.2 Penaeus monodon
CCCCTCTCCCCCCTCTCTCTCTCTCTCTCTTCCCCCCTCTCTCTCCTCTTCCCCCCTCTCTCTCTCTCTTCCCTCTCTCTCTCTCCTTCTCTTTCTCTTCCTCTCTCTCTTTCTCTCCCTCACTCTCTCTCTTTCTCTCTCCCTCCCTACCTCTCTCTCTCTCCCTCACTCTCTCTCTCTGGCTTTCCGGTCAACCCGCCACCGCTTTAGGGCTTGCTTCCAGGACATCGCATTGTAACTTGAATTACTTGAGTGTACTCTTCCACTATAAAATGTCAAGTAGTTTAACCACTTTCACTGTCCAGTCATATTCATTATAATGAGGCAGCTACAGGCTCTTACACTCTTACTCTCTTTCCCTCTTTTTCTTTGTTTGTTTGTTTCTTTCTTACTCTCTCTCTATCCCTGAGTTCTTGATACCACTGTTGACCATCAATTTGTCAGGGTTGTGTTGACTTACTGGAGATAAATGTTGATGGTAGCGTATCGTAGACAGAGGTTAAGAGTATTGTGTACGGGTCAAGGTCAGGTGACACGAGTGATGTGGGCGTGGCTTAGGTCAGTAGGCTGCTATCGTTGGTCACCCGTTAGTTGGAGGGCGTGACAATGAAAGAATATGACCACTCTGAGACTCTCTCTCTCTCTCTCCCCCTCTATCTCCCTCCTCTCTCTCTGTCAAAGAGGACCTGTCGTAGAATAAAGCACTATAAAAAAAAATATATATATATATATATACATATATATATATATATATATATATATATATATATATATATATATATATATAGAGAGAGAGAGAGAGAGAGAGAGAGAGAGAGAGAGAGAGAGAGAGAGATAAAGAGAGAGAGAGATATGCAGGCGATTTTACTATTACTAATAGGGTGATTTGCCAGTTCAGAGCCTGAAAATGTATGAAGTTACCCAGTAGTATATTTAACTTACTTGAATGATTGAAAGACGTTTAGTTATTTTTTGTGATTATACATTTAAGTGTATACTTGGCTAATGGTTAATTTGCGAGTATTTTTTTCGTCATGTCATGTTTGGTATGTGTTGTTTTACTTTAATTAATTGCACTTGTCAACAATCAAAATATATTTGGAACTATATTCTTCTGTCCTCTTCTGCATTTATTTTCACTGTGTAATTAGCGGTTTTTTATAAATGATTATCTATGAAGAAACAGTTATTTCAAGACGACAGCACCCACGACTTTCTCCGGCTTTTCTAAAATCGATACGCCTTTATTGACATATATATGACCATTCATACAATGGTTTAACTCCCGAGACATAGAGAAAGAAAGAGATTGAGAGAGAGAGGGGGTAGGGGATACGTACAAACAGATATATAATAGATATGGAAATTTAGGGTGAGATGCATAGATACGAATGACATGAGCTTACGAAAAAACGAAAGCTATAAATATAAAAAGATATTTAAAGATGCTGTGAGAAGTGTCTAGATACAAAAAAATTAAGAATAGAGGGGGAGAAAGAGATGGAGAAATACGAGTCACACTGCGATATAGGGCGATGTAGCGAGGAGAGAATTTTAAAGGAACAGGCAAAGAAAAGGTTAGGAAATACAGTTTTTTGCTTTTGTTACTGTTAATATTATTCTAGAAATTCATAAACTTATTTGTTACAAATACTACTATGGTTAAATACATTTTTAATAACCATCTTTAATTTTTCAATCAATAAAGGCAACATCAGAGTGAGATACATACAGAATATTCCCATACCCTAAAAGAGGCCAACAAAAGTTAAATTGGCCGAAAGTGAAACGCTTGCTCATGTCCTGCCAGTATTTCGAGACTGCGAGTCTTATGCCTGGTAGTACATATACCAACCAATCAGCGTCTTTAGACCAATATTTAACGCGTTGCCTTTTTTTTCTTGGAATAGACGACTTAAATATGTGATGTATAGCTTAGGTTAGTCTAGGTAGTCCGGGATGCGGGAATTCAGAATCCAGGTGATCGCGTGAGATCTCGAGACTTTTAAACACGTGCTTTAGAGTCGCCTCCGCAATGGTATTCTAAAACGCTTATTTGCCGAGGGAACAATCTGAAGTTACGTGACAAGACTGGGATTCCAATAATGCCAGGTATAGTATTTTGACACGCAACAAAGTTGCATGCAATGTGTATATAGTACATTATTTATTGAAATTTGATTGTCTCATAAATATTTGAGATACATAAAGTATAATTAAAGTTTAAAGTATACAATCTTCACCTTAGATCTTGACGAAGGAGGCACTGAAAGTTTTTTTCCTTTTTCTTTTTTCAGTTCTTTCTAAATGGGATAAGGGTAATTAGCACCCACCCTAGACTAGCGGTCGGCAACCTGCAGCTCCTGCTACCTATTGAAAATATTCAAATTAACGCAAAATATGAAGGCTACAATGGCACACATTGCCGCAGGTCTACAGGAAAAAAATAATTCCAGTAATTATTTAATATTACTGTTATTAAAATTATCATATTTCTATTATCATCATTATCATCATTAACATTATCATCAAGGTAGTCGTCATCATCCTTGTTAACATTACTATCATAACTAAAGTGTATTTGATTTATTTTGTCTGCTGGTATTGTGGAATGAAAAAAAGACTTGTTCCGAAATTCCCATTCTTAATTCACCCTGCTGCTCAACAGCACTGCTTTTTTGCCAAGTTTGAAGGCGGTGGCTTTCCTGAAATGTTCGGCTGCCGAAATCTGCCCTCGACGAACAGTCTCAGTGTGTTGTTGTAACCAGGTGATCGCGCGTAAATAACCAGCTGCCAACTCCTGCTGGATAAAACCTGCCACGAGCTCAGATTGGGTTTCGCGTGCACACATGCACGCACGTAGGCACGCACACACGCACGCGCACGCACGAACACACACACACACACACACACACACACACACACACACACACACACACACACACACACACACACACACACACACACACACACACACACACACGGCTCCAAGGCAACGAATATGTGTGTAGCAATACGTAGCAATACCGTAGCAACAATACGTAGCAATACCGGATGGTACACTTCACACCTCCGTCCAAGCAGCTGCCCTTCTCCTTGGGCAGGACGCAGATGCCGCCCGGTTTTCTCTTTTCGCACGGGAGTAAACATCCGCCCTCCAAGGGAACCGCCACATAAAAGGACATGTTCGTAAGATAAAGAGAGGCACTGCAAACAGGCCAAGCCACACAGGGTCCAGCTCCACCACCTCGTCCTCGACCGGGGACACGGAGGTCTCTTGGGGAGTCTCATATCTGTCTTCAACAAAAAAACAGCAAGCTAAGACCCTGTCACTGACCCTCCCAGGTCCATCTCTCGTGTCGCTCATATTCTGGTGACAGCGGTGTTTCCAATCTCACGGCTCGTTCACATCTGGTGGCTTGCGGTGGTCACTCGCTTACAGGGATGGCAGTGGAGATCAAGAACCTCACAACGCCGACGCTAATTCACCTACTACCACGCTCCTCGCCGACGCCTGTTGCCGATCCACGCTATCTACCGACAAGCTACTCCTGTCGAAGTGCCTCCTCGCCTACCTTAACGCCTAGCCATCGCTACTTCTTCTGACCCACACCATGTCTGCTCTACTACTTCGTACTGACCACTCACGCCTGTGCTACCCTCCTGACGAAGTTACTGACGATATGTTCCCTCACTCGCCAATCCGGCTCACCTACCTCGCCAAGTCTTCGCGAACCCTCGTCAGCACAGCCATGAAGTTGCAATTCTACCTACCACCACCAATACTTCCTCGTTACTATTAAAAGTGCCTAATAGTGCCAGATTAATTATTGCCCTCCTTACACCCACCCACACCTTGCATACAAGTTACCTTCTTTCAAATTCAAGTACACGCCACTCAACGAACACAAACTACTAACTCTATACTATATAACTTCTCGCTGTCAACCATTGTTTTTTTCAACACAACAAACGAAGTCACACTGAGATCAAACCTAAGTGACACACACCCTCACTTCACACCTCATTTCTCAGCCCTAACCATCTCGTAATCGGTATATTCTGTTATTAGTATTTTCTGTCTATTATAATTTTTATCCTTAGATCAAACAGTTTAGTATATATTATTTCTCTCATAACAAATGATTGCCTTCGAGTTTATTTAATTATTGTTATGTTCGGTTGTTCTCATCATATTAATGTTCATTGTTTTCGAATTAATGTTTTTTTTTCTTATATGTGATGCCTATCAGTGATTACTTTATTACTACTTGCGTATTGTTATATTCTGTGTATACACGTATACTATTGTGTTCTTTATAATATCACCATTTCCTTCTACTTGCCGTGCTTATCGGCCGCTCATTTACACATAGATTTAGATTACCTCTTCTTCTTCTTTTAACGGTAGGTTCATGTCTGAGCCGCCGTGGTCACAGCATGATACTTAATTGTAGTTTTCATGTTATGATGCTCTTGGAGTGAGTACGTGGTAGGGTCCCCAGTTCCTTTCCACGGAGAGTGCCGGTGGTACCTTATTAGGTAATCATTCTCTCTATTTATCCGGGCTTGGGACCAGCACTTGACTTGGGCTGGCTTGGTAGGTAGGCATTCAAGGTGAAGTTCCTTGCCCAAGGGAACAACGCGGCGGTCGGTGACTCGAACCCTCGAATTCAGATTGCCGTCGTGACAGTCTTGAGTCCGACGCTCTAACCATTCGGCCACCGCGGCCTTGACGATCATGGGCTTCCATGATTTTTACTTAGCAATTTAGAGCGGTGGTTTGCCATTGCCTTTCGCCCGGTGTTTTTATCGAGTCACCATCTCTATTTACCCGGCACTGACTTGAGCTGGCTTGGCCACCCAGTGGCTAGGTAGGCAATCGAGGTGAAGTTCCTTGCCCAAGGGAAACAACGCGCCGGCCGGTAACTCGAACCCTCGAACTCAGATTGCCGTCGTGACAGCCTTGAGTCCGACGCTCTAACCATTCGGCCACCGCG
>NC_051389.1:40062508-40079692 GCF_015228065.2 Penaeus monodon
ATTTTTTATATTAAAATATATAATCCCAAAAAAAACCCAAAAAAAACCCCCACCACACCACACACCACCCCACACAACCCCCACCATATATATATCTATATACTTTATCTATATATTATATATATCATCCATATATTATATACCACACACTATCCACATTGTCACAACTGCGGATTACGCAGGACCTTGTTGTTTCCCTCACTCTGAGCAGCGGGCTTAGGGCCTTCCGATTGGCTCACACACCTCGTGGAACAAGGGATCGGTGCGGCACATAAAAAGGGGCACCCGGGAAAATTCAGGAGTTGTCCCGTGACTTTGGGCCTTTGGGGCTCTCCTCTGTATGTACCATATTTTGTTTGAAATGGGAGTGCCTTATCAGTAAAATCTTCTGTATGTTTCCCCTGGTGTGTTCCGTTAATCTGACCGCTCTGATTTCTCTTTAAAGTCGAACCCTAACATTGGCGACCTTGTCAGGATCACATGGTTTGGAAAACGGCACTATGAGGAACTACGTGTAAGAAGGTGAACTGCTGGGCCTTGAAGGCATGGCCTTTTTACTTTACATACAGGAGCAGGAGAGGATCAGACGTAAGCAGCTGGCCCTGTACTATGGGAAACGGGAGATACAGAGGCAGCTGTGGGAAGAGCAGCATCGCAGGAACCATGAGGAGGAAAGAATTTGGGAGGCAAAGCAAGCACTATGGAGGAACGTGGGTTCCCGCTTTTGGCCTTGCTCTGGCCCTCCTTGCGGAAGGGAGCACATTGTCTGGGAAACTCAAGTGAAACTCCACGTAAGTCGAAGGAGTTAGCCGCCGTTGCATGTCCGCTTGTACAACTGGTGGGTGCGGGATGTGCACCCGAACGACCAATTGGGAAGCCCGCCCAAGGATATGGTGGGCGTCGGGCTGTCAGAGGAGCTACCTGCCGAAGTCGCACCGGAGGAGCCGCCTGCCCAGGACGCGCCGGAAGAGCCGCCTGGCCAGGACACACTGGAGGAGCCGCCTGCCCAGGACGCGCCGGATGAACCGCCTGCCCAGGACGCGCCGGATGAGCCACATGCCCACAACGCGCCGGAAGAGCCGCCTGGCCAGGACACACCGGAGGAGCCGCCTGCCCAGGACGCGCCGGAAGGGCCGCCTGACCAGGACGCGCCGGATGAACCACCTGCCCACAAGGCGCCAGATGAGCCACCTGCCCAGGACGCGCTGGAAGAGCCGCCTGGCCAGGACGCGCCGGATGAACCACCTGCCCACAAGGCGCCAGATGAGCCACCTGCCCACAACGCGGCGGAGAAGCCGCCTGCCTAGGACGCGCCGGAAGAGCCGCCTGCCCAGGACGCGCCGGAGAAGCCGCTTGCCTAGGACGCGCCGGATGAACCGCCTGCCCACAACGGCGCCGGAAGAGCACCTGGCCCCCGGACGCCGGATGAAAACCCCCTGCCCACAAGGCGCCAGATGAGCCACCTGCCCACGCGCCGGAGAAGCCGCCTGCCCAGGATGCGCCGGAGAAGCCGCCTGCCTGGGACGCGCCGATGACCACCTGCCCAGACGCGCCGGATTTAGCCACATGCCCAGGACGCGCCGGGGAAGCCGCCTGCCTAGGACGCGCCGGATGTACCGCCTGCCCACAACGCGCCGGATGAGCCGCCTGCCCACAACGCGCCGGAAGGGCCGCCTGCCAGGAAACCCCCGGATGAACCACCTGCCCACAAGGCGCCAGATGAGCCACCTGCCCAGGACGCGCCGGAGAAGCCGCCTGCTAGGACGCCGAGACCCCCTGCCAGGACGCGCCGGAGAAGCCGCTTGCCTAGGACGCGCCGGATGAACCGCCTGCCCACAACGCGCCGGAAGAGCAGCCTGCCCAGGACGCGCCGGATGAACCACCTGCCCAGGACGCGCCGGATGAGCTACATGTCCACAACGCGCCGGAAGAGCCGCCTGCCTAGGACGCGCCGGATGAGCCGCCTGCCCAGGACGCGCCGGGAACCGCCTTTCCTGGGCGCCCGGATGAGCACCTGCCCAGTACGCGCCGATGGCCCATGCCCACAACGCGCGCCGGAAGGGCCTCCTGCCTAGGACGCGCCAGGTGAGCCGCCTGCCCGGACTCGCCGGGAAAAGCCCGCCGCCAGGCACACTGGAGGAGCCGCCTGCCCAGGACGCGCCGGATGAGCCGCCTGCCCAGGACGCGCCGGAGAAGCTGCCTGCCTAGACGCGCCGGATGAGCCGCCTGCCCAGGACGCACAGGAGGAACTGCGTGCCAAGAACGCGCAGAATTAATTGCCTGCCGAGGACGCGCAGGAGGAACTACCTGCCAAGAATACCCTGGAGGAGCTGCCTGCCCAGGAAGGAGCAGAGGATCTGCCTGCCGAGAACGCGCAGGAAGAGCTACTGGTGGTGCGGATTGCACCCGAACGACAGTTGCGTAAGGATGCCCGCCCAAGGGGCTGGTGGGCATTGGACTGCCGGAGGGGCTTCCTTTCCGATGACATGCCACCGAGCTGCCTGCGGGACATTTCCGGAGGAGCTGCCATCGAGACATCGAGGATGCTTCCCGCCGGGAACAAACCCGGGAGTAGCAGTCGGAGTAGAGGGACTGGTGGAGGACACCGGTCCCAGCAAGTTTGGACAGAAGCGGACCGTGATCGCCGGAAGAGGTGGGTGCGAAGGGCATCCTGGGCCCACATCACCGCCGGATGACGACCTCGGGCCTCGGTTTAGCAGTTTGGTCTCCCGAAAATAAACCTCCATTCTTAGAAAATTTGAAAAAAGAGGAGATATGTCCCAACTGCGAGATTAACGCCCAAAACCTTTGCCGTTGTTTAAACCCCTCCAACGGCGGGCTTAGGTCCTTCCCCGATTGGGTCGCCCACCTCGTGAAAACGAGGGTAAACGGGCCTTTACATTGGCGTGCACATACAAGGAGCCCAGCCAAAATTCCCAAAAAGTTGTCCCGTGACCCTTGACCCTGGTGGCCCCTTCGCCTGACCTCGCTCCCGGCTGATCCTCTTCCCTTTTGTTTGTACATATTTTGGTTATGTGTTGGTAGGGAGTGCCCTTTTCGTAACCTTTTGTATGTTTCCTCTGGTGTGTTTCCGTTGACCTGACCCGCTCTGGGTTCTCCTAAAGCAACCCTGCCAAAATCCATGGTATTTTATATTTACAGATACACACATCGTTTTGTATTTATGAATATTATATAAATTAATATATATAAAATAATATGTATATTATCTAATATAAAATTATATATTATATCTTAATATATATTATATATATTAATAAATATTATATAGATATATATGATTGCTGTTTTATATATTCTCATATACCCCATACCATTATTCAATTATTAATACAAAAAATATATTTTATATTTAAAATTATATATAATTATATTATTATAAAGTTTTATATTTATTATAGAATAGAAAAAATAGATAATAATAGATAGAATTTAAAAGATAATAAATAATAAAGATGATAGAATTATATACTACATTACATATATATATTATATATATATTATTATATATATATATAATTATTATAATTGATAGATAGATATAGATAGTATAGATAGATGATAAGATATATCCTGAATACCATTTTAAATTATAATCATATATAATACATTTATATATATTATAAATATATATAAAACTATAATATATATATTATAATATAAAATATAAAATTATATTATTTATGTATTAATATTTTTATCTAATTTTTTAAAAATTCTATATTATATCTAATTTTATATATATATATTTTATATATATAATATCTATATATATGTATGTATAATTTTCTATCTATATCTATCTATTATCTATATACATATAGATGATAAATAGATATAGATAAAATATAATACATACATACATACATAATATATATATAAAAATATATTAATATATATATTATATTTTATAAATATATATTAATTTATATATATTATATATATAAAATTACTAATAAATTTTTTATTATATTATATATATTATATATTATATTATATTATATTAATATTTTGTTGTTTTTTGTTTTCTTTTTTCTTTTTTTTTAATTTTTATATAATTAATTTTATTTATTATATTATTTTTATGTTATATCTTGTTTATATTCCCCATCTTTTTTTTTTTTTTTTTCTTCTATCTATATATTTTTTTTTTTTTTTTTTAAATATATATATAAAAAAAAAAAAAAAAAAAAAAAAAAATATATATATATAAAAAAAAAAAAAAAAAAACACACACCACACACACACCCCCAAAACAAAAACACAACACACACCACACACACCCACACACACACCCACACACCACACACACACACACACACACAACACAAAACACCCACCCCACACACAAAAAAAAAAAAAATATAATATTATATTATATAATAATATATAAATATATTTTTTTATGTTTTTTTAACATTTTTATTTTTCCTTTTTTTTATCTTTTTATCTACTTCTATCTACATCCATCTTTTTTTTTCATCTATTTTTAAAATATATATTAATATATATATTATTATAACTATAGATATAACCCCCGATACCCCACCTACTACATGTAAATATGTATTTTCATATTTATTTTTATATATATATATATATATATATATATATTATCATATATATATTATATCCAATATAATATATTATTTGTTAAACTAAATTTTAATATTTTAAAAACCACACAAACATATATTGTATTTTTTAAAACCCCCAAAAACACACACACCCCAACCCCCACCACCCCACACACAAAAAAAAAAAAAATATATATTATTTTTGGTGGGTTGTTGTGTGTGTGTGTGGTGTTTGTGGTTGGTGTTGTGGTGTGTATGTGCGGCGTGTGTGTATCTATCTATTATAAATATTATTATATGCAATTTATTGAATTTTTTGTATATGTTATTATTCAATATATAAAAAACACACACCCACCAAAACACACACACAATAATAATAATATATATATATATATATATTTATAATTTTTATAATAAACATTATATTAATAAAATATATATATATATATTAATATAATATTTATATTTATTATATATATTAACATTATATACTTTTGAAGTATATAAATAACAGTAAATTTTATTTTTATATTTCTAATATAATTTATTTTTATATATATTATTATATATATATATACATACTGTATATATTTTGTGTAATGTTGTATACTATATCTAGAAATACGTAAATATGCCACACCACACACACCAACACACACACCACACCAACCACACACACAACACACACAACACACAAAAACACCCCACACATATATATAATATACATATAAATACATATATATATATATAAAATATATAATATATATTAATATAATATATATATATATAATGTATTATATTATATATGTATGATTTATATATATCTATATATATATATATATATATATATATATATATATATATATACATGTTTTGTGTTTATATTAATGGCAATTATAAAATATATGATGGATAACAAACTGTCAGTGTAGTTTAGGGACAGCTCTAAATATACGATGAACCTTCAGATGAAATACGAAAAGCAGGCTAATGAGGCGAAGCAACTGCTAGACTTTCTGCCTGCGTTCTCTGCGGCACCCTTGCGCGGTGTTGCCGAACTTTCCATTCCCGTGTGAAGCCCGACGACAGTGGTTCACCAACCGTCACCGAGAAAGCATACATGTTGCGTCGTTCCGGGACCGACTTTACCTCTGCAGAGTGTGGTGTAATCGATTTTAAGTGGCGTGACATTCAACATTTTCTTGAAATATTTTATGTGCCACCACCTGAAACGGGCAACTTCCGAAATGCGATTCATTTGTAAAATTGTAAAATAGTTTGTAGACCTTATTTTATAAAAGCGTACCTATAAAAAAGTGATGAAGAAATTGAAAAGTGGTAACAGACTATCGTTATTGGTTTAGGTATCTCAAGATAAAGTGGTCCCTAAGAAGGGGTTTTGATCATCCAAAAGAAAAAACTATTCAAAAGGAAATATAAAACCTTTTTTTGTTTTTCTTCTGAGGCTCCCCAAAAGTCTGAAATCAATTTTAACAAAGCTTATCGATCTCAGAAATTCGTATTTAATGCATTTTTTCGCCAAAAAACACTAGCATGGGTTCACTCTTCAGCTTTTATTTTCGTTACGAAAGGCAGTTGGGGAGAAAAAGAACTTATCGTAAAGCATAAGAAAAACCCTGCGTTAATACTGGGGTGGGAGTAAAACTCCCCAGCTGTGAAATTCGTTGCAGGTTTGGGCGATTAATGGGCACCCGGGCCTCGCGGCACGGAGGGGGGGTCTCCTGTGTTTTTGCATTTGAAAATTACTTTTACGCTCTATTATTAATTTTTATTTTTTTTTTTTATTGTTATCGTAGTAGTAATAGTATATTGATGCATTTTTTGTTTTGTTGTTTTTTATCACACACACACCCACACACACACACACCACCCACCACACACCCCACACACAAACACACACACCCCACACACACACACACACCACAATCACACACCCACACACACACACAACACACACACACACACACAACACACACCCACAACACACCCCAATACACACACACATACACACACACACATACACCACACCGCACACACACCCCACAAAAAACCACAACCACACACACAGACCACAACACACCACACAAAACGCACACAACACACCACACACACTTTCACCACACGCACACCACATCACAGCCCCGCGCAACACACACCACTCACACTACACACACACCACGCGAAACGCCCCGCAAGCACGTACGCTCACACACGACGCACACTCACACGTACTCACACACACGTACACACACGCGCACGCACGCAAGTACACACGCATCACGCATCCACGCACGTACGCACACACATACAACACAAAATACACACGCACCACACGACATGCACAGGCACAAGGCACACACGCACTCACACGTACGCACACACCACCCGCCCCCGCAGACGTACGCACGCATCTACGCAAAGCCAAAGACCACCACCACGCACACACACCAAAACACCCCCACACACACACGACACACACACACACCAACACGCCCACCACGCACCACACCCCACACACACCCACACACACCCAACCACACACACACACACACCCACACACGTGCACACGCACATGCACAGACACAAGCACACATGGACTCACTCTCACACGTACTCACACACAACGCCCACGCCGCACGCACGCACGCACGCACCAACGCACGCACCCACGGGACGCACGTACCAC
The DNA here is from genome assembly GCF_015228065.2 of Penaeus monodon. Classification (NCBI taxonomy): domain Eukaryota; kingdom Metazoa; phylum Arthropoda; class Malacostraca; order Decapoda; family Penaeidae; genus Penaeus; species Penaeus monodon. The sequence goes on from NC_051389.1 coordinate 40,069,817, forward strand.
ACACACACCACACACAACCCACCACACACACCCCAAGCCCCGCACCCCAAGCACAACACGCCTACACTCACACCCTCCACACTCACAGTACACACCACCGGGGCCCGACGCACGAGACCACCACGCACCACCACACACCACCCGCACACAACACCCCCGCACCCCACACGCACCAAAGGACGCGCGCACCACACACACCACACACCCACACACACACACACACACCAAAAACAACACACCAAAAAACACCACCCACACACACACCACCACATACCTTTACCCCCCCCCCCTCTCTCTCTCTCTTCTCTCTCTCTCTCCTCTCTTCCCCCTTCTCTCCTCTCTCTCTCCCTCCCTCTTCTCTTCCCCTCCTCCTTCTTCCCCCCCCCCCCTCCTCCTTCTCCTCCCCCTCCCTCCCTCCCTCCCTCCCTCCCCCCCCCCTCCCTCCCGTAGCACTTTTACATTACATTCATAGAAAAACAAAAAAAAAAATTTGGGAGCCGCCCCCACGGACTAGGGGTCCCGACCTTAGACTTTCCCTTAATATACTTAATGGCGTTTTTGACCGAGTTTTGAGGCTTAGTTCAGAAATTTATATCTTTTGCTTCCTTGCTTCTTGTTCTTTTTTCAGTTTAAACTTTTCTCGTGATATTTTAGAAATGTTTTTTAGATTTTAAGGAGAAAAAAATCATTGTTTGATAAGTAATTTTAAATTATGCATTCTCAAGACATTACAAACAACTAAAATACCAAACGAATTACGGACATACATGCACAAACAAACAAAAAATAAATACGACAATATACTGACATTAAACGTACGGACGAACCAAGTATATACGGACATGAACGGAAAGTACCCCTACACTAAAGTATATGTGAAAGAACACGACACTCGCTGAACGTTCGCTATACATTCACAAACTAAGTTTTCTCCTGTCTGCTAGCACTTGCTTATATCGGGGACACGGGTTTTTCCCCACTTAGCACGGAATACATGACCTGATTCGGTTGGGGGTGATACGAAGAAGTCCCCCATCGACCAAGCAACGTCTCCTGCAGCGACAAGGTTGCGTCTCTCTACCGTCCTGGCCAGTTTTCCGGTGTTACCTCGGTGACCTGGCGGCGGAACATCGGCTGTTGTGTGAGCCTATGACTCTCTCACTCCTCTCTCTCTTCTCTCTCGTCCCCTTTTCTCCTCTCTCTCTCTCCCCTCTCTCTCTTCTCTCTCTCTCTCTCTCTCTCCCTCCCTCCCCCCCCCCCTCCCCCCCCCTCCTCCTTCCCTTTTTCACTTTCTCCCCCCCTCCCTCCCTCCCTCTCCCTCTCTCTCCCCCCCTCTTTCCCCTCTATCTTTCTCTCCCTCCCTCCCTCTCTCTCTTTCTCTCTCTCTCACTCTCTCTGTCTCTTCTCTTTCATTCTCTCTCTCTCTTTCATTCTCTCTCTCTCTGCCTCCCTCTCTCTCTCTCTCTCTCTCTCTCTCTCTCTCTCTCTCTCTCTCTCTCTCTCTCTCTCTCTCTCTCCCCCTCCTCTTTCTTCCCCTCTCTCTCTCCTTCTCTTCCCTCTCTCCTCCCTCCCTCCCTCCCTCCCTCTCCTCTCTCTCCCTCCCCCCCCTCCCTCCCCCCCCCCCCCCCTCCCTCCTTCCCTCCCTCCCTCCCTCCTTCCCTCCCCCCCTCCCTCTCTCTCTCTCTCTCTCTCTCTCTCTCTTTTCGTCTCTCTCCCCTCCCTCCCTCCACCCCTAACCTCTCTCTTCCCCTCTCCCTCTCTTTCTCTCCCTCCCCCTCCTCCATCCCTAACTCTCCCTTCCACCTCTCACTCTCTTTCTCTCCCTCCCTCCCTCGCTCCCCCCTCCCCTCTCTCTCTCTTCCCCGTCTCTCTCTCCTCCCCTCTCTCCTCTCTCTCTCTCTCTCTCTCTCTTTTCTCTCTCCCCTCTGAAAAAAAGGCTATGAGCCTTAGTGCAATGGCTTGCAGGGTAGTAATCTGGTATAACGGCGTAACCCCCTTTATTGCTAAGAGTACCACCCCAGTATGGGAACACACGAGACGGTGTCCTAAGGGAAAAGCGGTGCGGTGTCACGTGTCAGGCCGACTTGCCTGAGGCGAGGGGAGGCCGCCTGAAGGCGAAGGCTAGGCCGACCTTACCACGTCGAACGCTGGCCACAAACTGTCTTAAGCTAGCATAGCATTTAGATTTGTGAAGTTCTAGCTTCACCCGGGCCTTCCATATATGGCCCGGCCTGTGTCAGCTTTTTATGGCTGTCTCATTTTGTTCTCTGACACTCGGTGCCATGGCGGTGGGATTGCTAGCAGACGCTCCTGTAGCCGTGGTGTAAGCATATTGCATAATCTTTTTACCAGCACGACGGCTGTGTTCTGCGGACCCTGTCTTAGGAATTGTGTTTGCTCAAAATTCTCAAAGTAAGGGTATGGCGTTGGCTCGCCGCAGTGCATGAAACACCTCTCTCACGGTTTATTTTCTCTATGACTGCCATGCACATGGTACCTGGGGCGCATTCTATGAAGAATGACTTCAGTACCACTGTTGGTTATTTCAGAGTGCCAGTGCTTCATAGCCAGTGGCGTCTGGGTACCAGCTGGCTGAGGGGGAGGATCTCGTTTTCTCTCTGTGAAACTGCAGGAGGAAGGAGATTGCTGTCACCGTACACTTCTTAAGTAATTTTTGGCTTGGATGTATAATCATGAGATTAGGGGCATGCCCCTGCCAATGTCGGCTAGTCTGTCAGCAAGCTCATTCCCTCTGATCCTAATGTGGCTGGGAACCCAGTTTATGATAATTCTACCCTGTGCAAGAATCCTCTGTGCCAGTGTGAGCATAGTAGTCAGAAGGTAGATATTGGGTGAGCACTGCTGAAGTCAGTAGATGGCTCCTCTGGAGTCTGTATGTATGACCACGTGTTCTTCCCTCATGGAAGCATGGCCTAGGGCTCCTATGATAGCAACTGCCTCTGCCTATAGCAAGGAGGCATTGTCTGTTACCCTCATGGATTTTGTGGCATCCCTTGCTGCGAAGCCGGCGCCTGCAGTATGGGTCAAGGGATCAACCGATCCATCTGTGTAGTATATTCTACTACTTGGAGGATTGACGGTTGCAATGACCCTCTGGGTTTCTGCCTTTAGGCTAGGCATGGGGTATTCATTCTTTTTGGTTGCCTGGCTCATGACAGAGAACTCAATCGAGGTTTGTGCCCATGGTGGAGCTTCGACAAATTCAGGGTGGGGGGAGTTCATGCCCTTGTCAAGAAGTGGTTCTTTGAGCTGATGGCATATTAACACCCTGGCTGTGTGAGACTGCCAGTTGTTTGCAAAGAGCTCGTTATCTTGTTCTAGGCATCTGACTATTTTATGTCTTGGGCTTGTATTCCCGGGAGCCTGGATGACCTTGATAAGAATTGTGCTGCCATTAGATCGATTTGTGAGTCCAGGGGGAGAAGGTTTGCCTCCAGGAGGAGGTTGAGGACCTTCGCCCACTTTGGGGCACCCAGAATGACCCTGGCAGCTTCATTTTGGACTGTCTCCAGTTGGTCTTTATGATTTTTCTTAAGGCCAGTCAGAGCAAGGGAGGCATAGTCCATGATGGGCCTGACAGCATGTACATAGAATGATCTTAGTACTCTGTGTCTTGCTCCTATGCATCTCCCACTCATTGCTCTCAAAACAGATAGTCTTGACTGGTTCAGTCAACCAGGTTACTGGACTACCCCCTAACCCCAAGGTAGAGGTGTCCCTGAGCCCCTCCAAGTCCATTCCCTGGATTTTTCAGACTTGTGCCTTGACTTTTTGTCTCAGAGCCATGGCTTTGGATTTGGCTGCAGAGATCTTTAGTCCTGTCCTACAACACTCCTCAGACACAAAGGGCCAGACAAAAACTGGGCTTTGTTAGGCATATGGTCCAGTGGAGATGATAGCAAAATTGTCTGCATAGGAGATGATCTTGCCCCCACTGGGAGTTTATTTTTAGAATACAGGACAAATTAAAGTGTTAAAAAGGGCTGGACCCGAACCCCACCCTGTGGCATTCCAGTCTCTAGTGGCATGTGCTGTGATAGGTGACCTTGGAATTTGACTCTGGCTGTTCTATTCCTAGTAGTCACCTATCCAAGCCAAGAGCTTACCTCTGATTCCATTCTGGATCTGGCTCTCCTGAATGGCAAGAGGACTTGCCAATTCAAAAACTTCTTTCCCGATCAAGGAATACTACCACAATGTTGCCCGTGCTTATTGTGCTCAAGAGCGTGGCTATGCTGTGCCCAAACCCCTGGTGAACCTGTGGAGGTGTTCATGTGGGGATTCCATTTTCCACTGGAGCCGGTTCAGCACCATACTCTCGGCCGTCTTGGCCAGACAGCTGAGGAGAGAGATGGGGCGGTACTGCCCTGGCTCCTTTGGTTTAGGGATGGGAACTGTGGTGGCCCTCTTCCAACTTTGGGGTAGAGTGGATGTTTCCCAGGACTTGTTGATGAGTTGCAGGAATGCAAGCTCACCTACTAGTCCCAGGTGGGAAATGATGGGGTTTGAGATCCCACCAGAGCCCGGGGCTGTGTTACAACTGGTTTTAAGGCATTTCTTAGTTCCCTCAAAAGAAGATAAAGTCTGAGTTATTGGTTCAGCTGCCCTTTCTCTGATATTTAGCAAATCTTTTCTGGTTTTTAGGCGTTCTTTGTCTTGCCCTCAGTTCGACTGGCAGGCTGGGTTTCTACTTTTTCTCGCAGAGAACTCGTGCACCATCTGTTCGCCTCTGACTGGGGGGCATGGTGCGTGCATCTCGGGGCCGAGTGGCTGGTAGGTCCTTGACCCATTGCCGTACTCTGAGAGGGTGGTATGGTGGGCGAAAGGGCTCACACCATTCCAAACCACTTTTCCTGCCTGAATCTCTTAGGAGGTTTAATTGTCGGGGGTTTTTTTGCCTTCGGAATTGTTTTTGGCACATATTACCCTGTGGTTGACCTCCCTAACTCATTTTAAAGTCTAGGCGTCTTTGTGACTCCTGACCGAAAGGGCCCAGTTTTGGGGATGGGCAGTGAGGCTGCCTCATCAATGGCATTTACATGTATGGCTTCTAGCACTTCCACATTTTCACTTTGTGTGGGTTCATTGCTTCTCAGACAGTGGGCCAAGGCGTTCTGAAGCACCTGCCATTTGGCCTTGTCTGTTTTCCATCTTGGATTCGTTCGTGGCATTTCGGCTGGGCCACTATCCATGAGGGTAGTCATAGTGCTGTAATGATCACTTGTGATGGTCTCATCGACACGCCAGCCAATCCTCTCCACCAGAGTCGCAGTGGCCAGGGTGAGGTCTAGGACTCCTCCTCTGACATGCGTTGGCTCTTGGGTATTGAGGAGAGCGATCTCAGGGAATGTCTCAAGCATGTTGGCTATGTGATAGCCAGCCGCATCTGGTGCCCAGCAGGGAGCCAGGATGGAGTAGTGTGCGTTGTCTCCCTCTATGATCACTCGGTCATGTGCTGCAGAAGCACAGACCTGACTGATATCTAAGGTACTACAGTGTGGCTGGCTGTACACATTGTACAATTTCAGGGGCCCCCCGGCCAGGGGAATCTCGACGGCAAGAGATTCAACATTGTCTCCACAGTGCGGTGCATCGGCTATTGTGGAGCAGGGGATTGTTGCTCTGACAAGGGTGATCAAGCCTCTCTTGCCATCAATGCGTGGCAGCATGAAGACATGATACCCGGAAGAAGCAAACAGGTCCCACTGTTAATGTCTCCTGGGGCTGACATGTCAAGCCCTTGATCGTCTATTTGGGGGAGGATTCATTCCTTGCAGAGAAGCCATTTATTCCACTGCAGAATACTTAATTGCTTGCCTGATTTTAATATAGTTAACAGAACATTGTCTTTCAGATTTTTCTGGTTTTTTGGAGTCTGACAACTCCATTGCGAAAATCCTCGTTTCTTGAGGGGGCTTCTGCTGTCAGGCTATCCCTGGGGGCCCGGGGTGGGGAAACCTTTGGTACTCTGACTTTGTGTACCTTGCTTTTCTCTGTTCAAAACTGTTTCGTGCTTTTTTTGCTGGACCTCTAGCCTGGGGCCCTCCTTATGGGGAGGGGGTATGTTTTTTTTGGGTGAGGGTGGGGCTGTTTCTTTTCCGTTTCTTCCCTTTAATTACGTTTGGGCATTCCGTTTCCCGGGGGGCGGGCTTTTTTTCTTTTTTGGGGGGGATCAGGCTCAACTTGTCTTCACGGGAATATGCCTTGGGGGAGGAAATTTTTTGGGGCGTTTCTTTATTTCCTTTTTTTTTTCCCTTTTGCCCCTTTTTTGGGGTTTTTTGGGGGTTTTTTTTTAATTTTTACTTTTTTTTTTTCCCAAAAAATTTCCCAAAAAAATTTTTTTAATTTTAAAGTGAACCTTTCCCCAAAGGCAAAAAATAGCAAACCACCCTTTTTTTGGGGCTCACCCCCCATTTTTCCTTTTTTGGGTTCGTTTTTGAGAAGGGACCCTTCCTGGGGCCGGGTTTTCTTTGCTCCTGCCGGGGCAAGGTCACTTTGGGTCCGGCTTGGTGGGTTTATGGGGGGGGGAGATGTTCTGGGGTTTTAATGGGGCGGGTTTGCTTTTATTTCCTTCCCTTTGGGATGTCGTTTTTGGGTCTTGCCTCAGGCGACCTCGTGCTTTTGCCTTTTCCCTATCCTTTCCCCAAAGGTTCCCACTGCGTGAACTCGGCATCCGGGAGTCATGCCCCTCCTCATCGGGAAAGGGGGTCATGTCTCTTGGGGGGATTTTGGGGTGCTTTTTAAAACTTTATTCCTGGGGTTCTTCTGCATTTTTTTTTCATTTTTGAAAACTTTTTTGTCGGGATCTCCGGTTTGGGGCTGGGGGGCGGCTTTTTTCCCTTTTGGGGTCGGGGGGCCCTTTTTTCACTTTTTTTTTTTTCCCAGACATAGTGCCTGGGGGGGCGGGAAACAAAATCGGGTCGCTTCTTGGAAACCCTTTTCGCCTGAGGGCATGTGATGTATCACTTCCACACCATATGTGACTGAGAACCCAAGTAGCACCCATCTTGACTCACTTTTCCCTTTGGGGTTTTTCGTGGTGGGGAAAACTCATTTCCTCCATCTTTTAGCTCTTTCGTTTTCCGCAGGAAACTGGGGTAGCTTGATCATTGGCATGATGATCAGGCCCTGATCCTTTACAACCCGGGATTGACAACCGGATTTTGCATTGGCTCTCCAATGCCCTGACTAATTTGGTAGCTTGCCGAAGCCTTTGGGTTTGACGGGACTTTAAATTGGCAGCGGCGTGACAAGTCTCCTGGTAGGGGGTTTTTTTTTGCACCAAAAGCACGTAGGGCTTCAGGGTGGTCTCGGCCTTGCAGGGGTCCCCAACATTGGCATCATCTTTGGGTTTTTTTTTTTTTTTATTTTCATGTATTTGTTTTATCCACTCCCTCCCCCCCACCACGGGCCCAACGGGGAAGCTGGTGTTTGAGCCTTTTAAAACAGCTACGGGGGGAATGAATGGATAACACAGCCATTCCCCATTCAAGGCAATCACAGACCATGTGAGTACAACAGCAGCATGATTCTTGACCCTAGCCTCCCTAAAAAGGGAAATAGACCATTTACTGCTGCAGGGTTATTTATACTGGTATTCAGCATTCACATCTTTATTTCTAAGATGACAGCAGTATAGAACATGAGCATGCTATTTATGGTTAAGGGGGTATGGCGGGTCGCAGCCAGCTGCCCGAGGGAGGGGGCGGAGCTGACCTTACCGCTGGCGCTTACACAAACTCTCGGACAAAACCGAGGTGAGATATAAAAGGGTGACCTCCGCCCTCGCTAGCGGGTGGTTCTTATTTGGGACTTTGGATCTGCGTGGTCACCAGCCACCTGGTCCACTGGAAATAAATGAATAGAATTATGCACATCCCCATACTCCCCAGGAGACCAGCCGATTGACCTGGCCAGGCCAGGATCTGCCGCCTGTCTTGTGGAATAGAGGACCAAAGAGGCGTGTTCTTAGCCAGGGGTAACCTTCTTGGATCGCTCAACCTCCAGACTCCTGTCTCCACAGTGCACAAAGGGGGCCAAGCCGGCAAATAGTGGGTAGTGTGACCCCTGGAAGAGACCAGGGGATGCCTTTCAACCACAGGACATCATTTTTGGAACCCTTTGCTCATCCCCTGAAGCAGCCCCCAAAGGTTGCTTCCCTTGTGAGGGAAACTCTTTCACTTTTTCCAGGGTTCCTTTCATCCCTCTGAGAAAACACCCAAAAATTGTTTTATCTCATGAGGGAGTGGTGGAGGCCTATCCTTTTCAAAGTGTCCCTTTTCCCCTGAACACCACCCAAAAGGGTGTTTCACCTCAGTGGGGAAAGGGCTCTTACCTTTTTTCCGGGAGTTCCTCTCACCCTCGAAAAAATCACCCCAAAAGGGTTTTTTTCAAACCCCAGTGAGGAGGGGAGGGCCTGTACCTTTTCAAAAAGAATCCCTCTTCTCTCTGAAACGCCACCCAAAGGCTTTTCACCTCTAAGAGAAGAGGGGCCCTGCACCTGTTCAATAAATTTCTTCATCCCCCTAAAAAGCCACCCAAAGGCTATTTCCCCGGGAGGAGGGAGAAGCTACTTTTCCAGGGGGTTTTCTATGCGGGGATGGGAAGTTAGTTTTGTTCAGCAGTAGCTATTTAGACGACCCAGCTGAGGCCCTGACAAGTGAGGGGCTCCTACCTGCCTATCATTCCTTTGGAAACAGTGAGAGTGGCAGTCATCGATGGTCTGCCAGACCTCCCTAGGAATAGAATGGCAATTATATGCAGACGTAAGCAGGTCTCAAAGGCCCCCCAGACACAACCCTCCCTGCGAGAGGTAAGGTCTGCCCATGTCCGTGCGCACAGTTATCCTAATGCCGACAATTTTTATAGGAAAGAATAGACTAGAGGGCACGAAGCTAAATGCAAGCAATTAGCATTGTGGCAGCAAAAAAGGTTTGGGCACAAAACCGTCTGATAACGCGTTTGAGCCAAGGGTGAATTGCGGTGGGCCGGGTGCAGTACATCTCTTTAATCCGCCCATGCAAAAGCCTCAAGAGCAAAAGGGCAAAAGTAGCTCTCTTGGGATTATCTGGCTTGGCGCCACCCGCTGTGCCCGTTGAGTGCCTTTGCCGGGACATTCCTCCCTTCGCTCTGAAACACCAAGTAGGGGCCAATTCACTGCAGGGGGAGAAGAGAGGAGTCTCCTTCCAGGTCTGCTGTTCGATGTGTACTTTGTCTTAAGCCCAGGTCATTCTCGGGATAAGTAGTTACATAAGTAGTACATTAAGTCTGTTTCTGTTACCATAGACCATGTGGCTGTTTACCACGTGGCCCCCAAGTCCGTTTGAAAACCCAAAGACTCGCGAGGGTATAGATACGATGTTTCTGCCTCGCCTGACCTGACAGTACGTGTATCGCCCGACTGGTAAAGGGCGCCTCCCCACGACCTGACACGTGACCCCACACTCACTGCTATACCCTTAGACATCGTCTCGTGTGTTCCCTTAGTGCTGAACTCTTATCAACAGAGAGTTACACCGTTATACCAGTATCATTACCCCTGCAAGCCATTGTACTAAGGTTCATAGCTTTTACACTCTCTCTCTCTCTTTCTCTATCCCCTCTCTTTTCTCATTCTCTTTTTTCTCTCTATCTCTCTCTTCTCCTCTCTCTCTCTCTCTCTCCCCTCCCTCTCTTCTCTCTCTCTCACTCTCTCTCTCTCTCTCTCTCTCTCTCTCTCTCTCTCTTGCTCTCTCCCCCTCCCTCCCTCCCTCCCTCCTTCCCTCCCTCCGTCTGTTTCTCTCCCCCTCTCTTTCCTCCCCTCTCCCCCCCTCTCTCTCATGCTCTCTCTCCCTCCCCCCTCCCCCTCCTTTTTTT
>NC_051389.1:40079792-40087292 GCF_015228065.2 Penaeus monodon
AAGGGAGGAAGGAAGAAAGAGAGAGAAGGGGAAAAGGAGAGAGGGAGAGGGGGGAGAGAGAGAAGAGAGAGAAGAGAGAGACAGAGAGAAGAGGGAGACAGAGAGACAGAGAGAAAAGAGAGGCAGAGAGAAGAGAGAGACAGAGACAAGATAGACACAGAGAGAAGAGAGGGACAGAGAGAGACAATGAGAAGACAAATAGAGAGAGAGGGGAGGGAAGAGGAGCGGGAGAGGGGAGTGGGGGAGAGGGGAGGAAAGAGAGGGGGAGAGAGACAGACGGAGGGAAGGAGGGAGGGGGAGAGAGTGAGAGGAGGGGAGAGAGAGAGAGAGAGAGAGAAGAGAGAGAGAGAGAGAGAGAGGGGGAGAGAGAAAAGGAGAGAGAGAGAGAGAAGAGAGAGAAGGGAGGGGAGAAGGGAGAGAAAGAGAGAAAAAAGGGAGAGAAAAAGAGAGAGACAGGGAGAAGAAGAGACAGAGAGAGGAGAGAGTCAGAAAGAGGAGAGAGACGGGAGAGAAGAGAGAGACAGAGAGAAAGAGAGACATAGAGAATAGAGGACAGAGAGAAGAGGAAAAACAGAGAGAGACAATGAGAAAAAAAAATAGAGAAAACGGGGGAGGGGGGGAGAGGGGGGGCGGAGAGAGAGGGGGGGGAGAGATAGAAAGAGAGAGAGACAGAGCAAGAGAAATAGAGACAGAGAGGGAGAGGAGAGGAAGAGGAAAAGAGAGTGAGAGAAGAGAAATAGAGGAGAAGGGGGAGGGAGGGAGGGGGAGAGGGGGGAGAGGGGAGGAAAGAGAGGGGGAGAGAAAAGACGGAGGGAGGGAAGGAGGGAGGGAGGGGGGGGAGGGGGAGAGAGCAAGAGAGAGAGAGAGAGAGAGAGAGAGAGAGAGAGAGAGTGAGAGAGAGAGAAAGAAAAGGGAGGGAGAGAGAGAGAGGAGAGAGGAGAAGAAGAGAGAAAGAGAGAGAGAAAAAAGAGAATGAGAAAAGATGAGGGGATAGGGGAAAGAGAGAGAGAGAGTGTAAAAGCTTAAACCCTTAGTAACAATGGGTTGCAGGGTTTTGATCTGGGATAACGGTTTTAACTCTCTGTTTATAAGAGTTCAGCACTAAGGAACACACGAGACGATGTCTAAGGGTTTTATAGCAGTGAGTGTGGGGGTCACGGTTCAGGTCGTTGGGGAGGCCGAATTACCACGTCGGGCGATACACGTACTGTCAGGTCAGGCCGAGGTAGATAACATCGTCATCTATACCCTCGCTGAGTCATTGGTTCCAAACTGGACTTGGAGCCACGTGGTAAACAGCCACATGGTCTATTGGTAACAGAAACAGACTTAATGTACTACTTATGTAACTACTTATACCGAGAATGACCTAGCTTAAGACAAAGTACACATCGAACAGCAGACCTGGAAGGAGACTCCTCTCTTCTCTCCCTGCAGTGAATTGGCCCCTACTTGGCTGATTCAGAGCGAAGGGAGGAATGTACCGGCAAAGGCACTCAACAGGGCACAGCGGGTGGCGCCAAGCCAGATAATGCCAAGAGAGCTACTATGACATTTCGCTCTTGAGGCTTTTGCATGGGCGGATTAAAGAGATGTACTGCACCCGGCCCACCGCAATATCAGCCTTGGCTCTTACGCGTTATCAGACGGTTTTGTGTCCACCCTTGTTTGCTGCCACAATGCTAATTGCTTGCATTTAGCTTCGTGCCCTCTAGTCTATTCTTTCCTATACAAATTGTCGGCATTAGGATAACTGTGCGCACCTGGACATGGGCAGACCTTTACCTCTCGCAGGGGAGGGTGTGTCTGGGGGGCCTTAGAGTACCTGCCTTACGGTCTGCATATAATTGCCATTCTACTTCCTAGGGACTGGTCTGGCAGACCATCTGATGACTGCCACTCTCACTGTTTCCCACAGGAATGATAGGCAGGTAGGAGCCCCTCACTTTGTCAGGCCCTCAGCCTGGCTCTGTCTAAATAGCTACTGCTGAACAGAACACTAACTTCCCATCCTGCCATAGGAACCGCCTGGAAAAGTTAGCTTCTCTCCGTCACTCTGGTGAAATAGCCTTTGGGTGGCTGTTTCAGAGGGATGAAGAAACTTACTTGAACAGGTGCAGGGCCCCTCTTCTCTTACTGAGGTGAAACAGCCTTTGGGTGGCTGTTTCAGAGAGATGAGAGGAACTACCTGGAAAAAGTGTAAGAGCCCCTTTCCCTCACTGAGGTGAAACAGCCTTTGGGTGGCTGTTTCAGAGGAAAAGGGATTCACTTTGAAAAGGTATAGGACCTCCACACTCCCTCACTGAGATGAAACAACCTTTGGGTGTTTCTCTCAGAGGGATGAAAGGAACCGCCTGGAAAAAGTGCAAGAGCTTCTTTCCCTCACTAAGGTGAAGCAACCTTTGGGTGGCTGCTTCAGAGGGATGAGCAAAGGGTTCCAAACAATGATGTCCTGTAGGTTGAAAGGCATCCCCTCTGGTCTCTTCCCAGGGGTTCACACCTACCCACATATTTGCCGTGCATGGCACCCTTGTGCACTGTGGAGACAGGAGTCCTGGAGGTTGAGCGATGCCAAGAATGAGTACGCCCTGTGGCTAGCAACACGCCTCTTTGGTCCTCTATTCCAGCAAGACAGGCGGCATGATCCTGGCCCGGTCAGGTCAATCGGCTGGTCTCCTTCGGGAGTATAGGATGTGCATAATTCTATTCTATTCTATTACCAGTGGACCAGGTGGCTGGTGACCACGCAGATCCAAAGTCCCAAATAAGAACCACCTGCTCAGCGAGGGCGGAGGTCACATTTTATATCTCACCTCGTTTGTCCGAGAGTTCGTGTTAAGCGCCCAACGCGGTAAGGTCAGCTCCGCCCTCTCCCTCCGGGCAGCTGGCTGCGACCCGCATACCGCCTTAACCATAAATAGACATGTCTCATGTGTTCTTATACTGCGTGTGTCATCTCTTAGAAATAAAGAGTGAATGCTGAATACCAGTATAAATACCCCTGCAAGCCAATGTAATATGGATCTATACCCATTATAGGGAGGCTAGGGTCAAGAAGTCATGCTGCTGTTGGTACTCACACTGGTCTGTGATTGCCTTTGCAATGGTTAATTGGCTGTGTATATCCATTCATTCCCCTTGTAGCTGTTTGAAACTGGCTCTAACACTCAGCTTCCCCTTGTTGGACTCCGTGGTGGGTGGGAGCGTGAGTGGATGAAGCAAATACATGGAAAATAAAACAAAAAAAACCCAAAGACTGATGCCAATGTTGACGACCCGTGCAAGGCCGAGACCACCCTGAAGCCATACGTGCTTATGGGTGGCAAAAGAAAACCCCATACACAGGATGACTCTGTCACGCCTGCTGCCAATTTAAAGTACCTGTCAAACCCAAAGGCTTCGGCAATGCCTACCAAATAGTCAGGGCATTGGAGAGCCAATGCAAAATCCGGTTGTCAATCCGGGTTGTAAGAGATCAGGGCATGATCATCATGCCCAATGATCAAGCTACCCTCAGTTTCCTGCAGGAAACGAAAGAGCTAAAAGATGGGAGGAAAGTGAGTCTCTCACCACTGAACCCCAAGGAAAAGTGAGTCAAGATGATGCTACTTGGCTTCTCAGTCACATATGATGTGGAAGTGATTACATCACACGCCCTCAGGCGACAAGAGGTTGCCAAGAAGCGACCAGATTTTGTTCCTGCCCCCCCAGGCACCTATGTCTGGGGAAAAAACAAAAGTGAAAAGGCCTCCCGACCTCCAAAAAGGAAAGAAGCCGCCCCCCAGCCGAAACCGGAGATCTCCGACAAACAGGAGTTTTCAAAAATGAAAAAAAGTGCAGAAGAACCACAGGAATAAAGGTTTAAACAGCACCACAAATCTCCCCAAGAGACGATGACCCTCCCTCGATGAGGAGGGACATGACTTCCTTTTACTGCTGTAGCACTGATAGCAACAGCTTTGGGAAGGATGAGTGAAGAGGCAGAAGCACGTCACGGCGCCGTGACGGAAAGACCAAGACGTCACAGTCCAAAAAGGAAGGAAGCTGGAAAAGAGCCAAAACCAGCCCCATCCTCACCCAAACCCCAGAACGATACTACCCTCCCCACTCCAACCCAAGCCAGAGCCAGAACCAGAACACGCTGACCTTGCCAGGTAGGCCCAGCAAAAAAAACGCACAAGAAACCCCTGAACAGAGAAAAGCCAAGGTACACAAAGTCAGAGCTACCAAAGGCTCTCCACCCCCCAGTGGACCCAGGGATAGCCTGACAGCAGAAGACCCCTCAAGCAACGAGGACTTCGCAATGGAGTTGTCAGACTCCGAAACCAGACAATCTGAATATGACAATGTCTCTGATGTAACTATCATCTAGTAACATCACGGCAAGCAATCTAAGTATTCTGCAGTGGAATATTAATGGCTTCTCTGCAACAAGGAATGCCATCCTCCACGCAATAGTACGATCAAGGAGCATTGACACTGTCATGCTCCAGGAGACATTAACAGTGGGACCTGTTTGCTTCTCCGGGTATCATGTCTTCATGCTGCCACGCATTGATGGCAAGAGAGGCTTGATCACCCTTGTCAGAGCAACAATCCCCTGCTCCACAATAGCCGATGCACCGCACTGTGGAGACAATGTTGAATCTCTTGCCGTCGAGATTCCCCTGGCCGGGGGGCCCCTGAAATTGTACAATGTGTACAGCCAGCCACACTGTAGTACCTTAGATATCAGTCAGGTCTGTGCTTCTGCAGCACATGACCGAGTGATCATAGAGGGAGACAACGCACACTACTCCATCCTGGCTCCCTGCTGGGCACCAGATGCGGCTGGCTATCACATAGCCAACATGCTTGAGACATTCCCTGAGATCGCTCTCCTCAATACCCAAGAGCCAACGCATGTCAGAGGAGGAGTCCTAGACCTCACCCTGGCCACTGCAACTCTGGTGGAGAGGATTGGCTGGCGTTGTCGATGAGACCATCACAAGTGATCATTACAGCACTATGACTACCCTCATGGATAGTGGCCCAGCCGAAATGCCACGAACGAATCCAAGATGGAAAACAGACAAGGCCAAATGGCAGGTGCTTCAGAACGCCTTGGCCCACTGTCTGAGAAGCAATGAACCCACACAAAGTGAAAATGTGGAAGTGCTAGAAGCCATACATGTAAATGCCATTGATGAGGCAGCCTCACTGACCATACCCAAAACTCGGCCTCGGTCCAGGAGTCACAAAGACGCCTAGTACTTTAACAATGAGATTAGGGAGGTCAACCACAGGGTAAATATGTGCCAAAAACAATTCCGAAGGCAAAGAACCCCCGACAATCTAAACCTCCTAAGAGATTCAGGCAGGAAAAGTGGCTGGAATGGTGTGAGTCCTTCGACCACCATACCACCCTCTCAGAGCTACGGCAATGGGTCAAGTGACCTACCAGCCACTCGGCCCCGAGATGCACGCACCATGACCCCCAGTCAGAGGCGAACAGACTGGTGCACGAGTTCTCTGCGAGAACAAGTAGCAACAGCCTGCCAGTCGAACTGAGGGCAAGACAAGAACGCCTACAACCAGACAGACTTGCTGATATCAAGGGGAAAGGGCAGCTGGAACCCAAAAAACTCAGACATTATCTTCTCTCTGAGGGAACTAAGAAATGCCTATAAAACCAGTTGTAACACAGCCCCGGGCTCTGGTGGGATCTCAAACCCCATCATTTCCCACCTGGGACTAGTAGGTGAGCTTGCATTCCTGCAACTCATCAACAAGTCCTGGGAAAACATCCACTCTACCCCAAAGTTGGAAGAGGGCCACCACAGTTCCCATCCCTAAACCAAAGGAGCCAGGGCAGTACCGCCCCATCTCTCTCCTCAGCTGTCTGGCCAAGACGGCCGAGAGTATGGTGCTGAACCGGCTCCAGTGGAAAATGGAATCCCCACATGAACACCTCCACAGGTTCACCAGGGGTTTGGGCACAGCATAGCCACGCTCTTGAGCACAATAAGCACGGGCACATCTGTGGTAGTATTCCTTGATCTGGAGAAGGTTTTTGAATTGGCAAGTCCTCTTGCCATTCAGGAGAGCCAGATCCAGAATGGAATCAGAGGTAAGCTCTTGGCTTGGATAGGTGACTACTAGGAATAGAACAGCCAGAGTCAAATTCCAAGGTCACCTATCTCAGCTAATGCACTAGAGACTGGAATGCCACAGGGTGGGGTTCTCAGTCCAGCCCTTTTTAACACATTAATGTCCTGTATTCTCAACATAAACCTCCCAGTGGGGTGCAAGATCATCTCCTATGCAGACAATCTTGCTATCATCTCCACTGGACCATACTGCCTAAACAAAGCCCAGTGTTGTCTGGACCTTGTGTCTGAGGAGTGTTGTAGGACAGGACTAAAGATCTCTGCAGCCAAATCCAAAGCCATGGCTCTGAGAAAAAAAGTTCAAGGCACAAGTCGAAAAACCAGGGGAATGGACTTGGAGTGGGCTCAGGACTACCTCTACCTTGGGGTAGAGGTAGTCCAGTACCTGGTTGACTGAACCAGTCAAGACTATCTGTTTTGAGAGCAATGAGTGGGAGATGCATAGGAGCAAGACACAGAGTACTAAGATCATTCTATGTACATGCTGTCAGGCCCATCATGGACTATGCCTCCCTTGCTCTGACTGGCCTTAAGAAAAATCATAAAGACCAACTGGAGACAGTCCAAAATGAAGCTGCCAGGGTCATTCTGGGTGCCCCAAAGTGGGCGAAGGTCCTCAACCTCCTCCTGGAGGCAAACCTTCTCCCCCTGGACTCACAAATCGATCTAATGGCAGCACAATTCTTATCAAGGTCATCCAGGCTCCCGGGAATACAAGCCCAAGACATAAAATAGTCAGATGCCTAGAACAAGATAACGAGCTCTTTGCAAACAACTGGCAGTCTCACACAGCCAGGGTGTTAATATGCCATCAGCTCAAAGAACCACTTCTTGACAAGGGCATGAACTCCCCCCACCCTGAATTTGTCGAAGCTCCACCATGGGCACAAACCTCGATTGAGTTCTCTGTCATGAGCCAGGCAACCAAAAAGAATGAATACCCCATGCCTAGCCTAAAGGCAGAAACCCAGAGGGTCATTGCAACCGTCAATCCTCCAAGTAGTAGAATATACTACACAGATGGATCGGTTGATCCCTTGACCCATACTGCAGGCGCCGGCTTCGCAGCAAGGGATGCCACAAAATCCATGAGGGTAACAGACAATGCCTCCTTGCTATAGGCAGAGGCAGTTGCTATCATAGGAGCCCTAGGCCATGCTTCCATGAGGGAAGAACACGTGGTCATACATACAGACTCCAGAGGAGCCATCTACTGACTTCAGCAGTGCTCACCCAATATCTACCTTCTGACTACTATGCTCACACTGGCACAGAGGATTCTTGCACAGGGTAGAATTATCATAAACTGGGTTCCCAGCCACATTAGGATCAGAGGGAATGAGCTTGCTGA
>NC_051389.1:40094585-40102085 GCF_015228065.2 Penaeus monodon
GAGAGAAGAGAAGACAGAGAGAGAGGACAGAGGAGAGAGAGAGAAGAGGGAGACAGAGAGAAAAGAGAGGCAGAGAGAAGAGAGAGACAGAGACAAGATAGACACAGAGAGAAGAGAGGGACAGAGAGAGACAATGAGAAGACAAATAGAGAGAGAGGGGGGAGGAAGAGAGAGCGGGAGAGAGAGTGGGGGAGAGGGGAGGAAAGAGAGGGGGAGAGAGACAGACGGAGGGAAGGAGGGAGGGGGAGAGAGTGAGAGCGAGAGAGAGAGAGAGAGAGAGAGAGAAGAGAGAGAAGGGAGAGAGAAAGGAGAGAAAGGAGAGAAAAGAGAGAGAAGAGAGAGAGAGAAAAGAGAGAGATGGAGAGAGAAAAGAGAATGAGAAAAGAGAGGGGATGAGAGAAAGAGAAAGAGAGAGAGAGCGAGAGAGAAGAGAGAGACAGGGAGAAGAGAGAAACAGAGAGAGACAATGAGAAGAAAAATAGAGAGACGGGGGGAGGGAGGAGAGCGAGAGAGAGAGCGGGAGAGAGAGGGGGGAGAAAGAGAGAGAGACAGAGCAAGAGAAATAGAGACAGAGAGGGAGAGGAGAGAGAGAGAGAGAGTGAGAGAAGAGAAATAGAGAGAGGGGGGGAGGGAGAGAGAGGGGGGGAGAGGGGAGGAAAGAGAGGGGGAGAGAAACAGACGGAGGGAGGGAAGGAGGGAGGGAGGGAGGGGGAGAGAGCAAGAGAGAGAGAGAGAGAGAGAGAGAGAGAGAGAGGAGAGAGAGAGAGAGAAGAGAGGGAGGGGAGAGAGAGAGAGAGAGAGGAGAAGAGAGAGAAGAGAGAGATAGAGAGAAAAAAGAGAATGAGAAAAGAGAGGGGATAGAGAAAGAGAGAGAGAGAGTGTAAAAGCTATGAACCTTAGTACAATGGCTTGCAGGGGTAGTGATACTGGTATAACGGTGTAACTCTCTGTTGATAAGAGTTCAGCACTAAGGGAACACACGAGACGATGTCTAAGGGTATAGCAGTGAGTGTGGGGTCACGTGTCAGGTCGTGGGGAGGCCGAACTTATCACGTCGGGCGATACACGTACTGTCAGGTCAGGCGAGGTCAGATAACATCGTCATCTATACCCTCGCTGAGTCATTGGTTCCAAACTGGACTTGGAGCCACGTGGTAAACAGCCACATGGTCTATTGGTAACAGAAACAGACTTAATGTACTACTTATGTAACTACTTATACCGAGAATGACCTAGCTTAAGACAAAGTGCACATCGAACAGCAGACCTGGAAGGAGACTCCTCTCTTCTCTCCCTGCAGTGAATTGGCCCCTACTTGGCTGATTCAGAGCGAAGGGAGGAATGTACCGGCAAAGGCACTCAACAGGGCACAGCGGGTGGCGCCAAGCCAGTAACCCAAAGAGCTACTATACATTTCGCCTGAGGCTTTGCATGGGCGGATTAAAGAATGTACTGCACCCGGCCCCCGAAATCAGCCTTGGTTACGGATCAGACTTTTTGGTCCCCCCTTTTTTGCTGCCACAATGCAAATTTGTTGCATTAGTTTCTTTGCCCTCTAGTCTATTCTTTCCTAACAAATTGTCGGCATTAGGATAACTGTGCGCACCGGACGGGGCAGCGTTTACACCTGAGGGAGGGGTGTTTGGGGGGCCTTGAGTACTGCCTTACGTCTGCATAGAATTCCCATTTATTCCTAGGGACGGGTTGGCAGACCATGGATGATCCCAAATCTCATGTTTCGCACAGGAATGATGGGCAGGTAGTAGCCCCCACTTTTTCAGGCCCTCAGCCTGGTTGTCAAAAAAGTATGCTGAACAGAACACTAATTTCCCTCCTGCCATAGGAAAACCCCTGGAAAAGTTAGCTTCTCCCATCACTCTGGTGAAAAGCCCTTTGGGTGGTGTTTTAGAGGGAGAAGAAACTACTTGAACGGGCAGGGGCCCTCTTCTCTTAGAGGTGAAAAAAGCCTTTTGGGGGGCTGTTTTAGAGAGAAGAGGGGTTCATTTGAAAAGTAAGGTTTCTCCCTCATGAGGGGAAAAACTTTGGGTGATTGTTTTAGAGGGAGAGAGGAAATACCGGGGAAAAAATGTAAGAGCCCCTTTCCCCACTGAGGTGAAAAGCCTTTTGGGGGGGTTTTAGAGGAAAAGGGGTACTTGAAAAGGGATAGGACCCCACACTCCCTCATGAGATGAAAAAACTTTTGGGGTTTTTCTAGAGGGATGAAAAAGGGAACCCCCGGAAAAAAATGCAAGAGTTTTTCCCCACTAAGGGAAAAACCTTTGGGTGGTGCTTCAGAGGGAGAGCAAAGGGTTCCAAACAATGATGTCCGTAGGTGAAAGGGATCCCCCCTGGTTCCCTTCCCCGGGGTCACACCCACCAGTATTGCTGCGGGCACCCTTGTGCAGTGGAGAAGGGGCCTGGAGGTTTAGCGATGCCAAGAATGAGTACGCCCCGGGCAGCAACACCTCTTTGGTCCTTTTTATTCCAGCAAGACAGGCGGCATGATCCCGGCCGGAGGTCAATGGTGGTCCTCGGGGGTATAGGAGTGCATAATTTTTTATTCTATTCCAGTGGACCAGGGGTGGTGACCCCGCAGATCCAAAGTCCCCCAAAAAAGAAACCTGTCAGCGAGGGCGGAGGGCACTTTTTTTCTCACCCCGTTGTCCCAGAGTTCGTGTTAAGCGCCCGACGCGGTAAGGTCAGCCCCGCCCTCTCCCTCCGGGCAGCTGGCGGGCGACCCGCATACCGCCTTAACCATAAATTAGACATGTTTCATGTGTTCTTATACTGGGTGTCATCTCTTAGAAATAAAGAGTGAATGGAATCCCAGTATAAATACCCTGCAAGCCAATGTAATATGGATCTATACCGTTATAGGGAGGCTAGGGTCAAGGAAAATCATGCTGCTGTTGGTACTCACACTGGTCTGTGATTTCCTTTGCAATGGTTAATTGGCTGTGTATATCCATTCATTCCCCCCGTAGCTGTTTGAAACTGGCTCTAACACTCAGCTTCCCCTTGTTGGACTCCGTGGTGGGGGGTGGGAGCGTGAGTGGATGAAGCAAATACATGGAAAATAAACAAAAAAACCCAAAGACTGTGCCAATGTTGACGACCGTGCAAGGCCCAGACCACCTGAAGCCATACGTGCTTATGGGTGGCAAAGAAAACCCCATACACAGGATGACTCTGTCACGCCTGCTGCCAATTTAAAGTACCTGTCAAACCCAAAGGCTTCGGCAATGCTACCAAATAGTCAGGCATGGAGAGCCAATGCAAAATCCGGTTGTCAATCGGGTTGTAAGAGATCAGGGCATGATCATCATGCCCAATGATCAAGCTACTCTCAGTTTCCTGCAGGAAACGAAAGAGCTAAAAGATAGGAGGAAAGTGAGTCTCTCACCACTGAACCCCAAGGAAAAGTGAGTCAAGATGGTGCTACTTGGCTTCTCAGTCACATATGATGTGGAAGTGATTACATCACACGCCCTCAGGCGACAAGGGGTTTGCCAAGAAGCGACCAGATTTGTCCCCCCCCCCAGGCAACCTATGTTGGGAAAGAAACAAAAGTGAAAAGGCCTCCCGACCCCCAAAAAAGGAAAGAAGCCGCCCCCCAGCCGAAACCGGAGATCTCCGACAAACAGTTTTCAAAAATGAAAAAAAGTGCAGAAGAACCACAGGAATAAAGGTTTAAACAGCACCACAAAATCCTCCCCAAGAGACCATGACCTCCTCCTCGATGAGGAGGACAGGCTAGGCCAGCAAAAAAAAACGCACAGAAACAGGCTGAACAGAGAAAAGCCAAGGTACACAAAGTCAGAGCTACCAAAGGCTCTCCACCCCCCAGTGGACCCAGGGATAGCCTGACAGCAGAAGACCCCTCAAGCAACGAGGACTTCGCAAGGGATTTGTCAGACTCCGAAACCAGACAATCTGAATATGACAATGTCTCTGATGTAACTATCATCTAGTAACATCACGGCAAGCAATCTAAGTATTCTGCAGTGGAATATCAATGGCTTCTCTGCAAGGAATGTCATCCTCCACGCAATAGTACGATCAAGGAGCATTGACACTGTCATGCTCCAGGAGACATTAACAGTGGGACCTGTTTGCTTCTCCGGGTATCATGTCTTCATGCTGCCACGCATTGATGGCAAGAGTGGCTTGAACCCTTGTCAGAGCAACAATCCCCTGCCCCAAACAAAAAGCCGATGCACCGCACTGTGGAGACAATGTTGAATCTCTTCCCGTCGAGATTCCCGGGCCCGGGGGGGCCCCTGAAATTGTACAATGTGTACAGCCAGCCACACTGTAGTACCCTTAGATATCAGCCAGGTCTGTGCTTCTGCAGCACATGACCGAGTGATCATAGAGGGAGACAACGCACACTACTCCATCCTGGCTCCCTGCTGGCACCAGATGCGGCTGGCTATCACATAGCCAACGTGCTTGAGACATTCCCTGAGATCGCTCTCCTCAATACCAAGAGCCAACGCATGTAGAGGAGGGAGTCCTAGACCTCACCCTGGCCACTGCAACTCTGGTGGAGAGGATTGGTTGGTGTGTCGATGAGACCATCACAAGTGATCATTACAGCACTATGACTACCCTCATGGATAGTGGCCCAGCCGAAATGCCACGAACGAATCCAAGATGGAAAACAGACAAGGCCAAATGGCAGGTGTTTCAGAACGCCTTGGCCCACTGTCTGAGAAGCAATGAACCCACACAAAGTGAAAATGTGGAAGTGCTAGAAGCCATACATGCAAATGCCATTGATGAGGCAGCCTCACTGACCATACCCAAAACTCGGCCTCGGTCCAGGAATCACAAAGACGCCTAGTACTTTAACAATGAGTTTAGGGAGGTCAACCACAGGGTAAATATGAGCCAAAAACAATTACGAAGGCAAAGAACCCCCGACAATCTAACCCTCCTAAGGGAGACTATCAGGGATGCCAAGGAAACTGCCAACAGATTCAGGCAGGAAAAGTGGCTGGAATGGTGTGAGTCCTTTGACCACCATACCACCCTCTCAGAGCTACGGCAATGGGTCAAGTGACCTACCAGCCACTCGGCCCCGAGATGCACGCCCCATGACCCCAGTCAGAGGCGAACAGACTGGTGCACGAGTTCTCTGCGAGAACAAGTAGCAACAGCCTGCCAGTCGAACTGAGGGCAAGACAAGAACGCCTACAACCAGACAGACTTGCTGATATCAGAGAAAGGGCAGCTGAACCCAATAACTCAGACATTATCTTCTCTCTGAGGGAACTAAGAAATGCCTATAAAACCAGTTGTAACACAGCCCCGGGCTCTGGTGGGATCTCGAACCCCATCATTTCCCACCTGGGACTAGTAGGTGAGCTTGCATTCCTGCAACTCATCAACAAGTCCTGGGAAACATCCACTCTACCCCAAAGTTGGAAGAGGGCCACCACAGTTCCCATCCCTAAACCAAAGGAGCCAGGGCAGTACCGCCCCATCTCTCTCCTCAGCTGTCTGGCCAAGACGGCCGAGAGTATGGTGCTGAACCCGGGCTCCAGTGGAAAATGAATCCCCACATGAACACCTCCACAGGTTCACCAGGGGTTTGGGCACAGCATAGCCACGCTCTTGAGCACAATAAGCACGGGCACATCTGTGGTAGTATTCCTTGACCTGGAGAAGGTTTTTGAATTGGCAAGTCCTCTTGCCATTCAGGAGAGCCAGATCCAGAATGGAATCAGAGGGTAAGCTCTTGGTTTGGATAGGTGACTACTAGGAAATAGAAACAGCCAGAGTCAAATTCCAAAGGGGCACCTAAACACAGCACATGCCACTAGAGGGAAAGGAATGCCACAGGTGGGGTTCTCAGTCCAGCCCCTTTTTTAAAACATTAATTTTCCTGTATTCTCAACATAAAACCCCCCAGTGGGGTGCAAGATCATCTCCTATGCAGCAATCTTGCTATCATCTCCACTGGACCATACTGCCTAAACAAAGCCCCGTGTTGTCGGACCTCGTGGTTGAGGAGTGTTGTAGGACAGGACTAAAGATCCTCTGCCAGCCAAATCCAAAGCCATGGCTCTGAGACAAAAAGTTCAAGGCACAAGTCTGAAAATCCAGGGAATGGACTTGGAGTGGGCTCAGGACTACCTCTACCTTGGGGTAGAGGTAGTCCAGTACCTGGTTGACCGAACCAGTCAAGACTGTCTGTTTTGAGAGCAATGAGTGGGAGATGCATAGGAGCAAGACACAGAGTACTAAGATCATTCTATGTACATGCTGTCAGGCCCATCATGGACTATGCCTCCCTTGCTCTGACTGGCCTTAAGAAAAATCATAAAGACCAACTGGAGACAGTCCAAAATGAAGCTGCCAGGGTCATTCTGGGTGCCCCAAAGTGGGCGAAGGTCCTCAACCTCCTCCTGGAGGCAAACCTTCTCCCCCTGGACTCACAAATCGATCTAATGGCAGCACAATTCTTATCAAGGTCATCCAGGCTCCCAGGCATACAAGCCCAAGACATAAAATAGTCAGATGCCTAGAACAAGATAACGAGCTCTTTGCAAACAACTGGCAGTCTCACACAGCCAGGGTGTTAATATGCCATCAGCTCAAAGAACCACTTCTTGACAAGGGCATGAACTCCCCCCACCCTGACTTTGTCGAAGCTCCACCATGGGCACAAACCTCGATTGAGTTCTCTGTCATGAGCCAGGCAACCAAAAAGAATGAATACCCCATGCCTAGCCTAAAGGCAGAAACCCAGAGGGTCATTGCAACCGTCAATCCTCCAAGTAGTAGAATATACTACACAGATGGATCGGTTGATCCCTTGACCCATACGCAGGCGCCGGTCGCAGCAAGGGATGCCACAAAATCCATGAGGGTAACAGACAATGCTCCCTTTCTTAGGCAGAGGGGAGTGCTATCATAGGAGCCCTAGGCCATGCTTCCATGAGGGAAGGACACGTGGTCATACATACAGACTCCAGAGGAGCCATCTACTGTCTTCAGCAGTGCTCACCCAATGACAATATCTACCTTCTGACTACTATCCTCACACTGGCACAGGGATTCTTGCACAGGGTAGAAAAATTTTCATAAACGGGTTTCCCCGCCACATAGGATCAGAGGGAATGAGCTTGCTGACAGACTAGCCCACATTGGCAGGGGCATGCCCTAATCTCATGATTATAATCCAAGCCAAAAAATTTCTTAAAAAGTGTACGGTGACAGCAATCTCCTTCCTCCTGCAGTTTCACAGAGAGAAAACGAGATCCTCCCCCTCAGCCAGCTGGTACCCAGATGCCACTGGCTATGAAGCACTGGCACTCTGAAATAACCAACAGAGGTACCGAAGTCATTCTTCATAGAATGCACCTAGGCTACCACTGTGCATGGCAGATCATAGAGAAAATAAACCGTGAAGAGAGGTGTTGCATGCACTGCGGCGAGCCGAACGCCATACTCATTACATAGAGAATTGTGAGCAAACACAATTCCTAAGAC
>NC_051389.1:40104585-40137085 GCF_015228065.2 Penaeus monodon
TGCGCGTGCGTGTGTGTGTACGTGTGAGTTGCGCGTTGTGTGCCTTGGGGCGTGCCTGGTGCCTGTGGAGTTGGGGCGTGTTGCTTGCTGTGTGTGCTGTGTGTGTGGTGTTGGGGTGGTGTGTGTGTGGTGTGTGTTGTGTGTTTTGTGTGTGTGTGTGATGTGTGTGTGTGTGTGTATGTGTCATATGTGTGTGTGTGTGTGTGTGTTGTGTGTGTGTGTGTGTGTGAATGTGGGTGTGTGTGTGATGGTTGTGTGGTGTGTGTGTGTGTGTGTGTGTGTGTGGTGTGTGGTGTGTGTGTGTGGTGTTGTGTGTGGTGTGTGTGGTGTGTGTGTGGTGTGTGTGTGTGTGTGATAACAACAACAACAACAATAGCATCAATACTACTATTACTACTACGATAAACAATAAAACAAATAATAATAAAAATTATAATAGTAATAGAGCAGTACAAGTAACTTCAAATGACTAAACACAGGAGAGCCTCCCCTACCGTGCACGCGAGGCCGCGGTGCCGCATTACATCTGCCCAACACCTGCAACCGAACTTCCACAGCTGTGGGAGTGTTACTGCCACGCCAGTATCTTAACGCAGGGTATTCCTTATCGCATTACGATAAGTTCGTTTTCTCTCCAACTGCCACTTCGTAACGCAAATGAAAGCTTGATAGAGTGAATCCACTGCTAGTGTCTTTTGGCGAAAATAAATGCATTAAATACGAATTTCTGAGATCGATAAGCTCCGTGATATGAAATTGATTTCAGACTTTCTGTGAAGTCTTCAGAAGTAAACGAAAAACTGCTATAGTTCCTTACTTGACTATGTTATTTCTATTGGACTGATCACAAAACCTTCTCTAGGGACCACTTTATCTTGAGATACCTAAACCAATAACGATAGTCTGTTACCACTTTTCAATTTCTTCATCACTTTTTTATAGGTACGCTTTTATAAAATAAGGTCTACAAACTATTTTACAATTTTACAAATGAATCGCATTTCGGAAGTTGCCCGTTTCAGGTGGTGGCACATAAAATATTTCAAGAAAATGTTAAATGTCACGCCACTTAAAATCGATTACACCACACTCTGCAGAGGTAAAGTCGGTCCCGGAACGACGCAACATGTATGCTTTCTCGGTGACGGTTGGTGAACCACTGTCGTCGGGCTTCACACGGGAATGGAAAGTTCGGCAACACCGCGCAAGGGTGCCGCAGAGAACGCAGGCAGAAAGTCTAGCAGTTGCTTCGCCTCATTAGCCTGCTTTTCGTATTTCATCTGAAGGTTCATCGTATATTTAGAGCTGTCCCTAAACTACACTGACAGTTTGTTATCCATCATAAATTTTTTAATTGCCATTAATATAAACAAAAAAAAAAAAAAAAAATTTTTTTTAAAAAAAATATAATATATATATATATTTTATATAAAAATATATATTAAAAAATTTTATATTATATATAATATATATATAATATATATAATACATAATATATATATATAATATTATATATATATATAAGATATATATGAAAATATATAATATATATATATATATGTTTTGTTTTTGTTGTGTGTGTGTGTGTGTGTGTGTGTGTGTGTTGTGTGGTGTGGTGTGTGTGTGGTGTGTGTGTGGTGTCAATTTACAGTATTTCTAGATATAAGTATACATTACATATACACACCAAATTTTACAGATGATATGTGTATATATATTATATAATATATATATAAAATATATATATATATATATAGAAATATAGAAATATAAATTTACTTGTATATTTATATATACTTCTATATGTATATATATGTATATATATATATATATATATATATATTTTATATATATATATATATATATATATTAAAATATAATGAATATATATATATATAATATATATATTATATTATATATATATATATATATATATGTGTGTGTGTGGTGTGTGTGTGTGTGTGTGTTTTGTTTATATATATGAATATATATACATATACAAAATATTATTCATATGAATATGCATATATATACATATATATATAGATAGATAGATACACACACGCACGCACATACACACAAAACACACACACACACACACACACAAACACAAAAACACACACAAAAACACACAAAAAAAAAATATATATATATGTGTGTGTGGTGGTTGTGTGTGTGTGGGGTGTGGTGTGTTAAATATATAATATATAATTTTTTGTGTGTGTTTATATACATATATGGTATCATAATATATATAATATTATGTTTATATAAAAATAAATATAGATATATATATAAATTATATATATATATATAATATATAAAATATATATATATGAATATACATATTACATGTATGTATGTATTTTATGTATCTATGTATATATCTATAGTTATAATATATATATATTAAAATATATTATATATATATATATAGATAGATAGATAGATAGATAGATAGATAGATAGATAGATAATAGATACAAAAGAAAAATAGATAATACTAAATAATAATAATAATATATAAGATAAAGGGGTTTTGTAATTTTTTTTTTTTCTTGTTGTTTTTTGTTTTTGGTTTTGTGTGGGGGGTTGGTGTGTGTGTGTGTGTGGTGGGGTGTTGTGGTGTGTGTGTGTGGGTGTGTGTGTGTGTGGGGGTGTGTGTGGGGGGGTGTGTGTGTGTGTGGGGTGTGTGTTTTGATGTTTAAAATATATATAAAATATATATAGATAATAGATAGATAGATAGATAGATAGATAATAACTGTAGATATATACATAGATACATACATACATACATATATGCATAATAAATATATACATAGATAAATGTGTACACACACACACACACACACACACACACACACACACACACACACACACACACACACACACACACATCAATATATAATATATAAATAATATATATATATATAAAATAATATATATATATATATATATATATATAGATAAATAATATAATAATAGATATAATACAATATATAAAAATACATTAATTTTCATTATATTATTATAATCTTATTATATTATTAAAATTATATTAATAGATAGAAAAGATAGATATGGGTACAGATATATACAACATAAATATATAATATATATATATATATATATAATATATAATATATAATATAGTATTATGTAGTGTATTAAATTGTATCTATATCTATTATTATTATATGTATATAATAATAGATAAAATATTTGTATGAGTATATACATACTACTATTACTATTAATTTTTATTATTATTATATTTTTATAATATATATATATAGATATAAAATAGATAAAATATTTTAAATACATAATATATTATTAATATATATATAATAATGGATGGGTATAATATAAATATAAAAATATATTATAATATGTATTATTATTTACATTATATATTCTATAAAATTTTATTATTATCTATAATATATATATATATATATTATAAAATGTATATAAAATATTATTAAAATATATATATATTATATATATATATTATATATTACTTTACACGTATTTTGTGTATCTTTATAATAAATATGAACATGTTTGGGTGTCGGGGGTTGGTTTTAAAAAGGGGGGAAAGAAGAGCGGTCAGGTAAACGGAAAAAAAAACCAGGGGGAAACATAAAAAAAGGTTTACGTTTAAGGGCACTACACTACAAAAAC
This sequence comes from Penaeus monodon, assembly GCF_015228065.2. NCBI lineage: Eukaryota > Metazoa > Arthropoda > Malacostraca > Decapoda > Penaeidae > Penaeus > Penaeus monodon. The sequence goes on from NC_051389.1 coordinate 40,108,276, forward strand.
AAAAAAAATAGTACAAAAAAAAAGGGTAAGGACGACCCAAAGCCGGGAAGGCAGGTCACACAGGTCAAAGTCACGGGACAACCTTAAATTTTTTGGGCTGGTGCCCCTTTTTATGTGCACCGCCAATGAAAAAGGCCCGATACCCTCTTTCTCCACGAGGTGTGCGAGCCAATCGGGAAGGACCAAGCCCCCCGGGGGTTGGAGGGGAAAGGTAAAAAAACGGCAAAAGGGTCTTGCGAAAATTCCCCAGTTTGGACATATCTCCCTTCTTTTTTTCCCCCCAAAATTTTCTAAAAATTTTGGAGATTTTTTTCAGGGGAGCCACAACTGCAAAAACGGGGGCCCCGAGGTCTTACATCCGGCGGTGATGGGGCCCCAGGACCTCCCCTTTCCGTCACCCACACTTTTCCCGGCGATCACGGTCCTGCCTTCTGTCAAACTTGCGGGAAACCCGTTGCCCCTCCACCAGTCCCTCTACTCCCAAATGCTACTCCCGGTGTTCCCCTCGGCGAGGAAAGCTCCCCCGGCATGTCCTCGACTGGCAGCTCCTCCGGCAGGCCCCCGGGGGGGCAGCTCCGCGGCATGCCCTGGCAGGCGCTCCCCCGGCAGTCCAATGCCACCCGACCCTTGGGGGGGCATCCTACGCCAACGGCGTTTAGGGGCACATCCCCCCCACCCACCAGAAGCTCTTCCTGCGCGTTCTCGGCAGGCAGATCCTCCGCTCCTTCCTGGGCAGGCAGCTCCTCCAGGGTATTTTTGGCAGGTAGTTCCTCCTGCGCGTCCTGGGCAGGCGGCTTCTCCGGCGCGTCCCCCGGGGAGGGGGCCCCTTCCGGCGCGTCCCAGGCAGGCGGTTCTCCGGGGCGTTTTGGGGAAAGGGGCTCACTGGGGGCCTTTTGGGGGGGGGTTCATCCCGGGGCTCCTGGGCAGGCGGCTCCCTTTCCCGGGGGTTGTGGGAAAGGGGGCTCACGGTGCGTCCCGGGCATGGGCTCATCCCGGGCATCCTGGGCAGGGGGTTCATCCGGCGCGTCCCGGGCAGGCGGTCATCCGGCGCGTCCGGGGCAGGCGGCCTTTTTTTTTTTTTTTCCGGCGCGGGCCTGGGCAGGGGGTCTTTCCGGGGGCGTCCTAGGCAGTCGGCTCTTCCGGCGCGTCCTAGGGGAAAGGGGGCTCTTCCCGGGCGTTGTGGGGGATGTGGGTCATCCGGCGCGTCCTGGGCAGGGGGTTCATCCGGCGCGGGCCGGGGGAGGTGGGGTCTTCCGGGGTCCCTAGGCAGGCGGGTCTTCCGGCGCGTTTTTGGGCAGGCGGTTCCCGGCGCGTCCTGGGCAGGGGGGCTCATCCGGTGGTTCTTTGGGGAGGCGGCTCATCCGGCGCGTCCCAGGCAGGGCGGCTTCTCCGGCGCGTTGTGGGAGGCGGTTCATCCGGGCGTCCTGGGCAGGCGGCTTTCCGGGCGTCTGGGAAGGGGGGCTTCTCCCCCCCCCCCCGTTGTGGGCAGGTGGCTCATCTGGCGCCTTGTGGGCAGGTGGTTCATCTGGCGCCTTGTGGGCAGGTGGTCATCTGGCCCCCTTGTTGGGGAGGTGGTTTATCTGGCGCCTTGTGGGCAGGTGGCTCATCTGGCGCCTTGTGGGCAGGTGGCTCATCTGGCGCCTTGTGGGCAGGTGGCTCATCTGGCGCCTTGTGGGCAGGTGGTTCATCCGGCGCGTCCTGGGCAGGCGGCTCTTCCGGCGCGTCCTAGGCAGGCGGCTCATCCGGCGCGCCCGCTGGGCAGGCGGTTCATCCGGCGCGTCCTAGGCAGGTGGCTTCTCCGGCGCGTCCTGGGCAGGCGGCTCTTCCGGCGCGTCCTGGGCAGGCGGTTCATCCGGCGCGTCCTAGGCAGGCGGCTCTTCCGGCGCTTCCTGGGCAGGCGGCTCATCCGGCGCGTCCTGGCCAGGCGGCTCTTCCGGCGCGTCCTGGGCAGGCGGCTCCTCCGGTGCGACTTCGGCAGGTAGCTCCTCTGACAGCCCGACGCCCACCATATCCTTGGGCGGGCTTCCCACGCCAATTGGTCGTTCGGGTGCACATCCCGCACCCACCAGTTGTACAAGTGGACATGCAACGGCGGCTAACTCCTTCGACTTACGTGGAGTTTCACTTGAGTTTCCCAGACAATGTGCTCCCTTCCGCAAGGAGGGCCAGAGCAAGGCCAAAAGCGGGAACCCACGTTCCTCCATAGCGCTTGCTTTGCCTCCCAAATTCTTTCCTCCTCATGGTTCCTGCGATGCTGCTCTTCCCACAGCTGCCTCTGTATCTCCCGTTTCCCATAGTACAGGGCCAGCTGCTTACGTCTGATCCTCTCCTGCTCCTGTATGTAAAGTAAAAAGGCCATGCCTTCAAGGCCCAGCAGTTCACCTTCTTACACGTAGTTCCTCATAGTGCCGTTTTCCAAACCGTGTGATCCTGACAAGGTCGCCAATGTTAGGGTTCGACTTTAAAGAGAAATCAGAGCGGTCAAGTTAACGGAACACACCAGGGGAAACATACAGAAGATTTTACTGATAAGGCACTACACTACAAACAAAATATGTACAAACAGAGGAGAGCACACAGGTCAAAGTCACGGGACAACTCCTGAATTTTTGCCTGGTGCTCCTTTTATATGCCGCACCGATACCTTGTTCTCCACGAGGTGTGTGAGCCAATCAGGAAGGACCTAAGCCCGCTGCTCAGAGTGAGGGAAACAACAAGGTCCTGCGTAATCTCGCAGTTGTGACAATGTGTATATGTGTGTGTATATATATATATGTATGTATATATATATATATATATATATATATATACTATATTATATATTATATATATATATATATAATATTTATTATATATATATATATATATATAATATATATATATATATATATATAATATATATATATATATTATATATATATATATATATTAATATATATATATATATATAAAATATATATATATATATATATATATATATTATATATATATATATATAATATTATAATATATCTCTTATTATACTCTTTAAATAGATATAACCCAATCACATTATTATTACATTGTATTTATGTAATTATTCTTATATTATAATACTCCACATTTATATAGATCTATATAGCATATATATCTATGATTACATATATAATTCGAAATCTATTATTCTATTATACATTATATAATACTATTATTATTTATATTATATTATAATATATTATTATTAACAATATAATCATCTTTAATAAGAGGTACAGTGGTAAAGGACAAACTGTCCTCATTTCATGTACCGTACAGTGAGTGATGTAACAGAAAGTAGGTTAATGGGAACCGGAAACTGCAATCGATTAATGTAACCAATGACCGTAAGCGGAAGTGATTAATGTAATCAATGACCATAACTGGAATCATTAACTATAGTTAATGATGGCTAGCATGCACACCAGACTACCTTAAGGTCATTCATAGCACATCATAGCAGAAAGTAGGCATAATTTAAGTGATTATCATAATCAATGATCGGAACTGGAAATCATTAACCGACTCTAATGATATCTAACAGGCCCAGGGTGTCCCTCCCCACCCCTCCTCTCCAGTACAGGCGACTGGACAGAACGACTCACCTTAAGCATCACAACAAGAAGTAGGTTAATGACTGCTGAAAGTGATTAACGTAATCAATGACCATAACCAGAATCATTAACCATAGTTAATGATGTCTAACACACACCTGGAGGACTCCCCTCCCCTCCTCTCTGAAACAATATGCCTGGTGCCACAGATGATCCCTCCCCCCACCCCATCAGCACCCCCTCTCCTATACCCCCCCCACCCCGTGCCGCAATATTTATCATGTTTAAACTTGTACCCTCTTACACACATGAGTGATCACCCCTCCTAATGAATGAGGTTATCATAATCCATTGCCGGGTGTTACAGATGACCCACCCCCCATCAGCAACCCCCTCCCCTCCCACTCCGCCCCGCAATATTCATCGTGTTTGAACTTGTACCTGGATCGATAATTGACCCTGTTACAGATGAGTGACCACCCCTCCTAATGAATGAAACTGTCATAATCAATAACAAATAACCCTCGAAGGGAGAGAACCCTAACGTCCTCACCTTCCCTCCCCCCATCAGGTCGGTCACACAACAGGTCTGCTAACGACCAATAATTACCGTCCCTCCCCTGCCGTGACAGGGATAAGAACACATTTAAGTGAAAAGGATTATAAAACTCGTTGTATGATATATACTTTTATTTTTCTATTTCCATCATATAAACACTTCATACAAGGCGCACACGCACACACATACGTATACACGCAAATATTGCTAAGGTGAATACCAAAATGATAAATCTATCGTCTGCGATAGACTTTCCTCACCAGGCATATTTTATGTCAATCCCATATATAGTGTAGGCGATGTGGAAGGAGAACTCGTGCTTGCACAATTGTCTCTAACGTCTCCATCACCCCTCCCCTCCTCTCCAAAGCAATAAGAATAAGAGGAAGAAGAAGCACACAAACAAACAAACATGCATCCAGCATCTAGCATACTCAAAGGTCCCAATACCAGGTGCTACAGATGACTCCCCACACCCAATCGTACCGCAATATTCATCGTGTTTGAACTTGTACCTGGATCGATAATTGACCCTGTCACAGACGAGTGACCACCCCTCCTAATGAATGAAACTACGCGAATAAACATTAGGTAAATTATTGACCCTTATTGAGCCGAAGTGATATAGAATAATTCCACGATAAAGCATCTCATTTATTAGAATATAATTCAGTAAAAATTATATAAATTTCGGTGCATTTAATATACCTCCATTTTTTAATTCATCTCGTGTATGTACGAAAATAATTTCATAGAAGGCATTGAAAGATGTCAAATCAGAAATACACCGACCTGAAAACCCTGTGAAATGCACCCCCAATAGAAAAAGGGAGGGAACTCAGCGCTAAATATCAGTACATCTCCCCACTCGATAGTGTCCACCATGGCTTTACTCAGATCTCACTGTCATCTCTGCAGGAAGAAGCTGACTGAGAACTCTGCTTGCCATGCTCAGGGTGTAATCAACACATTCCCTCCACAAGGCTGCATCACCATCGACGGCATTGCATTCGAGAGAAGTAAATTCATATAGCGATATCTATTCATGAAAATTATTAAAGTAAATAACCGCCTACTACGGTAAACGATTATCTGCGTGCTTTTATTTCTTACAGCAGGCACAGGAAAGGTGCAAAGTTCCCTACTCAACAAAAATCTCCCGACCAACCAGGTGAGTTGCTTATAATAATAATACATGCAAAATATTTACTGATTTAATAAGTGAATTTTTGATAACATAGGTTCTATCCTACGTAACAATTGTGTTTATATTGTATCTTGCAGGGTGCATCAGAACCCACATCGTCCTCTCTCACCTCAACCAGGCCCGTCTAGAGTACTCTCATCACAGCCAGGCCTGTCCAGACCTCTCTCACCTCAACCCGGCCCATCCAGGGCTATTACACCAGAACAACCACGTGTTTATGTGAACAGAAAAAACAGTGATAGAGACAGTGAAGTTCATAGTGAAAGAGAAGATGATGTTGATTTCGCAGAGGCACCGCATATTATTTCTAGGAGTGGACTGTTTCAAGGGGCATCCGTAAGGCTGGACTTTGGTATTCCTGACTAAGACCAGCTGTCACCGTCTGATTACTTATGCAGAAATCAAGAATATTTTATGGACATCTTGCAAATTCACCGCTCCACCCTCGGTTGTCCTCCCCCAGCCACAAAAGCTTTTACAGGATTCACCATCACCAAGACAGATCTCACTTCCGGTGGTGTGGCACATATTCAAAAGAACGTCACACTGTGCAGCTATGCAATTTCTAGCGAAGACGATTGCAGAAGAGTTAACTGTATGCAGATGGGCCAAGGAGGCAGAAGCTAAAGTCAAAGAGTGGTTATCAGACGAGAGAAGCGCACTAGACCTTGAATCCATTAATGCTCACAACATAACAATATCGCAACTTCTACTTCCCCAAGCTATTGGACGATACGTGCCTTACCCTGCAGATGCTCAAGGGAGGGATAATATCTTCAACCCCAAGAAAAAAACCGACTGCGTCATACGATCCCTCTCAGCTGGAAAATTACTAGCTACAGGTACATCAAGACAAATCTAGGTAGAGCGGTTAATACCCTCGCCAAATGTGCGCAACACATCCGATACGATGTGTCAAAGCTCCCCACCAGTTGGAAAACTCTGGGAGAATTGGAAAGAGGCAACAACTTCTCTATGTTTATACTCTCCGAAAAACAACCAACCATTGTTTTCACGGAACAACCATATTCCGTGAAAATAAATACACGATAGGACAGGTGAGAAAAGGAAGAGAAGACAACAAGAAGCGTTTGCGTCTTCACCTGCTTCCTCTAAAAAATGAGCACGCCTGTCTGATTGTCTACTTCAATAGATTTATAGATGCATTCACTGGAAGGGGCAGGAACAAGCATAAACACTTTTGCCGCACATGCTTCTCCACATTTCCTGACCAGAAATTAGCTGAATTACACATGGGAGGGTGTGAGATACCGACGCAGATTAATTACCCACCTCAGGGAGCGAAACTCACCTTCAAAAATTACAGGAAAACATTTGGACCTTCACACATCTGCATGTATGACTTTGAAGCCTTCATGGACAAGACGAAGGGGAGAGAGAGATGTGTAGCACAACACAAAGCCTGTGCCTAGAGCTATATCATAATAGATAGATGAAGTGAAGTGGTGGATAGTTTCCTATATCAAGAAGCTGACGCTGCCACAGACTTTGTTGAGAATTTATCCAACAAATGGGCAGACATCGTAAAAAGCATGCCCTACCACCATCTCCACATGTCCGACGAAGATGAAGAAGCATAAAAGTGTGAACTATTCCACGAAAAATTTCCTGCGCAACAGCAGAAACACAGACACTACGATCACACCAAACAACACAAGAATTACATCGGGGCCTATTGCGCTTGCTGCAACCTTCAGATGAGAAATCACCATACAACAATCCCTTGTCTTGCTCATAATCACTCATACGACCTCGGTCTGATTTTAAAAGAAATGCAAGCTAACACAGAAATCAAAATTCTCTGTGGAATTAAACAACCTTAAGTTCCTCGACAGTCTAAGCTCCCTCGCCAGGACACACATTGAGAGTAAGCGCCCGCTCCGCTACTCCAAACACCTCATAAATCATTTGCCTGCCGAAGCTCAGTCATTGTTTTTAACAGGCAAGGGCATATTCCCATAGGAATACCTCGACGACCTGAAAAACCTCGAAGACACATGCCTCCCTCCCACAAAAAATATTTATAGTTCTCTCACAGGTGAGACAGTCACAGAGGAGGAATATACCCATGCACACAAAGTCTGGGTGATTACTTGGAGTGCTACTTGAGGGTGGATGTGGATTTGCTAGCCAATGTGGTTACAGCGTGGAGGTCCATGCTCACCGAAAAGTATGGTCTTGATATGGTAAACTATGTTAGTCTTCCAGGGTATGCACATGACGCATTCCTAAAGATGACGAAAACTAGCCTGGAGCTTATATCAGACCCCGAACTAGCACGCAACAACATGCGTTCGCCTCTTATGGTGGCAAAAAACTCCCTTGTCAACTCACATGATGACCCGGAAAAAAAGCACCTTTATATTGTACCTGAACTTTAATAGTCTGTATGCTACGGTAATGTCCGAGAAACTACCACATGGTAATATCTGCAGATTATCGCCTCATGAAAAGGAGTTCACCGCGGTGGGGTTATCTAACCACAATGAAGGTGGTGACACTGGGCATTGGATAGTGGCTGATTTAAGAATACCACCCGAAGTTGCAGTCGAGACAGACGAACTACCTCTCCTCATTCACCACATGAACATAAGGAATCAGGACATATCCCCATATAACAAGCATCTCCTAGCATCGCAGAACAGACGCCTACCGGTTAAAATTACAAAACTGGCTGCACCACATCTTCCGCAGAAGGATTACCTCAGTCTTCTGAAACATCTACAATTTCTAATTGACTTGGGGGTGGAGGTGCAACGAGTGTGTGAAGTGTACGAATTCTCCCAACGCAAATTTTTATCGCCTTTTATTCACGAGAATATTAAGGCACGTCGCGAAGCCACCGATAAAGCGCAACAACTGTGTCTTAAAAGGCTCTCAAACAGCGTGTTCGGGCAGTATTTAATGAACCCTCTAAAAAGACCTGGAAAGTGCCAGCATGCTATGTAATGCGTCCTCATTTCTCAAAAAGATTTGAAGCCTTGCCTCCAACAAGGTAATAACAGTCTCAAGGCTTCATTCCGTTAACATGGAATATCCGCAATATATCGGATTTACCATCTTGGAATTGGCTAAATAGAAGTTGTATTACTTTTATTATAAAATCTTAAAAGCTTATTATGGAGATCGGGTGAAGCTCTGCTACTCCGACACCGAAATATATATTCTCTCTATGGAGACAGCTGATATTGACAAAGAACTTTCAATGTCTCCTTTAAAGGAGTGGATAGACACTTCTAATTTTAGCCATGACCATCCGTTTCACGATCAATCTGTCAAGGGCAAGCTCGGATTATTAAAATCTGAGACTGGGGAGATTCCCATAAAAGAGGCAATATGTCTAAAACGTAAGACTTATTCCTTCCTCCTAAGTGATGGTCAGTCATCTACAGGTACAAAAGGGAATCAGTCGGTCTGAGAAGAGAAAGCTGAAACATGACAATTTCCGTCATATTCTTTATGAGAAAGAGACGCACTTCTTTAAGCAGGTGAGCATTACCAACGTAAATGGTCATATAACAACCACGGAAACCAAAAAGCTCGGTTTATCATTGTACGATGACAAACCTTGGTATATAAATGCATACAAATCGCTGGCATATGGTCACCTGGACATTAAACACCGCCCGGAAGCAAAGGAGGAGGAAGAGGAGAGAGCTGTGGGAGAATTCGCGCTCGCCGCGTCAACCGATGAGGGAGAGGAGGGGACAGAATGGGGTGAGGAGGAGGAGGAAGAAGAGCCTGAGACGATAGCAACAGCAGCAACAAGAAAAATCAAATTAAATCATTTAAGGAGAAAACGAGAACATCTTCACCTGGTGTGCGCGGTAACAACAACAACAATGCAACAGGAGACAACATATGCATCAGCAACAACAATAATAACAGCGGCGACGACCCCGATCTGTCAGCCAGAGACCTCGAAAGCGCAGAAAAGCACAAACTGGAAACCCCTTCATTATCCAGGAAGCCAGGAAACTAGCGACGACGATGAATTAGTGTAATATGTTTGTTTGTTTGTAAATATTAAATGTGAATATTTTCTGTATTCAGGAGTCAATAAAAGAAGTTGTGTGTAAAATGTAAGTGTAATTTTTATTTGTGTCCTTCACCATGTCGCACACTACACCGTACTCCTGCTTTAAGGCAAACCTGCTCAATCTCTTTGCTCACCCTGCAAGAATAATTATTGCAGGGGTCACCAATTCGGGAAAGACATATCTCACCACAAAAATTGTTGTGCAATATCACAATCAGTTTGATTATATAACTGCATGCGGGAGCGAATCCCTCCCGTTAGAAAAGGAAACCTCTTTATCTGACAAACTTGTTTTTAATAAAGATATTATAGACCCCGTCGAACACAAGACGAAACCGAGTGACCGTATATTATATATATTGGATGATTGCTTCATAGAGGCGGCTAACAATGACATTGTAAGTAATATTTTTACAAAGGGAGGTCACGAAAACATCTCAGTTGTGCTGCTTGTTCAAAATGTGTTTATGAATGGGAAGCAGAGCCGCAACATTCATTAAACGCTTCTTATTTCATTTTGGTAAAGCAGAGAGACCTTGGGCAAATTGAATGCTTAGGCAGGCAGATATATGGCAAGAGTGAGGCCAAGAGGTTTTTAGAGTTGTATAAAAAGGTTGTTCTCTCTAAATCTCGAGGTTATTTACTCGTAGACCTAGGGTGTGAAACACCTGATAAACTGCAGTTTCGTAGTAATATCCTCTGCGAATATTTCCCATATCAAATTGTTTACCAATGGTAATTACCAACAATATGATGCGAGTTCTACAGGACTTGTATGAGTATTATACAAAACCCTACGGTCTAAGCGGCGTACAGGCGCTGTTAGATGCAGCTCCCGCGCAGTTAGGCAAGGATAATATAACACAGTCAGGTGTGAAAAAAGCTTTGTCATCACAACGCGTGTATAAACTTCACAGGCATACTTGTAAAAAATTCCCTCGTCGTCAAATAATGGCTGTTAGACCTCACAAAATCTTAACGTGCGATCTAGCGGACATGCGAAACTTATCAAAACAAAATAGCAAAACAGCCTATTTGCTTGTATGTGTAGATGTGTTTAGTCGTTACATGCAAGTAAGACCGTTAAAGAGTAAAAACAAGGAGGAGGTTGTGCACGCTCTGCGATCAGTTTTGAACACCGAGGATGCTAAAGATTTAACTCACCTCTTCACCGATGCAGGACGAGAGTGTAAATAACACAGTGAATGGATTATTGCACGAACGAAATATGCGGTGGTATACAACACATTCGAAAGAAATAAAAGCGAGCATTGCAGAGAGGCACATCAGAACCCTCAAGGAACGCATTTATAAATATTTAACCTTGAAAAATACGTTGAGGTATATCGATGGTCTCCCGGACATTGTGTCGGCATATAATGAGCGCGCGCAAGCGGGCTTGAAAGGTGCTACACCTCAGGATGTCCACCGTCATTACATGCGAGGTCACGCCTCTTCGTGTTATGTATGCCCGCTCATTGAATGCACCTATAAAAAAAGGTCGATCAGCTGCTAGCAATCAGAATATAAAGGCAGGGGATACCGTGCGCGACGCATTTCGCAAGGGTTATGAAATACAAAATACGGAGGAGATATTTAAAATTTGACAGATTGACGAATGTCAGAACAGAGTCGGGTATTATCTGGAAGATCTAAGCGGTGAAGACATGCAAGGTTTATTTTACCGCGAGGAGCTCGTACCAACATCGCTACCTGGTTTTTACCCGTACAAGATCTTATCATCGCGGTGGAACAGAACTAAAAAGCAGAGAGAATACCTCGTTTGCTGGGTCGGATATCCTGATAAATTCAACTCTTATATTACAATTGATGACATGCCACCTCCACCATGACAAAGCAACCTCTCACACCTCGCTTTGTTGATGTTTTATCGTTTATTTGTTCGCTAAAACCAAAACGCCGTTCAGGTTTTATATTACAACTAGATAAACAGCAGATTAATTGCATTGCAGAGGTTTTCTCAAATTTCTTTTTAAAAATTGACTACGGAGAAGAGCATTATTAAGAGGTTAAAGCTATATCGAGAGGCAATTAAAGAAGTCTCTAAAGAAAACATCTCTTAAATAGAAGAAAAAAAATCTCTTATTTCGCACAGGAGGTGATATTCTCTCCCGCTCGCTATATGATTTGATAAGAAATATGAAAGAGTATTGTCTCGTTCCAAAACCCACGGTCGACCGCCATCTGGTACCTGCACTCTCTGGTCGCCTAGCAAATGGTAATGATAATACTAACAAGATTAATGACGGTGTTGACAAGAGCATATTAGAATCACCCCCGACTGTGAGTACGCCAGATAAAAATACCGTAATGAGCAGGGGGCCCGCGGGCGGCCCATGCGAGGGAGGCTGCAGAGCGGCGGCGACGTATGTAGCGCCGGAAATCGACGCGGGGGTGGAGGAGGAAGACCGTTAATTATCTCAAACTCTGCTCGTTACACATACATACATACATACACACACACACACACACACACACACACACACACACACACACACACACACACATAACACACACACACACACACACACACACACACACACACACACACACAAACAAATGTAGGTCAGGGCGAGAGCGAGTGTCATTTTGTTGCTAATGCGGGGATAAACATACCTCTTCCCTCTATAGCTCTAGAAAAGCTTGGGAAAACAACCCCGGCCAACAACCGAAATACATCGATAAATCCATCGTTAGAACACTTGGTGGGAATTTTTTTCAAAGCTTCTCAGCAGGATTATGCCAAATATCTCTTGGAATTTTACCGTCAACAGTCTTTAATACGGTGGGATGAATTAGGTCAGATACAATCTCCTGTCACAGAGTTAATTTTTTTGTACCCCAAAATTATTACAGCATCATAGCAAACGATGACGATTTCAGTATTCATTTTGTTAGTGTGTATGATAACAGCGCTCACCCAATTCTGGTTAACTTGTTTAAGTATGTTCCAAAATTTAGCATGTTGGGCCATGCGAGAGGGGCAAAAATTATGGTAGATTTGATAAATGAAGATATCGCGAGGCAAACTGAATAAGACCCAGGTAAGGTTTGTATATCACAATATGTAAAGACTGTGCGTGTATATCTTTGCTTATCTTACATCGGAACGTCGCCCCCGGTGTGTTTGTTTATGCAGAGCGAAAGCGGTATTGTTTCGATTTACACCATGTATGTGAGAGCACCTATTGTCCCTCCGACGGTTGAGGAATTTATGATCATCTTTGAACAACCAGAATCACAGATTAAACCCTTTCGAGGAGGATCTTTAGGGGATATTAGTGTGTATAAACCTTATGATAATTACGGAAGAGGTGCCGGGTTACCATCTTTTCTCGGAAATATTGGCAAGAGATTAATTCCGTTTGTTTCTAAGCTCGTTAAGCCCGCCCTGCTTGATTTTGGGTTGGGTGTTATTGATGATATGAGGCAAGGGAATAGCAGTTTAAGGTCTTCTATGAAAAAAGAGGGGTGAAAGCTGTTAAACATATCAGTGCGAGCGCGATGAGAGGAGGATGGGTGCATAGAAAACGAAAAAGTGTGAAAAGATAACAGTTCTACCTAGTTATTCGAGCTTTTCCTTAGCTTAGTCAGTTATAGTTTCGTCTTGGCGAGGTGCACAATAATATAGAGATAAAGAGTGTCATATTATTAACAATCATGAATCAGTACAAGACACCGTTGTCCTCTTACGTTGCTGGGGTAAGCGATATGATTCCCCGGTCAAATAGATTGCACATGATTGAATCAGGGATAGAAGAACGGTCTGAGTGCTGCCTTTTAACGCGGGGATAAACGGGTATGTTACAGATAATTTTGCAGAATTTAGATGGCCGGGCAGGCAAAATTGCTATATTAACTTATTAAGATTGGTTTTAGTGATTAAGGGCAGTTTGAGAAAAGAGGATGGCACTTTATTAAATGAAAGCGACCATGCGGTGCTGTGCAACTCTGAAATGCACTCGCTAATTAAATCTGTGACAGTTTGCTTTAATGGGCAGCAAGCAGAACAAAATCCTCTGTATAATTTTTCGTCTTATGTTTGCTTAGAAACGGGTATGTCTCCTTCGTTGAAGAAAACATTAGGAAGAAATATGCATTATTATGATAATTCTAGCATACCAAGGAGCTATGCAGAAGATTATTTTACAGGTGCTAGTGCACAAGAGAAATCTGCTATGAACGAGGTTAAGACTCATGGATTTCATTTTATGGCTCCGCTAATGTTAGATATAGCAACAATGGATATGTATCTCTTAGACAATGTGTCTATGAGAATATGGCTTGAGTTTGCCGCAGACCGATTTGTTATTAACGCCGCACCGTAGACGGGTGAATCAAAGCCTTTGGTGAAGATAGAGACTTGTATACTGCATTTAACAACACTTAAACCGAGAGATTCGCAGCCGTCTTAGCTATATATTTAATAAAACGCTATACAAGACTTATGTCATGGCAAGCCGTCAGACCCAACTTACTATTCACATGCCGTGGGGGTCAACAATTCTTTTTTATGGTCGACATGAAGGCATATGCGGGAGATTGTAACATGAATCCTCTGCATTTCAGTCACAATCATCTGAGCAAACTTTTTGTGACCATTAATAACAACTCTGTATACAATATAAGCACAAGTTTCCCGGGTCGTTGCTCAGATTTAAATGATCACTCGCTGAATGTGCTGGGGTTGGAAAAGGCACATTCGCTCGATAGGGATGGATTTGTGAACGGTAAAATGATTGCTGTTATGGATTTGCAACCTGAAAAGCTGCAGGATGCGATAGCTATCACAACCGCACAACTCAAATATTGGTTTATTTTTGTTGGGAGATACGCAAGGCGTAATATATGTTGATAACGATTGCAGGGTGGTCGCAGATGTTAGAGCATAATGAACTGTGAAGTAGCGAGTATTCGCAGTTTCTTGGAAGAGGATATGTGTTGCAAGGGTGTTTCTTAGCTGATCAACTACATATTAGAAAAGATTGTACACCCCATAATGAATTCTTTGTGGTTAACATACTTACTTTGATTCTTATGGGATCAAACCTCATGTTTATTCTCCTTGGTTGTAAGGATTTATCAACCAAGAATTATGCAGCTCTTCTGCGGTTAGGCGTTACCCCTTCCGATGTTGTTTTTTTTTACCTTGATCGTGATTGGTTGAAGAGAGTACCTGGGTCATGCCCTGTAAGAGGCAGGTCGTGTCTGATGTGTGTCATACCGCCCTTCTCAAAGTATACCAAGATGAGTTCGACATTTGCTGAGGCTACCAATCTGAGAGGTAAATAATTTCTATGAGTTTTTCTTATAAGAACTTTTTGGGTTATACTATGCATCTGAGAACATTTGACACTGTCTTATGGTCCTTTATTGTGTATATAGAGTATTAACGCGCGTAAATTTTATTTACAGCTGTTTTTGCTGCTGTTGACGAGAATTTGCCAACATCTATTTCAATGGATCTGCATCTTTGGAGGAGGTGAACTTACGGGAAAGTGAGTATATTCAGGGTTTTGAACTTAATCATTATACACGCGTGTGTGTGTGTGTGTGTGTGTGTGTATGTTACTGCAGCAATTGACGCTCCCACTGAAGAAAAGAAGTATGCCAAAACCAGCCACCTTCTGCAGAAAAAAGGAGGAGGATGGAAAAACCCATCGCCTCCACCTCAGGGGCAACGCCGTTGCCTGCGAGTGATGCAGATCCCTGGGAAGTACTTGCATCGTTACAACCGCGTGCTTTCCTGCCTGAATTAAGCCCTACCTCGTCTGCGTACTGCCCTGGGAGGATGCAAAGACCATTGACGACATTGAATGGAAATATATATCCCTCGATACCATCGGACTCGTGTCGGTCTCGAAGCTGGCGTGATTCCTCTCGTTGACTTAACAGAAGACAAAGAAGGTTCGACGGCATACAACGACAATTGTGCAGGCACGAGTTCTTCTTCCACATCGCCTACACCATATACAGGATTGACGCAAAATATGCCTGGTGAGGAAAGTCTATCGTAGACGATAGATTTATCATTTTGGTATTCACCTTAGCAATATTTGCGTATATACATGTGTGTGTGTGTGTGTGTGTGTGTGTGTGTGTGTTGTAAGCGTCTTGTATGAAGTGGTTATACAATGGAAATAGAAAAATAAAAGTATATATCATGCAACGAGTTTTATAATCCTTTTCACTTAAATGTTCTTATCCCTGTCACGGCAGGGGAGGGACGGTAATTATTGGTCGTTAGCAGACCTGTTGTGTGACCGACCTGATATGGGGATGGAAGGTGGGGACAATAGGGTTCTCTCCCTTCGAGGGTTATTTGTTATTGATTATGACAGTTTCATTCATTAGGAGGGGTGGTCACTCGTCTGTAACAGGGTCAATTATCGATCTAGGTACAAGTTCAAACACGATGAATATTGCGGGGCGAGTGGGAGGGGAGGGGGGTGCTGATGGGGGGTGGGTCATCTGTAACACCAGGCAATGGATTATGATAACCTCATTCATTACGAGGGGTGATCACTCGTGTGTGTAACAGGGTACAAGTTTAAACATGATAAATATTGCGGCACGGGGTGGGGGGGGGGGGTATAGGAGAGGGGTGCTGATGGAGTGGGGTAGGGATCATCTGTGGCACCAGGCATATTGTTTCAGAGAGGAGGGGAGGGGAGTCCTCCAGGTGTGTGTTAGACATCATTAACTATCGTTAATGATTCTGGTTATGGTCATTGATTACGTTAATCACTTTCAGTAGTCATTAACCTACTTCTTGTTGTGATGCTTAAGGTGAGTCGTTCTGTCCAGTCGCCTGTATTGGAGAGGAGGGGTGGGGGAGGGACACCCTGGGCCTGTTAGATATCATTAGAGTCGGTTAATGATTTCCAGTTCCATCATTGATTATGATAATCACTAAATTATGCCTACTTTCTGCTATGATGTGCCATGAACGACCTTAAGGTAGTCTGGTGTGTATGCTATCCATCTTTAACTATGGTTAATGATTCCAGTTATGGTCATTGATTACGTTAATCACTTCTACTTCTTAACCTACTTCTTGTTTACACACTCATGTACATACATGAGAGGAGGGCAGTTGTCCTTACATACACTACTTTATATATATATATATATATATATATATATATATATATATATTTATATATGTGTGTGTGTGTGTGTGTGTATATATATATATATATGTATATATATATATATATATATATATATATATATATATATATATATATATATATATATATATATATATATATATATATATATATATATCAGGGTTCGACTTTAAAAAAGGAGAACCAGATCGGTCAAAGGGAACACACCAGAGGAAACATACAAAAAGGGTTTACTGCAAAAGGCACTACACTACACTATACATACACATAACATAATATGTACAAACAGAAGCCTGGGGGAGAGGATCCAGCGGGGCAGGCGAGGTCACATGGCGGAAGGGAGCACACAAGTCAAAGTCACAGGACAACTCCTGAATTTTTGGCTGGTGCTCCTTTTATGTGCCACGCCGATGTAAAGGCCCGATATCCTTTTCCCTAACAAGACATACGAGCCAATCGGGAAGGACCTAAGCCCGTCACTCGGAGTGAGATAAACATCGGCAAAGGTCCAGGGTAATCTCGCAGTTGTGACATATCTCCTTTATTTCTTCAAAATAATCTTCCAAGAATTGGAGATTATTTTCTAAGAGCCACAAAATGGGAGATGCCTACACTGAGGCTCCGAGGTCCTACATCCAGGTGATGTGGCCCCAGGACCTGCCCTTCCGTCACCCACGGTCCTGCCTTCTGTCAAACTTGCTGCACCGTCGCTCCTCCAACGGTCCCTCTACTCCCGGTAGCTTCTCCGGCGTCTCTTCCGCAGGCAGCTCCTCCGGCATGTCCGCGCAGGCAGCTCCTCCGGCATGTCCACGGCAGGCAGCTCCTCCAGCATGTCCTCGGCAGGCAGCTCCTCCAGCATGCCCTTGGCAGGCAGCTCCTCCGGTAGTCTGATGTGCACCAGGGCGGGCATCCTACGCCCACTGGTCGTTCAGGTGCACGTCCCGCACCCACCCGTTGCTCCTCCTGTGCATCCTCGGCAGGTAGATCTTCCGGTCCTTCCTGGGCAGGCTCCTCCAGGGTATCCTTGGCCCGACGCCCACCAATTCCTCGGGTGGGCATCCCACGCCAACTAGTCGTTTGGTTGCATATCCTGCACCCACCAGTTGCTCCTCCTGTGTGTCCTTGGCAGGCAGTTCCTCCTGCGCGTCCTGGGCAGGCGGCTCATCCGGCGCATCCTGGGCAGGCGGCTCTTCCGGCGCGACCTGGGCAGGCGGCTCATCCAGCACGTCCTGGGCAGGCGGCTCCTCTGACAGCCCGATGCCTACCATATCCTTGGGCGGGCATCCCACACCAACTGGTCGTTTGGGTGCACATCCCGCACCCACCAGTTGCAGCAGACATCCAACGGTGGCTAACTACTCCGACTTACATGCAGTCACTGGCATGGTTTTCACCATCGGATGAGGTTTCCGCGACCGCGCCTGCGTCTTCCGACGGCCGTTCCCCGAGAGTTTCCTATGCTTTTGTCCGCCTTGCCGACAGGTTTCCCGCTGAGACGGTTCCTTGGGTAGACAGATCGCATCCAAGGCGACTGCATGGTCAGTCGCTTCTTTAGCCAGCGTTTTACTCCCAGGTCTTGAGTTTCCCGGACGACGTGCTCCCTTGCATAAGGAGGGCCAGAGCAAGGCCAAAGAAAGAGACCCACGTTCCTCCATAGCGCTTGCTCTGCCTCCCAACATCTTTCCTCGTCGCGGTTCCTGCAACGCTGCTCTTCCCACAGCTGCCTCTGTATCTCCCCTTTCCGGTAGTACAGTGCCAGCTGCTCATGTCCAATCCTCTCCTGCTCCTGTATGTAGAGTAAAATGGCCATGCCTTCAAGGCCCAGCAATTCACCTTCCTGCACGCAATTCCTCATGGTGCCATTTTCCGGCCCGTCTGATCCTGGCAAGGTCGCCAATGTCAGGGTTTAACTTTAAAAAAGGAGAATCTGAGTCAAGGTCAATGGAAACACACCAGAGGAAACATACAAAAAGGGTTAACTGTAAAAGGCACTACACTACACTATACATACACATAACATAATATGTACATACAGAAGGGCAGGGCAGGCGATGTCACATGGCGGAAAGGAGCACACAGGTCAAAGTCACGGGACAACTCCTGAATTTTTGGCTGGTGCTCCTTTTAAGCGCCATGCCGATGTAAAGGCCCGATTCCCTCCTTTCCCACGAGGCGTACGAGCCAATCAGGAAGGACCTAAGCCTGCCGCTCAGAGCGAGGTAAACATCGGCGAAGGTCCAAGGTAATCTCGCAGTTGTGACAATATATATATATATATATTACACATACACACATATATATATCTAGAGGTTTGATTGATACGACTTCTTAGGTCCTGCCGTAGGTCTCCTCCACCTAGGGTTGTCTTGAACAAAAACAATGTGGTGGGCAGGATCATCCTGTGTGAAATGAGCCAGGTGGCTATCACGGATTGTCCAAGTAGCAGGTCCTGTACCAGTCTCCCAGTCTAACAATTGGTTGGACACATGGTCCCATCAACTGTACCCCCATGATCCAGTGCAAGGACCTGTTACAAAAAGCATCAAGACGAGATTCCAAGGCACAAGATAGCACCCAAGTTTCACTACAGTATAGGAAAACTACCAGTATCAGGGCCTTGATAGCTTGGTCCCTCTGCACAAGTACCGGCATCTCGAAATACACTTGTCAAGAGATTTCATAACCCCAGCTGCCAGGTCAATCCATCTACTGACTTCCTGGTCTGACAGTGCAGAGTCACGAACTTAACTACCAAGTTATATAAAGTTCTCTATGACCTCAATGCCCTCACTGCAAGAATATACTCACTGAACATGATCGCCCTCAAAGTCCTCAATCTTGGTTTTGGACCAGGAGACCTCTAGCCCCAGGCGCTTCGCTTCACAGCTAAATGTATCAAGAGCCGCCACTAGGGTTTCCAGAGACTTGGATAGAAAAGCAACATCCACAGTGACTTTGGACAGTAGCTCTACCCAGTAACCAGTCCATGCAATTGTTGAAAAGACTTGCCTCACTCCTGAACTATCAGGGAAAAAGCTTGACAGGCCCCTATCACACTTTCAGTACTAGTATACAGGCTTGATATTAATTCAATAATCCTTGTTGGAATTCCTCTTAGTGTGAGGTTCTCCCAGAGTGATTCGAAATGCACAGTACTTGAGGCTGATGTAAGCTGCAAGCAGCCCACACCTGAACTCACGTCGGCGCTCTACAATGACTTAAAGCACCAGGACATGGTCTATTGTGGATTTGCTAATAGTGAATCCAGATTGGTCTGGCCTCTGGTACCTCAGCAGGTGGTCTCTGATACATTTCAGAAGGAAATCAGCAAGAACCTTGCCTGGTATACTAAGCCTTGGTGGTTGCTGCAGTCCCACTGATCCCCTTTCCCTTTCCAGAGAGGGATGACCACACCCCTCAGCAGGCCAGGGGGAATGGCACCAGTCTGCCAAACTGTCCAGGCAGACAGGACAGCATGCAAACCCCTCACCATAGGTTCTCCACCAGCCTTTAACAGTTCATCTGTGATGCTACACATACCCACTGCTTTACCAATCTTTAGCCAGGAGGTGGATCCTCGCTTTAGGGTGAGTCCGGCAAAGAAATCTCAGCATTACCTGCATCCAAGTTAATTGTCGGTGGATCTGAGATGATCTGTCTGCTTGCTTAGCAGACTGAAGTTGTCTGCAAGGAGGGCATGGAGTTCAGCTTTCTCAGGGCTTGGCAGGTAGGACGAAGGTCACTTACTAGGAAATGGTTTTCGACCTCCTCTGCAAGATCCCTGATTAACTGTTTCTTGTCTCTTCTGTGCAATGACCTAGTCCTGCACACCAGGAAACGATGCAAGTCACAATCCCCTGTCAACCAAACTGCGCAACAAGCATCTGTGGCTTCCAGTGTTTCTCCTGATATTGTCTTCCTCTTGGGCAAAATTCTTGGGCTGCATTGTTCATTTTACACTTGAATGTGTCCCACTGTAAAACAGTTCCTTCAGGCACCCAAGTGCTGCAAAATGACCAGAGGTAGCCTCAGCAAACCCCAGGCACACTCCTCCTCCCTCGATCTGTCTTAATGTGATCACTGGAATGACAGGGAGTTTTGAAGTGGATGTATGATCAGTTCTACAGAACTTGGCACTTCGACATACCCTGCAGTTCTGAAGGATCCTCCAACAAGTGCAAATGAGCACATCGTTGACCTCCTTGGCCACATTACCTGCATCGCTGTACCAAGTCTAATGATGCAGGTCAGAGCACTGATACCAAGACCCAGAATTCCTCAATTTCTCCGACCTAGATATGTCCTGGGCAAGGAGGCTACTCTTGCTGCCAGCACCAGCTCCCAAGCAATGAGGACTGACAGACTCATAGCCAGTTTGATCGCAGCCAGATACCACATTCAAGTGGAACGGGTCCCAGTGGTTGCCAACCATAAGGGACCCACAGCCTGCCTTACTTGCTGAATGAGAGGAATGTTTGCCATCCTCTCAACACCATCTCTAAAACGGTTCATCTCCAGTAGGTTCTCTTGTGGAAACCGACTGGCAAGGCCCATTAATCACAGGGGAGAAGGGGGGGAGGAAGCCAGGGTATGTCTACACGCCAGTAGGACTTGACTCTGTACCTTTAGGGCTTCCTACTACTCCAAGAGCCACCACAGTTCAGCCTAAGACCGCAATGTATCTAGTTTCCATAGGTGGCCATTAAGAGGCACATTTAAATTCTTGATGATGGAGAGGGTATGAGCTGGCAGGGGAGACGTATGCACAGTTACTCCTTTTTTGCACCAGGCTAGCTAGTAGTGGCAGCTGCATATGTATACATATGTTTAAATACATATATAAATATGAACAAAGTTGCATATAGGCATGAATACATGTAGAAATAATACATATAGATAGATACATACACATATATATAAAAGGTATGAATGGGAATGAATATCATCACAATACAAGAGATGTATTTGATTGGTTTCGATTGTATCTTCGTCAGAAATACATCAAAGAAGGATATAAGGATAAGTCCGATATGCGAAGCTTAGCCTTGCCCGGGCTATGCCATGAGGGGAGCCCGGCCTGTGCCGACTAATGCCGACTCGCTCACGTGTGTCAGCTGGTGCTGACTTGGCTGAACCTAGTCCTTACCCGCCGTGGTGCCCAGCCACAGCGGGCGACAGTTGCAACTTCTTGCGCCTGGAATGAGAGGCCGACACGTTACCACTGTACTAGCCCGCAGGCTAGTACAGTGGTAACGTCTTTGATCAGACATGAGCTGACGAAACAACTGATGACTGTGACCTCCCACTTGTTGTTTGTATAATTGTTGCTGACTTTGGATAGTTTCAGTCTGCCCGATGCTGTGTTGACATTATTCTCCATCGCAATGTATGCTGTTTCCATAATTTTTCTTTTTTGTTTATTCAGTCCTTCATGGACTATTTCTGTTTCCTTCCATTTCGGTAGATGTTCAGTTTCATCTACATGTCCTGGAAGTCCTGTGGCAACGGATGTGATGAAACCACGACCTGTTTCACCAAAGTACACTGTATCGCCTCTGCTGCAGGGTATGTGATACACAACACTGTTAGGGTTGCTTTTGGCTGCTTCTTGTCTCGCATTAAGTTATGTATCTTCTTCTCGGATGTGCTGGCGATTCTCACTGTCTTGCCGAAGTATCTGATGATCGGCAGGGAAATGCTACATGGCGGTAATATGAGAACATTATTAGAAGAGGGTGCAGGATCTGATCTTGCGAGTATGTCCTCCACTGCATGCTCTTTCTATTTAGCAGGAAGCCTTGTGGATATCATGAAAGTAATTACAGCAACCCTTTAAGAGTTTAGGCCATCCTAGTGTTGAGGAAAGCCATCTTTATTTGTAGCTTCCTGTAACAGAGACGTGGCCTCGTCACCTGATATCAGCGTGTCCAGGAAAGGTAATTTCTGATCCTCTTCCTCCTCCACGGTAAACTGAATTTTCTCGTGAACGGAGTTGAGCCTCGCCAGTGTATGTTGCAAGCACAACCTTCCTGGGACAATGACAAGGAGACTATCTTCGTAACAAACACATTTTGAATGTCTGCCGATTATATCCTTGTAGTTATCCCTCTCAGGCGTCTCCTTGAAAAGGCAGGCTATGAGATATATATATACATATATAGATGCATATATACATAAATATATACATATACATACATATACACATGCATGCATGTATATATATATATATATATATATATATATATATATATATATTCATACATACATATATACATACATACATAAATACATATATATATCATATATATATATATATTATATATATATATATAATATATATATATATATTATATTATATATATATAATATTATATATATATTATATATATATATATATATATATATGAGGAGTTACCTTTATTTATCTAGAGTATTTGTTAAAAGGAATATATAGAGAACAAAAGTAATCGTACATTTCTCAGGTTAAATTCAAATCACCACAAAGCTTGCAACATCTGTGTGCCTAGTCAATTGTTTCTATAATTTGCCATGTGCAGTGTTAACATAGCCTGATTCTGTGAAGAATGCTTTTGGCACCTCTGTTAATTGTTTCATAGCCTATGGCGTCTGAGTATCATCTGGCCGAGGGGGAGTTTCTCGTTTCCTCTCTGTGCAGCTGCAGAAGTGCGAGTGGCAAATACTGTGACGTTTGGCCTGTGCCTCAAGATTTCTCAGTTTGGTCATGGGATTTAAGGGCATACCCCTGCCAGTGTCAGCTAGTCAGCTTTATGATTATTCTACCATGAGCAAGAATCCGCAGTGCTATGGTAACCACAGTGGTCAGGAGGTAGATGTTGTTATTAGGCATGCTATGCTGTAGACAGTCAATGGCTGCCCTGGAGTCTGTATGACCATGTGTCCTTCCCTCAGGGATACGTGGACTAGGACTCCCATTATAGCAACTGTCCCTTCCTGTAGTGATGAGCCGGTGCCTGCAGTGTGGGTAATGGGATTGACTGATACATCCGTGAAGTAGGAGTGATGACCCTCTTGGCTTCTACCTTTAGACTAGGCATAGGCTGTTAGTTCTTTCACCTTGACAATCTCGCGACAGAGAACTCAGTCAAAGTTTGTGCTCACGGCAGGGCTTCAATATAGTAATGATGGGGGGAGTCCATACCTTTAGCATGCAGTTGCTCTTTGAGCTGATAGCGTATCAACACTCCAGCTGTGTGTGGTAGTCAGGTGTTGTTTGCAAAGAGCTCATAATCTTGTTCTAGGTGTCTGAGTATTTTCTGCCTTATGCCTCTGTTTCAGGAACTGTGCTGTCATTAGATCATTTCTGGAGTCCAGGGGGAGAAGGTCTGAGGTTGAGGACTTTCGTCCACCTTGGGGCACCCAGAATGATCCTGGCAGCTTCATTTTGAATTGTCTCCAAATTTTCTCTTAGTCTTGGCTTGATGGCAATCAGGACTTAAGAAGCCTAGTCCAAATGGGATGGATGGCTTTTGCATAGTATGATCTTAGTACTTTATCTCCAGCTGCTATGTGTGTCCCAGTCATTGATCTCATGGCAGATAGTTTTGCTTTAGTTTGGTCAATCAGGTACTGGACCTCTTCTTGAAAGGAGAGGGTCTGGTCAATCCTTACCCAAAGGTATTGGAAGACCTGAATCTACTCTAGGTCCATTCTCTGGACATGCAGACCTGTGCCTTGAACATTTTATCTCAGAGTCATGGCTTTTGATTTGGCTGTAGAGATCTTAAGACCTATCCTAAACACTCCTCAGATACAAGGTCCAGACAGCGCTGGACATTTCTCAGGCAATGTAGTCCAGTGGAGATGATTGCAAGATTGTTGACATAGATGATCTTGCATCCCACTGGGAGGTGTATGTTGAGGATAAAGGACATTAGGGTGTTGAAAAGGGCTGGACTGAGGACCCCACCCTGTGGTGTTCCATTTTCTAGTGGCATGTGCTGTGATAAGTGACCTTGGAATCTGACTTTGACTGTTCTGTTCCTGAAATAGTCACATCTCCAGGCCAAGAGATCTCCTCTAATTCTCTTCTTGATCAGGGTCTCCTGAATAGCAAGAGGACTTGCTAGTTCAAAAGCCTTTTTTTTTTAGGTCTAGGAATACTACCAAAGATGTGACAGTGCTGGTTGTACTTAAGAGTGTGGCTATGCTGTGTACCCCTTGTGAACACCCCTTGAGGTGTTCATGTGGGGGTCCCATTGGAGCCAATTCAGGACCATTCTCTCAGCCGTCTTGTCCACACAGCTGAGATGGGGTAATACCTCCCTGGCTCCTTTGATTTTGGGATGGGAACTACGGTGTAGAGTGGAAGTTTCCCTCACCTGCTGGTCTTAGGTGGGAGATGATTGGGTAGGAGATTCCTCAGAGCCTGGGACTGAGCAAGAACCGTTTTTGTATGTTTTTCTTAGTTCCCTCAGAGTTATCAGGTTTGACTGCCCTTTCTCTGATAAGAGCAAGTCTGCCTGGTTGTATGCATTCTTGGTTTGCCCTCAATTCGGTTAGCACACTGTTGCTGCTTGTTCTCGCAAAGAACTTGTGCACCAGTCAACTACTTTTCCTGCCTGACTCTTTTGGCATCCCTGACAACTTCCCTTAGGAGGGCTAGATTGTCAGGGCTTTTTTTTGCCTTCGGAATTGTTTTCTGAGCATACTCACTCTGTGGTTGGCCGAGTTTTAGTTTGGCTTCTAGCACATCTGCATTTTCACTCCGTGGGAGTTCATTGCATCTAAGACAGTGGGCCAAGGTATTCTGGAAGGCTTGCCAGTTGGCCTTGTCTGTTTTCCATCTAGGATTGTGCTATGCACTGGGGCTGGGCCAGCATCCAAGAGAGTAGTAACAGTATCATGGTGATCACTTGTAACAGTCTCATCGAGGTCTAGGACCCCTCCCTTGACATACATTGGCTCTTGGGTATTAAGAGAAATCTCAGGGAATATCTGAAGCACACTGGATATGTGATTGCCTGCTGCATCTGATCCCCTGCAGGAAGCTAGGATGGGGGAGTGTATTTAAGTCTCCCTGTATAATCACTCAGTCTTGTGCTGAAGTAGTACAGACTTGGCTGATGTCTATACTCCTACAGCCTGGCTTGCTGTACACATTGAACAGTTTGAGGGGCCCCCCGGCCAGGTGAATCTCAAAAGCAAGAGAATCAACATCTGCACAGTGTGGTGCATTGGCTATTGTGGAGCAGGAGATTGTTGCTGTTACCAGGGTGATCAAGCGCCTAGTGCAATATGTTGTTTCCTATTTCTTGATCATACTATTGCATAGAGGATGGGCTTCATTATATTGAAGCCATAGATGTTCCACTGTAGTATGCTTATATTGTGTACCATGATGTTACTTGGTGTTAGTTATTTCTGGGGCATCTTTATATTCAGATTCAGAGTCAGTTTCCCCATCAATGCTGGTATCGGACATGTTGTAGTCTGACAACTCCACTGATTGAGAGATCTTCATCTGTTTTCAGGCTATTTATAAGATTATCTTTTCAGGCTTTGCCTTTGCTGGCCTTTGCTGGGATTACCTGGGAAATTCAGCTTGTTCTGGCTTTAACTGCACATATTTGGCCTGTTTTAGCTCTGCCTGTGAGGGCTTGGTCAGGGTTGGAGTAGTCTCATCCCGAGGTGGGGTAGGAGCTGACTTAGCTCTGTCAAGTTTCCTCCCTTTCAGGGCTACAACAGTCTGGGTCATTGCTGTCATGGTGACCATGACTGCCTCCTCACTCAAACTCCTCAAAGCACTTGCTACTGCAGTGACTACAGGAGTGTCACATCTTCCTCATCAAAGAGATGAGCGTCTCTTGGGGAGGATCTTACAGTGTTCTTTGAACACTTTTTTTTACACTTGCAATGGCCGGAAATTCCTTTTTGTTGGAGGTGTCCAGTGTCGGCTGAGGAGGTAGTTCCTTCCTTTAAGGAGGTAAGAAAGCCTTTTCCCTTTTGTTCTACCCCCAGATGTGGGTGCCTGGTAGAGCAGGAACAAAGTCTAGCTGTTGTGACCCTTTGGTCTTCCTTTGGTCTTCCCACGTGAAGCAATGAAGTGGCTCTGGCATACAGGTTCTGAGGTTGTAGGAGCTCCGGTTACCGAAATCAAGGCTGGTGACTGGCTTCTTTCAGGACCGCCAGGACTTGCCTGGTTGGGGTTTTCCCTTTCGACTTTCAGGAAGCCTCCATGACCTGTGGGTGTGATGTAATCAGCTCCACATCAATAAAAAAAAAATAAAAAAAAAATGAAAAGCCAGTAGCGCCATCTTGACTTTACAATATTCAGGATTCAGTAGTCAGATACTCTTTCCTACCATCTTTAAGCTTAGTTTCCTGCAGGAAATTCAGGGCAGCTTGATCTTTAGGGACAATGATCATGCCCTGCTCTCTGGCAATCCAGATTGTCAACCAGATTTGTCTCTGCATCTACAATGTTCTCACCAAATGGAGGGCATTGTCGAAGCCTTCAGGTTTAGAAGGAACCTTAGACTGTGGGAAATGCCTTGAAGATCCAGACTCTCCCTCAGAATCTGTCTCTGGCTTAGATTGTTTCAGACCGCCCCATTGACATGCATTTTGGGCTTTGGTTATGGAAACAGCTGGCTTGGTTGGTCCAACTTGTGCTCCCATTTGAGTCAGGGAAGATGTCTGAGAGGAAGTCTGAGTTCTGGCTGCTTTGAGTGCAGGCTTGGAGAGGCCAGCACGAGACAGTCTCATAAACAGACATGTTTTTTTGGTGATGGATTCCTTGTCATGTCTATATTAGCAACAGGTCTGACAGAGTCAAACAGTGCTTTTGATTAATTTCTTGCCACTATAAGCCATAAATAGCATCAGAATGACTCATGGTTAGTGCCTTGCAAGGTTCATAATTTTTTATTTCTGTTAGAGGGGGTTTTGGTAAATTTGTTGCAATGAAAGTAAGCAGTTCTTTCACCCTCTCACATTTCAACCCACCACAGAGTCCAACAAGCTGTATGTTAGAGCTTATGTCTAACAGCTACTGGGGTGCTGAGAGGGTATATACAGAGCCAATAGCCATTGTGACCGGCACTTCTAATAACACTATGCGAATGCCAACAGCGCCATGACTGCATGACCCTAGCCTCCCACAGAAAACAAGCCGATTAACCTGACCGATACAGGATCAGGGCAACTGTCTTGCTGGAATAAGGGACCAAAGAGGCACGTTGCTAGCCGCAGGGTATACTCTACTTCAGGATTCCCATCTCCACAGTGCACGGCACACATGTGGATAGGTGAAACTCCTATGGAGAAACCAGAAGGGATGCCATTCCACTTACAAGATAGGTATCATTGTTTGGAATCATTAGGTCATCTCTCCCCAGTGAGCCAGCCACCCAGAAGTTGGCTTACCTCAGAGAATGAGCTCAAGGTCCTGCACCCTTTCAAAGTGGTTCCAGTTGCAGGATGAGAAACAGTCCACACCACACATCACCCAATTATAAGCCACGACCTCAAGTTCCCGATCAAGCCTTCGAGTTAGTACAATGGTAACGTGTCGGCCTGTCATCCGAGGTAGTTGGCGGTTCGCGCCCCGCCCGAGAAGTTTCAGCTGTCGTCTGTAAGTTACCGCTGTGGCTGGGCATCATAGTGGGCAAGGACTAAGCTCAGTCGAGTCAGCACCAGCTGACACACATTATCGAGTCGGCATTAGTCGGCAAAGCCCGGACTCCCTTCAAAGGCATAGCCCAGGCGAAGCTTGGCTTTGCATATCGGACTTAACCTTTGTGTTCCTGATCATCACTTGGACTTCAGTTTCAGCCCCAGCATGATCTACTTCTTTGCTTGTATTCGAGCTGTACTCTGCTCTATAATACAATATCACTGTTTCTGTTATCATACTTATATCTATTAATTTCTGTCTTGGTAAAGTTGAATCACTCAACAAATTATACATCAAAAATTCAATTTAAATTGAACATTCTAATAACATTAACTCTCTCTATATCAGTTTATTCACAGTTCAATAATACTATAATTGTATCACAGTTAAATAATTCATCAAGGGATGCAGCAAGAGTGTGGAAATATAATAAACAAAAATACAGGTTTAAAAATATATTCTCAAAAAGAAATACATCATGCCCTCTGGCAAAGGCCAACAAAGTAATTTAGAAATGAATGGTGAAACAATTGCTTGCATTTAACAATATACAACCTGCCATTAAGCAGATGCCTCAAAACAAGAGGTTTCCAAAAACATGAAAG
>NC_051389.1:40144585-40152118 GCF_015228065.2 Penaeus monodon
CTCATAGCCAGCTCGGTCACAGCCTGGTACCGCATTGAAGTCACCCAGGACAATGCGAATATCTCGCCGGGGGCAATTGTCTGCCACAGATGCGAATTTGGCGTAGAAAGCCTCTTTCACATCAATTTTATATACATCGGTAGGGGCGTATACAGTTATACGAGACATGAAGCCAAAAGCATGCTTCAGTCTCAGTGCCATATTACGCTCATCAACCAGTGTCACCTCAATTACTGAAGGCTGAAGTCGGCTGGATATGGGTACGGCTACACCCTGGAGGTGGTGACCATCTCTGCGGCCCGACCAATAGTAGGTGTACCCACCCACACTGATCGTGCCACTACCAGGTCATCTCACCTATGAGAGGGCAGACACCTCAACTCCCAGTCACCTCAATTCCCACGATAGTAGAAGTAACTGCTCATCCTGCCGCAAGGACCAGATGTTCCAAGCGCCTACCCGGAAAGCATGCCTGAGGTTAAGCCTCAGGTGGTCACTCCGGGTGCACGCCACCTCTGCCACCCCCGCCGACACAACCCCAAATAAAGGGGGTCGGCAGGCTGTGGGACCGCCCATCCGCCTGCAGGGTTCCCGATGGCTTTGCCCCACAAGCTTCATGGTGGGTTGGTGCCTTCCGGGACGCTGGCAGGACAAGTAACCCTGCGCCCCGACATTTGCCCTCCCAGCGGGACCCACAGCCCACCTTACTTCCTGGGTGGGAGGGACAACTCCCCTCACCCCAACATATCCATTTATTCTGGTCGTTGCCGGTGGGTCTTTCTGGGGGGGAAGAGGACTGGCAACGCACACTTCCCCCGGGCTGCCCCATTACCCCAGGGTGGCTAGGGGGGGGCAGGAGTTGGTATGGAGCCAGAGCGTGTCCACACACTGGTGGGCTTCTGTACCTCTGGGGCTTCCTGCTGCTCCGAGATCTCCCACAGTTTATCCTGGGACCGCAAGGTGCCCAGTTACCCATGGGTGGCCACAAGGAGGCACTGCAGAAGTCTTGATGATGGAGAAGCTGTGACCTGGCAGGGGAGACTTATGCAAAAGCTGCTCCCTTTTTCGCACTGAGCTAGCCAGTGGTGGAAGCTTCAAGCGAGCAGGCATGCAAGCACTTAACACTATCTATGCTACCACACCATCGCTTCACATCACCATGCGCATGAAGCACCCTTATATATATATATATATATATATATATATATATATATATATATATATATATATATTATATATATATATATATATATATATATATATATATATATAGGCAGGTATAAATCGGTTGGTGAGTAATTAGTGTGAAAATGACATGCAAATAAAAGGAGTATTAGTACAATTTCATCGGAACCTGGCCGCTCAAATGAGATGGTGTAATGACAAGTATATAATAGTTAATCCCGAAACATGTGAGACATTCAAAGAAAATTAATCTTCATTTGTTGGAGTAACTATCGATTATCTTAATTTCTGTACATCTGCCAAAATTATAATGTTACGCCGGCCGCCTCGTCTCTCTGCCACCAACACAAGGCAGGCTAGTCAGACGGCATGCTATTCACAGGGTCATGAACACTGAACAGCTCCAAGAGGCACCGAGCACCACAGCGTCCCAGAACACCACGAGAGGAAACGCCAAGTGGCGAGGCAGGGCACGAAATAAACACAAAATGACAGTCTTTCCTTTATTTACACAAGTTATTTACCAGGGGCTCTGTAGCTTCGGCGAGAGCCCTCGCTTCCGACGCGGGTTACGCAGCCACACTCTGTCACCTATGTTGTACCTCACTTCCCTCATGCGCCGGTCATAGGTCTCCTTCATGGCATGGCCGGCTACCTTGAGCTTGCCACGCACTCGTCGGTGCACCTCCGCCAGGTTAGCGGCGCTCCGGTGCGCAAAGTCCTCGAGGAAGTCAGGCAGCGGCCCCACACCAACCAACTCCTCGCTCCCCGACGACTCTTCTGGACGCTCCACTTCCTCACAAGTGCCCAGCTTTGCACCAGCTGGCACCTTCAGGTCCTTATTGGAGAAGTTAGCTACCAACACTGTAACTAACTCCTCCCCTGGTCCAACAAGGCTCTACCCAACCGCTACCCATCAGCCAGCTGCAGGTTTTGGATGGGCTCCACGAGGCCCTCTACTCCACGCATCACTCTTGACAGTCGACACCGGATTCTAGACTATGTCCTGGGGGCAAGGTGCAGTCGCTCAGCCGTAACTACCTCTACACAGCCAACCTCTGGAAGCAAGGGCACATCTTCACCGTGCACCCTCACCAGCTTCCGTCCAAGGTCAACACACGCCTTACTCTGCGTCAGGTAGTCAAGGCCCAGCAAGCAGTGCTCGTCCAGATCGGCCACATACACCGGCAGCCGCTGCATCGTGCTGCCCACGCCAATACGAGCCTCCACTGGTCCCTTGAGCTGCACACAAAGGCCCCTTGACACCACACAGTCTCTGTGGTGCGTCTGGAAGTCGCATAGTGGCCAACATATCAGGCCGCACTAGGGTCTTCTCAGCCCCAGTGTCCACTGTCAGGCACCATGGCTTCCCATCTACTGAGCCCTCCACCTGCATCGTGCTGGTTCGATGGCAGCTTACCCAAGTCGGGGCCCGGTAACCGAGGACGGCTGGGTTTCGGCCCCCTTCTCCAGCCTGTCCGAGTTTTCCTCTTGTACCACTTCCTTAGCCTTAGGACATGCACTCGGATGGTGACCATACCTGCCACAGTCCTTGCAGCACTGCTGGAAGGTATCAGAATCCTTCCGGTTGAGAAGATGTATTCTCCGCTCCCTCCGACACCGACTACGTCTGTGCCCTTCCTCACCGCAGCCCCAACACAAGCCTTGGAAAATGCTCAGGCTCACCTGAATGTTACCTTCTCTACTTTAGCCTTCCGGCCCCAGAGGTCATGGCAGGGCTGAGCAGCTGGCCCTAGGCCACTTGTTGCCTTCAGAAAGGCCTCGAACCTCAAGGCCCTCACCAGCGCCACCTGCAGGTCCTCAGGGTGTGCCTGCTTGACGTAGATTTGCAGCTGCTGGTCCTGTAAAGCGTCAACAAAGAAATCGTGGGCCAGGACCACGATCATCTCTTCCGCAGCCGCAGGGTACGACCTCCTTACCAGTGCCTCTACATCCTGCGCCAGCTGGGACAGTGTCTCGCCATGGTCACGAGTCCGCTTCTTCAAGCGGGCCCAATATACCTCGGCCTGGTGGTGGTGCCCGAAACGGCGTTTCAAAGCCTCTGCCACGCTGGCATAAGAGGCATGTTGGGATGCTGGCACATGCCCCAACACTTCCACCGCGGGGCCTCTTAGTGCTGTTACCAGATGCAGGGCCTTCTCTTCCTGGCTCCAGCCCTGGGCAGATGCCAGCATTTCAAATTGGGCGACATATGCCTCCCAGGCCACCTCCCCGTCGTACTCAGCTGGCTTATGCCTCACAGAATGTCTGGAGGCCGACGGGCTGCAGGGTGGAGAACGCGTGCCGTGAACTAACACGCCCGGGGGGAGGAAGGGGGTGAGGGAGGCAACGAGGCAGGTTGACCGGGTCCGAGTTTTGCCGCACCTATACCCAAGGGAGCCCGGTCCGATGGGTCCCCAGCCTTCTGCAGCGACCACTGGCTCCAACACGACGCTGCGAGGCCCGGGGGTTTCCTGCCACGGACCCCAGGCAGACCCCAGTAAATCTGACACTCTGGCATCTGTTGCCAGAACCTCGTCTGCCTTCTCTGCTTGCAACTTTAATACCTCGTGACGCCGCCTTTCCGCCTTCACTTCCTCCCTCAGGCCCTGAACCTCGCCCTTCAGAGTCTGCACCTCCTCCAACAGTTCACTCTTCACGCTGTTGCAGGCCTTGTTTGTGTACTCCCGATTTCCATCTTCACAGATGCAAGATTGCTCTGTAGCACCTCAAAAAAGTCGGCAGAACTGTTTTCCCCTGCCTCCCTTGCCTGCATCTCGACGAGATGGTGCGCCTGCTCGTGTGCCCTCTGTGCCTGCTCTTCTGCCCTTTGTGCCATTTCCTCCCTCATACCGGCCAGCATGGCAGTGATCAGGTCCATCTGGCTCGGCTTCACCTCACTCGTTCCTGCCTCAGTCATAGCCTCCTCTCCCTCATGGCTGCCGCCATCTTTGGACGACATGATAAATCGGCGATCTCACTGATCAAATATCACAGATCCCACTCCTGACACCATTTGTTACGCCGGCCGCCTTGTCTCTCAGCCACCAACACAAGGCAGGCTAGGCAGACGGCGTGCTATTCACAGGGTCGCGAACACTGAACAGCTCCAAGAGGCACCGAGCACCACAGCGTCCCAGAACACCACGAGAGGAAACGCCAAGTGGCGAGGCAGGGCACGAAATAAACACAAAATGACAGTCTTTCCTTTATTTACACAAGTTATTTACCCGTACACTTTTCTATGGGCACAATACAGGGAGGATACCAGCATGTCACACTGCACGATACAGCTTATAACAGGGCAACACAAAGTTTATCAGGTCACAAAGGCACACACGAGGTCTTCACAGGAGCAGCACCCAACTCCGTCTCCCTTGGCTTGTTCCTCCGCTCCTCCGCTCACAGCCAGTTGCGTCCTGTTTGCCCAGGTCCCTTCATGTTAACACATGCCCAGGTCATCCTTTTCATGTTAACACATGTTTCGCACAGAGACAAAGACCCACCGGCGTAGCAATAACTATAACATATGTGGTCAGGGCTAGATTATAAGGGAAATTTTCCATGCATGTCAACCAGGAATACAGTAAAATAAGTGTATGGAGTGGTTACTTCGACGAAAACTAAGACACTTTTCATCTATGGCAAAAAGTGTGCAAATCGAAAATAAGGGAGATATAGGATAGACAAGAGAGAAGATCGCACCTTCAGTTTCTAAGTCCCTTCCATGTTTACCTCCAAGATTCAAAACAAATGTGACGCGGAACTCATTACTGCAATCTACCAAGTAGTCCTTGTATTGCTAAACGCTTGTGAGGACAAATATTTTGTAATTAGCAGCGTCCGTTTTCTCGAATTCATGTATGTAATGCGTTCTTTTACTTTTATTATACTTCATTTACGTGTTTTGGTAAGTATTTATGTTATTCTGTAACCTTGTGCACATGTGCGTTTTGCCACTGGGAGATTTGACAGGCCAGCAACGCCATTACTTCAAGAAACGCCAGTGAAAAATGTTTGATTTCCTGTGCTGCATCGATTCCGGGTAATTTTTAAAGCCCTTTTTTAGATATAAAGGACAAATAGACATTGGTTTCTATCACAGCCTGATACTTGAACCCATCCAGTGCCGAAAATCCCGAAAAAAGTTATTAGAAACCAAGCAATTGTGACCATAGACGGAAAGCGAAGAAACGTTCGGTGTTTCCCGATATACAGGTATGTGGTTTTGCCCTGGGGGTTCAGGGGGCATAGCCCCCTGACTAGGGGTATATATTACCACGGGGGTCCTAGGGGCGTAGCCCCCTGACTAGGGAATATATAGATTGTAGTATATAAATCCCACAGGGTTAAGGTTAGGTTGGTTTATTGGTTAGGACGCAATGTACGATTACCACGGGGAATGTGGATTATGTGAAATCCCGTAGTTTTACCGAACGAGTTTTTAAAGTTGGCGCGTCGGTGCCTAGGCTTTGAAAGCTGGTGGTAGCATCCGTAGAGTTTCACTATCCGATTTTAAGCGTTTTTTGGGCTTGTTTTACACATTTTTGTTCTCTTTCCTTCTTATTTCAGCTTCTTTTACTCCACAATTTCCCTGATCCATCGGGACTTATCAAATCACATCAAGATTGTCGGCTGGAGAATGCAACGAAAATGATCATCAGATTCGTTCTCATCACACGAAAACAAATCTGATGATATAAATCTTGTCAGGGAAGACCCGGTTGTCATTTTCGGAAAATTAACCGATTATAATGATGTCAACGGTAAACATTCTCAATGTATATCAAATGTTTCGCAATAACTATGTGAATAAAATTACCAGATAAGCTGCGTTCGAAAGCGCACACTTGCTAAAACAAAGTTTACCTCCTTCATAAATTCCTCATATATTTTAAGTTCTTCATTGTTTCGTTATGCTTAATTATCTATAAATGTATTATAAGCCCAGAGCCTCTTAGATTTAACATACCGTCATAAGTAACGGAACAAACCAAAGAATAGCTGATAACTGATGACTTGATGCAGTTATCAACATTTTTGTGTTTATTGGAATTTCCACTGGTTAAATGTGCCTGTATTTTCCACTGAAAATTGCTCTTGTGCATACCTCGTGATCATATTCCTTTCTATTTTCATGAGGGTAGGGAATGGGGCTCTTGAATATTTGTATTTACAGATTTGTGAAACAGGATTTTGCGAACATGTGATATCTCCTTGAAAATAATATGGTAATGCATACGTGGCAGACACTGGGAACAGCCGTTCCCATCCACAGCTAAATTTTATAGCAGCTTAGTGACACTACAGATGAAATAAGGGGAGAGGATTAACATATCTATTAACTTGTAATAGTTTGCAAGTCACTAAAGCCGACAAGTGCCTGCTACTTACCGTGCTGTTTGGTAGCTTGTCTATGAAGGAAAGAGCATTTGGCAACTCACCTATAGTGGGCGAACACCTACAGTCTATTTGTAATGCCTGAATTATGCGTAATGCGTCCGTGACATATAACGTATATTCATGCTGATATCATATCAATAATATTGGAAATATAAATTGTACAAATCTTTTCAAATCAATACTGTTAGCGCAGAATTTACCGTTTAGTGTTTGAGCTTTCTTTCGGAGACTATTAATGAATACTGTTCCGCGGCAACTTCGAATTTAGTTTCGGTGAGTGGACAAACTCTTGACTAACTGTAATTGGTTCACCGACTCAGTCTTCAGGAAAGAGAGTGAACAGTCCGTGCGTTCACTTGGGCAGTGCGCACCGTGCGTTTCGTGGCGAAATCAAGTGAACAAAGTGACAAAATGCTTCGCGAAGCGTTGCGTGGGAAGCGAGCGGATTTGGAGGTAGTTCGCTTCGCCTCGCGGACTGTTTGTAAACAACAAAGATGGCCGCTAACTCGAAACCTCTGAAGCCCCTCTGCCCGACTTGTAACGCATATTTCTTGGCTTTGGAAAAAGCTCAGGAACACGCAATGACTTGTGGTAAGTGTCTGACCACCAAAGAATATAATAAGTGCAAAATTACATCGTGTAAACTTAAAATATGGCTGCATTTGAGATAGAACTTCGGGGAGCGTCACAGTAGTTGGTGATAAAAGTTGATAATGCTACTGTTATCTTTTAATAACTGCGTAAGACTATAATTTCGATTTTGACTGTGCATACCAGCATTTAATTAAAAAATAACGTTGGAAAAAATCATAATAAATGTAATTGTTGGCATGTTCAGCTCTTCTCTCATCAGTAAACTATAATGGAGATCAGTGTCCATCAAAATCTGACTTTCAGAACTGGGACAGAAATTTTTGATTTTGTTCCCCAAGGCCCCCCCTTGCC